>NC_085036.1:12633730-12991568 GCF_963692335.1 Osmerus eperlanus
CCTCATATATTATGATATTCTTAAGCTTCAATGCACTTCTGGTTATAAGCCTGTCTGAAGTTCCGTGGTTGAGCCATTGCGAGGCATAGGTGAGCCATGTGATGCTGTTTGTCTCAGTGACATCAGCAGGAACTGTGACATCATCAGGTGAGCTACTGAGAGGAGAATGGAAGGAAATATTTTTTCCCACAACTATGACTAGTTATAGTGTAGTATTGTTAGGAGCAGTGATTGCAGATCCTGATCACTGTTGTCCTCGGTGGATGAGAAACCATAGCCGTCATAGGATCAGATGTTTCCCTTCCAGGAATCAAGAGGATTATGCAGAATCCAGAGATTAACATTTGATTATGTGTGTGTGTGTGCATCTGTGTAAGTGTGTGTCTGTGTGTGTGTGTATGTCCTTCATAGAAAACAGGAAGCATCCATTTCCCTGTATATGGGTCACATCCTGTGTTGTGTCTAAACAGCCTTATCTGCATCCCCCGCTGGACTGGAGTGTTACTACATCAGATAAACGTTCTAGACCATTTGGACCTGGCAGGCCCAGTGGGAAGCACTCATCCAGGGAGAGGCACTCATCCAGGGAGAGGAGCTCCAGAACTACATTTACATTTAGTCATTTAGCAGACGCTCTTATCCAGAGCGACTTACAGTAAGTACAGGGACATTCCCCCCGAGGCAAGTAGGGTGAAGTGCCTTGCCCAAGGACACAACGTCATTTTTGCACGGCCGGCAATCGAACCGGCAACCTTCTGATTAATAGCCCGATTCTCTAACCGCTCAGCCACCTGACTCCCTAACTAGGACTAGGACCAGTGATGTTGTGGGTCACCCTGGTGACACTGTGTAACTAGAGAGTAGCTACCACTTATAAGACGCGATGAGGCAGTGGGTACTGGTGACATGGAAACCTAAGCTCTGCCACCCTGCCCCTGCCCGCGGGGCAGGCACACCATAAACCCTTTACTGCGATGCTAAGGTCATGTGTGTGGCATCCAGCTTCATCAGGCCAACTCCTCCTCGCCCTCTCCTTTTAATCTCCCTTCCTCCCTCCACTGCTCCTCCTCCATCTCCGTCCTCTCCTCATCCATCCCCTCTTCTTCCTCCCTCCCTCTCCTCCTCCCTCTTCTCCTCCATTTTCTCTTACCTCTCTTCCTCCCTCTCCTCCACTCCTCCTTGTCCTCTCTGCTGGGCAGAAACAGGATGCTTAATCGCTGTGTTTGTTTGCAGTAGCTGGGTGACTGTGTCCTCTCCTCTGGCATCTGGAACACAGGCCTGACTAAACGATGCCAGACTCCCAAACCAGCTTATCTGATTAAAAGACAAAACCAGCGGATGGCTGTGATAGGATGATGGCAGGATATTTTTCCCATCATGTTTGTTCGGACAACTGACCCAGTCAAAAATCTTCAATCTCCCTTCATCAGTTCTCATGGGAATCAATAAAAACGTATACTATCACGCACCACGGCTGCAAAATCAATCCTTGAACAACTTTAGCAAATCCCAGTACGTGCAGTAAACTGGGGCTTTCAATGAGGACATGCAGCTCACCACGTTCCACATAAGACGACCTCTGACCTCCATCCTCTGGTTGAGCAGATGCCTCCATTGGAAGTGTTCCAAACGAGTGTGTGTGTGTGTGTTTGGGAGGAGGGTGTTTAATCATGGTAAAAAGACACAGTAGTCAACAGGCGGCTCTAAAGACAGACCAACACATCCCCCAGTCTGACACTCGCCCAAACAAAGAACCTTTTAGTCCCCTCTCACTACCCCAGCCCCCTGCCCCCAGCCCCCTGTCACCGGCCCCCAGCCCCCTGTCCCCGGCCCCATCCACCGGCCCCCAGTCCCCCCCAACAGGGGCCATTGAGGGTGGGGACAATGGTGGAGCGTGCGGCGCCTGCTAAATAATGCTGGTCCTGCTGATGTGGTGGAATGAAGGCAGAGGGCCTGGCAGCATGCGCCCCCCCACACTCACACACACACTCTATCTGTTTTTGTCTCTTTCTCTTTCTTTCTCTGTCTCTTTCTCACTCTCTGTCCCTCTCCCTGCCCCTCTCTCTCTCTCTCTCTCTCTCTCTCTCTCTCTCTCTCTCAAACACACACACACACACACACTTCAAGTCAAAACCAACAAAGGATCCATCTGTAGAGACTGAACTCCCCTGTGGCTTCCTACTGCATCTGAAGACTAAGCACTGAACTAGCACCAGCTTCACTATCACCAACTTCACTGGAACCAGTTGAACCAGGACCAGTTGAACTGGGACCAGTTGACCTAGAACCAGCTGAGCAGACCAACTGCTCGGCCCCTGGGTGCTGAGGGCAGAGATGGCCTGGCCTCTAGCAGAGAGAAAGTGGGTCAGGGTGTATTTGTGTTAGTCGAGTGCAATACCAGGGATTAAAATGCAATCTTGTTTTTATCTATCTTTATTATATCTGTGAATTTATTCATGTGTACGTTACCCATTGTTTGAAGGTGCTTGTATCTGGGCCTGGCATCTCACGCTGGCCCCAGATGAGGACATTTCCTCAGCTTTTAATTGGTTTTCTTCAGAAGTGAAGAAAGATCAGAAGTGTGAACTCTCACCAGAGGTTTGTTTTAATGGGACTGTGTGACTACCAGATGCTACAGTAGAATCTCAGCTGCAGTCACTTTCGGCCGGACCTCACAGAAACCAGCCTGTGTCGGGTTATAGAGACCAGTTCTAGAGACCAGTTCCAGAGACCAGTAATGAAGATCATTAATACAGAGACTGGTTATAAAGAACTCAGAGAAACGGGCCTAGCCTAGTTATAGAGACAAGATAAATAGACCAGTTACATGGACCAGTCATAAAGACCAGTTTTATAGACCTCACAATGACTGGGGATACAGATGTTGTAGTGACATAGTGAACACACTAACAGATAGTGTTCAAGCAGGGTCCATTATCCCAGCTCTCTCTCTCTCTTCTTCCCAGGAACAAGGCATCTTCTCTCTGGTCTCTCCAGGCAGGATAGTCCATTAGAGGGCTTTGTTTGTGTCTAACAGCACTGTGAATACCGCTATCTATATATAGCGACGGCACTGAACAAGGCTTCTTTCTTTCTCTCTCACACACAGGTCGCACACACTGAACGAGCTGGCGAGCTTGCGCAATCTGCTCGTCGGCCACTAGTGGGCAACCCACCCCAGAGTCCCTCTCCGTGTACCTTGCGGTAGGTGCGTGGGTGGTGATGTCATCGGAAGAGAGTCACACACACACACATTCTCTCTCTTCATCCCCTCCTGTTTTTGGATCCTGGTTCGAGCGTGTGCGTTTGTCAGACCGCTGCACCTGATGCCGACACGGGAAAGTGTGTCTTCAGCCAGATGAACAGGCGATGCCATGGCAGCCACAACACAGACAGGCCTGGGCGTCTCACTCCTGGAGCCTCACCTCTCCCCTTACCCCCCCTCCCCCCCAGGAGGAGTCTGGTAAAGCGGGCTAACGAAGTCCTTCCACCCCCTGTTCCATCTGGCTCGCTGGTAATCACAACGGAAGCACATCCTTCCACTCTCACAGGAGGAAACACATATGCTGCTACCCAAATCGGACCAGGCTCATTAAAACCATTAAAACCATTAAACCCAGTCCAGGTTCCCACACAGCACACTGCTGTCTGACTAATGGTTCACGCTTCACTGATAATCCCTCTGATCTTAATAGACTTATAAAAAAATACACTCACTGTTGTTTAAAGAGAACGTGACGTTTATTAATGTCGTATAAGTACACATGAACATCATTCCCAGGACACTTGTGATGAGGCAGATGTGTGTTCGAGTGTGTTGTGGGTGTGTGCGTGTGTGTCCTTATGTTTATGAAAGTGTTTTTTTTACGTGTATCATAATGTGTTCATAAATGTGCATTGTATTGTGTACGTGTGTTTGCATTTATGTGTGTCTGTGTTTCCAATCTCATCATCATCTTCATCATCTTCATCATCACCACTTCAGCTCAATCTTTCATGTACGATACTGCTGTGGGCTAATTTTGATACAACGTCCACACACAGCGGCACTGAAAGAGTTAAGGATGTGTGCCTGCCCTCAAAGAATCTCCATACATTATATTGTGACCTACATAATCCAATATGGCCGCCATGCTGCCACAGAGGAAGACTGGAGGCTTGAGATCCCTTTCTTCTTCTCTCCTCGTCACTGACGCAACAGGATTGTCCCCTTTCGGAATCAGCAGCCCTCTCCCTTCACTCAACATGCTCTGTTCCTGCTTGATGTCCACACTGAATCCTTTTCCTCAGATTTTATGTGTGGGTGATGAAAGTAACAAAGCTGTCATCTGTTTGTGGCAGTGTGTGTTTGTGCATCTGTGTGTGTGTTGGTGTGTAACTAAACAGCGGGGTTGCTGTCCTCAATGAATGTCCTAGTGTGGGGAGGTGTGTGTGTGTGTTTGCGTGTATTTGTGTGTGTGTGAGAGAGAGAGAGAGAGAGAGAGAGAGAGAGAGAGAGAGAGAGGGAGGATGAGCGTCTCTCTAATCCCGTGTCACTGAGCTTAGGCGTGATCAGGCAGGAGTATGGGCTTTGTCTGACAGACACGTGAGTTCCGAAGCACAGAGAAGGAGCGCAGATGTGTGCCAGACCTAGATCTCCACCTCTCCTGGCCAATCACCCTGGCTCACCCTGGCCATTCTCACAACTCCCACCCCTGCACATATTACATTCACAGAGACACGAAACCCAAAGAGAGCCCTCTATCCAGGCATTATTCAATCACAGGCATTGGAGAATCTGTTTCCACACTAAGCGGGCGTAAAGTTTGCTCTCCCAGCTTACTGCTCCTCATGGGATATCTACACTGAGCTCGCCAGTGTACCTGTAATCTAATTGACTGATCTTGTAGAGGCTAAGATTGAAGGGGATGGGATTAGGGCCTGGCTGAAACAGGGTCGGCCCCTACAGTGTGTCTGAAAGAGCTGGGTGTAAACACAGTAAGGGTTCTATTAGGAGTCTATTCTGGCAGAGATAAATAGGGAGCTTTAGTGGAGTTGCCGTGTAGAGAGAGAGAAAGAGAGAGAGAGAGAGAGAGAGAGAGAGAGACAGTCGTGATGTTGAAAAGAACAGTTTGATCTATATTCTCCATAAAGGTTGTTGATTACTCTGAGAGAGAAGACATTAGACATTTCATATTAATCGTACAAACATGACATAAAACACCAGAACATACCACACAACAGAACATGTGTATGTTTGTGTGTGTGTTAGTGTGTGCGTGTAAGCGTGTGTGCATGTATATTTCCTCACACAATAACAGCCGTCCCTGACCTTGTGGAGAGAGGTCGCCGAGATGCGTCGCCGCGGTGATCAGAGAGTTGTCACCTCTCCTCGGTCGTAAACATGATTCACCGTCACTTTGAGAGCGAGCTCCGCGCACGACCTTGTGTTCCCATGGCAACGCCTGGCCTGGGCCTCCCAGGTGTCAGGGTCATGCATGCGGGACGATGTGAAATGAACCGGTCACACTTCAGAAACGGGTCGATTGGAATCGGATGACTGATAGAGCGCTGCTCAGGTGCCAGTGAGGAAGGCAGACTGGCCTCAGTGTGGGACTGAGACAGAGGCAGGGGCCAGGGTTAGGGCTGGGACTGAGGCTGAGGTTGGGGCTGGGGCTGGGGTATTGGGGTTAGGGCTGGGGTTAGGGCTGAGGCTGGGGCTGGGGTACTGGGGTTAGGGCTGGGGTTAGGGTTGGGGCTGGGGTACTGTGTCTAGGTTTCTGGAGTACTGGAGTACTGGGGTACTGGGGTACTGGGGTACTGGGGTACTGGGGTTACGGGAGTACAACGGTACTTAGGAATGGTTTGCTTGACCCGAGACCCGATGTTAGTTTCCTCAAGGATCACAATGACTCTTGCTTACAGACTTGTTGCTCTTGTGGTTAGTGGTAACTGATTTAAATTTTTGTACTCGCTGTGATATATTGTTTTTATTATTGTTGCTTGTTTTTCTACAGGTACACTTGCACTTATAGCGGTTCATGTTGTTTAATTGTAACTTGTTTAACTACATGCTCTTATGGTTCTTCCCTTTGGCACTTATTTTGGTTGTTCACAATGTGTGCTTCATGTTTTGGCTACTTGCAATGTTTTTGGGGCTATCTTGTTGTTATTATCAGTGACCTATGCATTTTGTAAAGCTCTCTCTTGGAAGTAGCTTTGGATAAAAGCGTCTGCTAAATGAATACATGTAAATGTAAATGTGCTGGGGTACTGGGGCTGTGGCTGTCTGGAGGTCTGTGTGCCAGATCCAGGCATGGTCCGTTTTGTTTATCACATCAAGTCAATACAGACCATCCAGAACTCTCAGCAGATAACAAGTTAATTGGTTCTTGTTAAAAAAACAAAACAGGTCAGATCTGGAGCACACTCCCACACACACACACACACACACACACACACACACACACACACACACGCACTCCCACACACACACACACACATACACACACACACACACACACACACACAGACCAACCCCTCCCCCCAGCACCTCACATCAATACTGCAACGAGCCATGGGGCTGTGTCAACCTATCAAGGAGAGGTGCTTGGCTTCTCTGTTTTCTGATTGGACAAGGGTGTGTTCTGTCTCCAGGTAGAACAGGCTTCCCCCTGAGGGAATCATAATCTCCATTTTGTCCCCCCCTTCCCCTTCCCCCTCCCCTGTCTGAATTATAGCCTCCATTACAGCTAGCCAGCAGAGCAGAATGACTGCGCAGGGTTGAGGCCGGCTGAGATAGGAGGTATCAGACTCACAACAAAGAGCTTCCCTCAGATCAACAAGCACCTTCACCTTTTCATGCTCTCATATTCATAGACAACATTTGAAGAAATGTGTGTGTTTGATGTGTGCGTGTGTGTGGTTTGCGTGTGTGTGCAAGGACAGTATTTGCTTATTTAACTATCCCTGTACATTTTTTTGTGGGGGGGTCGGAGTTTTCACGGCACGGAAACTCTCTTCCTCTGTTGTCATCGGTCCTTAACGAGGGATGACCTCGCCTCCGACAGAGACCTCCCTGTCCATTTCCTGCTCGTTAGTGATTAAGGGTGTCATTTTGTAATGTTGCGCATATGCCAGAGATTACATGGTGGCATGTAGAACACGCGCTGTGTGGAATCACAGGGCCATGCTTGTTAAGACATGCAGACCAGGGTGTCACTCAGCTGTCAATGTGACACCTCAATCTAGCCTCGGCCCAATCCTGAGATCACACTGAGCCCTGCACCTCACACACACACACACACACACAATAAAATACACACACTGCACACTCACATTTGATCCCACACACACACACACACACTCTTCACACACATCCAGTACACACCCATGCAGCAGAAATAAACACTAATACAACACTGTGTGTAAAACATCTAATGTTGTGTATAGGACTGTGTGTGTGTGTGTTTCGAGTTGGATGTTAATGTATGTGAGGAACAATGAGTCTAAATCTTGTGTGTCTGTTTACAAATCCCCTCATTGTTTTTCTCACTGGCTGAATCCCCTCCCACTTCCTTCCTCCATTTTTCCCTCCTCCCTTCTCCCTTCTCCTCTATTCCTCGTCTCTTCTTTTCCACCCTCTCCCTCCCCACTCTCTCTGTCTCTCTCTCTCTCTTTCTCTCTCTGTCTCTGTCTGTCTGTCTCTCTCTGTCTCTCTCTCTCTATCTCACTCTGTCTCTCTCTCTCTCTCTCTCTCTCTCTCTCTCTCTCTCTCTCTCTCTCTCTCTCTCTCTCTCTCTCTCTGTCTCTCCCTCTAGGAATCCAAGCTCTGTCAGATCGGTCAGTGTTTATCTGGGGCAGCCGTCATGCCTGTTGCCCTGGCTGACGTTATTGATGTGACACTGGTATGGGTCACAGTGCTGGGTCTGGTCAGGCCCAGAGCCCTGGAGCCAGCAAGCCTCCATACTCTCGTGTGTGTGTCTGGGAGTCTACTGTCTGGCCTGTCTGGGGCGCTGAGAGCAGCAGCTCTCGTGTCTTGATTACGGCATTGGGGTTCAGACTGGGTGTGGGGTGAGGCTGGGGCGGTTGTTTATGTCCAGAGGCTGGGGTTGGGGCTGGGGCAGAGGCTGGGGCAGAGGCTGGGGCTGGGGCAGAGGCTGGGGTTGGGGCAGAGGCTGGGGCAGAGGCATAGGCTGGGGTTGGGGCAGAGGCTGGGGCTGGGGCTGGTGGATAAACAACAACCCTTTTATTTAGCGTCTGAGAGTGATTATCTGCTGAATTACTGACCTCCTCATCCTCTTAGCCCTGTTCTCCCCTCACATCTGTTCAGTTCAGAGCAAACACACCACGCCCCATCTGAAACACACTGCCAGGCTACAAACATGACCTGGAACACCATTCTCATCACTCACAACCACTATCCACATCTCTGTCTACAGATCAAGCAACACAGACAACATAGGGCTTCCAGCCAAAACTATCAACCCCAAAATAGGAAGGCATGCCTTTTAAATCTGGACTACAACACCATGATACACTTTTGTTTAAAGATTTTTTCATAGATCTGTCATCATTCATTGCTCGTAAATGTTTTCAATAATTATAACATGATCAAATAATGAGGGCTTGTATAATGAGAGGATATTATCTGGTTTAATGAGGTCTGGTAGACCAGCCTGCTTTTCATCCATTTGTTTTAAGGATTTATATTCATATTAAATCTCTGTGAATTAGTAAAACGCTAGTCATGTGAAATATGGCATCACAAATGTCCTCCATTTCGGGACGTTTCATTGCCATTCCCTGAAGAATTTCTTATGAATTTATGAATATAACATATGCAAACATGATAAACATTTTGGAGGCACACTCCTCCCCCTCTCGTTTCCTGGTTTAATCCGCACATGGTTCGCAGTCAATCAGGAGGCGTGACATATTCCCACTGTGTCTGTTGCCATGGTTACCTGGTTCTGACGGAGCTCCACACCCCCCCCCTCTGCCCCCCCCCCTCCCCCACCCACCCCACCCCTCCCTCCCTCCAACCCCACCCTGCCCAAGGGCGGGCGCATGTGTTCTCGCTGCACAGAAACCGACCAATGAGAGCGTGTCGAACCCTTGTGTCTGCATCCTGCGACTGTGTCGTGTCTGTCTTTGTGTTGGTGTACTGGGAACACTGTACCTGTCAGCAGTGTTACAGAGTCAGGATGCTGTGAGAGGTGTGGAGGGGTGTGGGGGTGGGGGTTGAGGTGGGGGTGGATAAAGAGGGTAATCTTATTAAACAGGGCAGTGTTTTCATTGTTCCTGTCGGAGAGAGAGAGAGAAGCGAGGGAGAGACCGTGAGATCTTTGGGCGGTCTAGAGAAGAAAGAGAAAACCTGATCATGACTCGAATTTGCGTAGTGTTGGTGTGGAGGGATGATTTGTGAAATGTGGTTGTTAGAATAGATATTCACAGGTGTAGCATCAGGTCTTTCTCCTATCCTTCCCTCCCTCCCTCCCTCCTCCCCTCCCTTCCTCTCTTTGTTTACCGAGGCAGCTTTGCTGGGAACAAAGGCAGCTACTAGTCTCGGTAATCGACAACAAATCCGAATGTAGGTTGAGGGATGATGGGTTGCCGTGGCAACGGAGGGGTGGGAGGGAGTGTGTGGGGGGGGTGGGGGGGGGGAGCGGGCACGGATGCTGCATAAGCTACATCATTTTCCCCCCTTTTCTGCAGATCCTCCAGGCTCCATAAATATTACATAGGAATGAAGTCTTGGTGCAGAGAGATGGAGAAAGAGAGAGAGAGGGAATGAGAGAGAAAGAGAGAGAGAGGGAATGAGAGAGAAAGAGAGAGAGAGAGAGAGAGAGAGAGAGAAAGAGAGAGAGAAAGAGAGAAAGAGAGAAAGAGAGAGAGAGAAGGAAGGAACGAAGGAAGGAAGGAAGGAAGGAAGGAAGGATGGGAGGGTAGCATTGACTATGTGGAGGAATGTTCAGTATATAGGATGAAGTCGTTAAGGTACATGGGATATGGGTCGGTTATTGAGATGTGTTTATTGGTTTATTTGATATGAATACAGGTGTCAAGAGGTGTTCAGCTTCCACAGCCAAACTGAATCAGGGCTGATGTAACACTAACAGACACATTACATGACCAGTGTGTTTATACAGACACACAAACACACACAGACACACACACGCAACACAACAAACACACCACACCAACCACGGATGCACTGTAGGTGAACGAACAGATGTGTGTTCGTCGGTCGGTTCCCCGATTCTGTAGGATGGTCAGCCACCCTCCATCCTTCCTCCGCCGGCAACACAGCCCTCTGTTTCCATGACAACGGCAGCTGCAGTGGGGTTATTCGCATCCGTGCAGGGAAGGCCTGTGAGACTGGGGAAGTAGGGGGAGGAGGGGGGAGGAGGAGGGGGAGGGCTTGTTGATGTCCATGCTCTCTCTCCTTGTCTCTCTCCCTCTCCCTCTTTTTCTCCCCCTCTCCCTCTTCCTCTCTCTCTCCCTTCCACTCCCTTGCCCTCATCATCTCCCTCCCCCTCTCCCTCCCTCCCCCACCCTCTCCCTGTCACTCGATGGAGTCTTTCATTCCACCAGAACAGCTCTGTCCCCGGACCCCGTTCACCACGAGTGACTCCAGCACAGCCTCACCGAACACAGAGCCAGAGCGACACTGTTATAAACCCTGCTGCTGTTACAGCCTCCTTCAGCAGCCTGCGTCCAAACACAGCTACCTGAACACAGCCTGAATTCACCAGCTTAGCTACCTTCATACGGGTCAGATGGCTGAGCGGTTAGGGAGTCGGGCTATTAATCAGAAGGTTGTTGGTTCGGTTCCTGGTTCGATTCTGTCCGTGAAAAATGACGTTGTGTCCTTGGGCAAGGCACTTCACCCTACTTGCCTTGGGGGGAATGTCCCTGTACTTACTGTAAGTCGCTCTGGATAAGAGCGTCTGCTAAATGACTAAATGTAAATACGGACCACCTACACTAGCCTGGATATCTTAATACAGACCTTCACTATCCAAGTTACCTTCATGCAGACCTTCACTCTCCTGGCTTTATTCATACAGTCCTTTTCGTGCTTGCTAATGTCACACAGAGACAACAAGTAGGATTCATGTGTTACTCGCTTCTACACCCACACACTCAGTGACCGGATTCTATGGCTATCCATCAGATACAGGAAACAGGAAACCCTAAAGCCGGTGCATCTATGTGCGTTGATTGACTCATTTGTGATGAGGTGTGTCCACATTGCAGTTCCCATGGAACGGCAATCTTGCTGTGTAGATTTTGCTATTAGATGGTAGTGGATGTAAAGTGTTGCTGAATGATCTGACCAGAGCACATTCACCCTGGGATGACAAACTGATCCAATGGAGCCACTGGTCAGTTGGCCTTTCCTCTGAATAACAACCAGGAGGAAATTAACTGGCTGACCTTTTCTAAGAAGGAGGGCAATTGACCGGTGGTTATAAACCATAGGCATCTAAAAAGGACATCTGCTCCAGGAGACTAGGGAGAGGGTGGGGCGTGACATCACCGAGCGGTTGCCAAGGACACCAGGCAGTGGCCAATGAAGTGGCACTTCTTTGTTGACAAAAGAAGTTGGAGATCTGCCTGGTAACAGACAGGAGACTGGGCACACTTCTGAGACAGGGGTGGGGGGTGCAGAAGAGAGAGGGAGGCCTGGAAGAGAGAGACTGAGCCAGACAGAAACACTGAACCAAACGACTGCAAATCATCCCTCCCTCCCTCCCTCCACCCGTCCTGGAAGCTCTCCTTTGAGAGAGTGTTTATACAAACGCTGCATCCATCGTCTTCCATACATCAGACGAAAGGAGTGTGTCCCTGATTGGCTGATTAGAAGGGTCTGGCCGTGTGAATGGGTGGCTTAGCCTGGCGGCAGCAGCTGCTGGCAGTGCGAGCTGTCAGTCTGTCAGTCTGGCCTGATCCTTTAATGCAGGCCAGCTCAGTCTCTCCTTCCCCCGGTAAGGAGCTTAGCCTGGGCAGGGAGCGGAGCCGGGAGCCGGTGTAGCTCCAGGAGAGGTCCACTCTCCTCGGCCCTGTCACACCTCTCTGACCACTCGCCCTAAAGCTTCTTTAAGGATGGAGCCCTGAGGCCCGTCTGGAGAAGCAGGAAGCTCCTCTGCACAGAGACTACCTGTCTGATTCCTCCTCCTCAGACAGATTCACACGGTTCGGCCGCTGTAATGGCTTCCCTGTGGAACAACCTGGATGTCATCACGCCGACGGCTCGCCAGGCATTTCCTGCCTCCCACTTCCTGCCTCCCACTTCCTGTCATCCTGTCTCCCCGGTAGCTTTACTGCTCCACGTGTTTTCCGACGTCAGCTTGGGTCTTTGTCTCCATATCGTGAAAGAGAAGAGCGTCAAGGGTGTGGGGGGCAGAGGGGCGGAGGGGCGGAGGGAAAGGGGGTAGCTTCCTCATTCTGGGATTAACTACTCCCTCCCCCCCCTCCCCCCTGCCCTCCAGGCCTCCTCCCCCCACCCACAATCCTCTGATGAGGGAGGTAGTTAATGGGTTTACATGGAGAGCAGGATGAAGGGGTTTAGGGGGGGAGGGCGGTGGGCGTAGGGGTGGGTGGTGGTGGGGGGCTTGGGGGGGAGGGCGGTGGGCGTAGGGGTGGGTGGTGGTTGGGGGTGCAGGGTCTTGCTGATGGATTCCAAGGCCCCTGTGGTGAGGTGTTTGGGGACTTAAGAGACTGAGGAGGAGAAAGGAAGATCTGGAGAGGGGGATTGAGAGAGAAACCAAAACATTCAGAGGCTGCTTCTATAGTTGGGCAGAGAAGTATCAACCGCTAATCCTGTGTTTCTCCTCTGCAGATGTTGTGTCATTCTCTGTGCTGTTCGTTTTGTGACAAACACCCATCCACACAGCTACAGTGTAGGGGTCAAACTTCAATTTAAGTAACATCTGCCTCTTTTCAGCCTACGTTTGAAATCTAAATTGTGTCTTGAGGTTACTATCCATACTCCGATACATCTAAATCAATCTTCTATTTTTATTTTCAATCAAGTTGTCGTGTCAAGCTAATGTAATTCATTCTGTCAAGTCTTGTCTTGCTTTCTTTGTTAGCTGCCTCGGGAGCAGCTGTTGATATGGTGATCAGCATCATTGAATCCCAGTATTTCTCTCATCACCTTGGCAACCGAAGCAGCTCTGCTATAATTCTAGCTTGTGTCAGGTGGCGGCCATTTTGTGTCTGCAGCAAGAAAGTGTAGCTCGCTTGTGTGCAGCTCTGTTAAGCTATAAGGAAATGGATGCATTTGTTTCCTGAATGAGTTATGTATAATTCAAATTACAAGTAAAGATGGTACTCTATATCCATACACCCCTACAAAAGATGAAAAGGTTTAAAGCATCATAATATCTTGTGATATATGTTGTCTGTCTGTCTGTCTGTCTGTGTACAATACTGACTTGGTTTGAGATTATTTTATCTGGCTGGATACCTTAAAAATGTATAACATTGTCAACATTTTAGTATAATCTCAGAAGCTGCATTGTTTTCCTAAAGTAATTCCCAATTCAAATCAATCCTTGCACACCCCCTCCACACTGCAAGTTGTTATGAAAGTCTAGATGTTTGGCTGCTGTGAGGTGTTTGTGGAGTGGAGACGATCGTGTTATGTCACTCCCAGTGATTCAGAGAGAGTGGGGTCTTCCACTGCAGCGTTTCCTGTTGCTATATTTAGACATCCCCTCGGCGTTGCCGTGGGTTGCATTCCCCTTCACCTCTGACTTGGGCTGAGCGACTGTGTTCAAATCTGTGTTCTGAGGACGATTCTCGTCAAATCATTTTGTATTTCACTCTGTATTTCACTCTGTAGTTCACACTCACTCTTTACTCAGAGACACGCTAAAGTTTTCTGTCTTTCTGACATGGAAGATCGTGTATCGTCTGATGTGTGCATCCAAAGCCCTGGCCCCATCGCCCTCCCCCCTCCGTAGGCGACAGGTCCGCGCTCGGTATAGCAGGTCTATAAACGGCGTCGTGTCAGAGAAAAGAGAGTTTGTGTCCTACTTGGCGAATCCCCGCAGAGCTGTGCTCGACGTGTCTCTGACGTCTCTCCTCCCTCGCGCTCCCCAGTCGCCTGAATGTGGGCTGGAAAATGGGTCAGGTCTGATTCGAAGCTATATGTGCTGGTTTGACGGCTCCGCGGAACTGCTGATCTGGGAGGAGGAGAGGGGCCGTGAAGCAAGCTGCTCCCCAGTAGGACACGCCCGCTGTGGAGCAGAGCTCAGAGCTGTGCAGTTACAGCTGGGACGAAGCGCAGCAATGTTAACAGGCTGCTGTGGTTCCTCTGTGTTTTGTACACACCAGGGTGCTCTACTGGGGACGGGGGAGATGGGTATAGCTCGGAGGTTGAGCGTTGGACTGTAGATGAATCGGATGCAGGGCTACTATGGTGTTTCAGTACACTCTACAGACTGGGGTGGTTTACTGAGAGGCTGTGTGGGGGTGGGTTTGGAAAGCCAGGGTGGAGGGCTGGGTGTTGGGGTACAGACAAAAGCACCCCCCCCACCTCTCTTCTCCATCGTCCGTGGGTGAACTGGGATGAACAAAGAGTGGATTACAGACATCAGAGACGACGTGTTTGAGTCTCCAGGTCTGTCCCATCATCCAGCCAGCTCCTCTGTCACAGTTTTCCCTTTCAACCCCACCTTCATGCCAGCTCTGCTATCGGAAGCCCCCCCCCCCACCTCCCACCCTTCAATGATGGGGGTCAGATGGCTGAGCGGTTAGGGAATCGGGCTATTAATCAGAAGGTTGCCGGTTCGATTCCCAGCCGTGCAAAAAAGGACGTTGTGTCCTTGGGCAAGGCACTTCACCCTACTTGCCTCGGGGGGAATGTCCCTGTACTTACTGTAAGTTGCTCTGGATAAGAGCGTCTGCTAATTGTAAATGTAAATGTAAATGTAATGACATCCAAGCGGCTATCCATCAGCCCCCCCCCCCAACATCTCTGTTAAACAGAAACTCAATCACCAACGTGATTTCAGAGGAAATTTTATTTTGAAATGTCAGTGTTAAGAGAGTAAACAAAAACATAAACAAATAAAACAGCAATATAAATATTAGCATATAAAATAAGAGTGTATAACAAGGAGAAAGAGATAAACAATTTAACACGTAAAGATATTACAGACGAATATCAAGGGTTATTCCAGCAGCAGACACATATGTTTACACTCATGAGCAAGGGCAGCATCCAGTAGCATAAATGATTGATTAAAATCACAAACACAGAAAAAGGGTTCAGGTAGATGAAATCACAGACATTTAGTGGTGTGTGATACTTATTAAAGTTGACCACAGAGAAAGCAGAAAGAGAAAGAAAAAAACACGAAAATATGCACAACAAATTCACAAGCCTCTAACTACGACTATGAGTCTTTTGAAAGTTTTGTTTTTATATACAGCTTGGTTAAGTCAGTGAGCTCGATGCTTAGTCACTACACCACTACACTTTATCTGAAGACGTTTTTTGTATTCATTTTTTTTTTTCCTTTCTTTAACTTTTTTTATATCAGAAAAATAGTCCAAACATTCCGGTAACAGCCATGTTTTTGGCTAGAGAGAGAGAGAGCTCACCTGGATCTCTACAGACTTGTAACGTGTCATATTTACATTGGGGTTGCTTGCTAGCACGCGTAGCGCCAGCATGATAAAGGATGGACTGGGAACATTCTCTAAGTTCCAGAACATTCTCTAAGTTCCAGAACAGGCGAGGCAGAGAGAGAGGAGAGGTTGACGGGAGAAACTAGTCTCTGTCCATGGTCCTGACATAGTTTCTAAACACCACAATCAGAACCTTACAAACTCCTGGAAAGCGTCCAGTGAGTAAGATATCAAACACGGCCTGGATCCTTAATTAATGTGTGGGGGTAGTGTAGGGGGGGTTAGAGGACATGAGGACCTGCTGTGTTGACGCTAGTTTCCAGGTGATGGAAGAGGAGCAGATATTAGGCTCCAGAGGGACTAACCAGCCTCCCTCTCCCCATGGCCCCAGGACACATCCACACCTCTGGGCGTGACAGGGCTCATCCTGGGAGCCCTGGCGAGCCTGAGAACACAGTGCTCGGCCAATCACACTGGCCCATCTTTCCACAACACTGACTCATTGCTACGATGCAGATACAAGATCCAAACGATGCTGGTATAGGAAAAAAAAAAAACTCTGGTCTGTTTTTACACAATGTTTATGTTAATCAAGACAGAGTTTGGAGATTGAGTTGTGGCTTTGAATACCAGTGGAAGAGATGGCCAGAGATGACATTGTGGCCTACAGGGTGAAAATAACCACTCAAGCCTTCATAGGCAGCTGAAATACTTAGAGGGCCACCGCGAAGCAAAGTTATTCATCAGTCGTCAGTCATTAGAACTGTTCTTATGCTTACTACTCAGACAGCTAAAAGAAGTCTTACAGGCATTTAAATAGTAATGCTACTATACGCATTCTGCCATAACATTGTGATTAGTTGGAGCTAGCCTCTTAATACAAATGTGTGCGTGTGTGAAGCTCATCCTCACAGGATCTTAAATCGTTAGGAAGGGTCATGCAACATTGTCTATTTCAGTCCTTAAAGAGCTAAAGCAAGATCTCTAAAGCAAGTAGGCAAATAAAGTGGAATCAGAGTCACCATGAGAAGCAACTACCAAGCACGTCGAAGAAGCATCAAACATTTCAATCCAAAAATCAGTTATCAATTTTTGTTGTTGATTTTTTTCTTTTTTTTTTTCATTTAACACTATATTACAGAGCAAGGTCCCTGTAAAAACTCCATACTCCTGAAATACATTTTGGATCCAAAACACATTTACTGTACAACTCCTCAAGCCTCCCCACACGCTGACACTAGCTGTAAAGATCATGAAGCAGGAAGTGAAGTCATTGCACGTACGTGACGTGACTCATGCACACCCCTGCCCACACACAGGGGACACCAGACGGAAATGGAGGAATGAGATCAAAAGGACTTGTATCCCGCGACAGGAAGTAGACGGCTAGACTGAGGGAGTGGTGGGGGGGGGGGTTGGTTGCGTTCTTGCGGTTTCCATGGTGACGGGCGTGGCGGTGGGTGGCTGGGTGGGTGGGGGGGGTGCCCTCCTCGCAGGGCCTTACTTCTTCTCCTTCTTGGAGGACTTCTTTTTGGTGCCGGGCGTCTGGGCGGCCTTGGGGGCGTCGACCTGCGGCATGGCCTGGGCGGGGGGCAGGGCCTGCTGGAGGGCCTGCTGGGGGGCCTGCTGGGGGGCCTGCTGGGGGTTGGCCGTCAGGGTGGCGGTGCTGCCGGGGATGTAGACGTTCTGGCGGTAGTCAGGCACGTGCTGCATGGGGAACTGGGCGTTGTAGCGCGGGCCGAGGGTGGCGGTCGCCTCACTCACTTCTGGGGGGAATAGGGGAGAGAGGAAGGAGGGTGGGGATGGGAGGGGAGGAGAGGAGAGAGAAGAGAGTGTTATAGCTTGGTGTTGTGCTCGTTACTCACATAGGGTCACAGCTCCACTGCAATGCAGCTGCGGCTCAGCCCCCTCTCCATCCCTCCCCCCAGCCCCCCTCCCCCACACACGCACAGTCCCCCATCGCACCCACACCAACATCCTCGGAGGTAAACACTAAACGCAAGAGATACATCCGTACGTTCCCCTCAGCTCAGGGACAGAATGGTTGATGAGACAGGTGAGGCAGGGTGAAGTGATGAGACAGGTGAGGCAGGGTGAAGTGATGAGACAGGGGAGGCAGGGTGAAGTGATGAGACAGGGGAGGCAGGGTGAAGTGAGGAACTGCAGCTGTGGATCATTGGAACAAAGAGCCCTGTATCCCCCAGGCTGGTCTGTTAGCGTGCTAATGCATGGGCACTGTGGAGAGACACACGACTCTTTAGATCACGGATCCTCTCTCTCTCTCTCTCTCTCTCTCTCTCTCTCTCTCTCTCTCTCTCTCTCTCTCTCTCTCTCTCTCTCTCTCTCTCTCTCTCTCTCTCTCTCTCTCTCTCTCTCTCTCTCTCTCTCTCTCTCTCTCTCTCTCTCTCTCTCTCTCTCTCTCTCTCTCTCTCTCTCTCTCTCTCTCTCTCTCTCTCTCTCTCTCTCTCTCTCTCTCTCCAATCGTTATTCAGAGTGTTTAGAGAGTTTTTTTTCTGGTAGTCAAACTGGTGTTTGCCTCTTTTCAGACTACGTTCATGTGTTTTCATGTGTTTTAGCCATGAACGCCCCATGGGAAATACTAAAGAAACATGGGACTGGCTTGTGGTTCTTTGGTAGCTTTCCAGATAGATGTTAGAGAAGTCTGTCTGTCTCTATCCTTCTGCAAGTAGTCTCTGGAGAACACATTCTGTACCCTCACCAGTCAGAGCCGATCTAGATCGCTCCTGTGCTCGCTCACACATTCTCTGCATGTCCCCTTTTAGCTGAGGGGATGTGACCTTGTGGATGAAGAGAGAGAGAGATGAAGGGAGAGGAAAGAGAGAGGGAGTGCGCGAGAGAGAGAGAGAAAGAGAGAAAGAGAGAGAGAGAGAGAGAGTGTGCGCGTGCGCGCGCGAGAGAGAGACAGAGAAAGAGAGAGAGAAAGGAGAGAGAGACACAGCCAGACAAAAAGGGAGGAGAGGGGGATTCTGGGAAATGTAGGCTCACCGTTGGCTGCAGCCATCAGAGCCTGGAGCTGTTCTGCCTCGGTGGGGGGGTTGGGCCAGGGTCCGGTACCAGCGACAGCACCTCCCTCCTCCGGACGAGCCCCAGCTCTGGAGACAGGAAACCACCGTCAGAATCAAACACACACACACACACACACTCCTCCCTTCTTCACACACAGAGGGATTTCCATTCTATGTACATACACTGAGGTTGACATTCACAAACACAGACACACTGATCCTACTCACACACAAATACGTTTATCCTATACACACACAGAGAAAGACACAGACCATCTATAACACCCTCTCACATGAGCTCACACTGAGCTCTCCCCTATACACACACACACTCTCCTCCTATACATATACACCCGCTAAGCATCTATAACACACAATCTTCTACACACAGGCAATAGCTCACTACTTTTATCACAAACAGGCGCACATCAGTCGAACCAATCTGTCTAATGTTTTTTTCAAGCACTGCAAGAGCCAGCTTCCAGCAGCCATTTTGTGTAGGTGCCCAAAGCATCACAGAGAATATGGAGGCTGGAGGACACGAGGAAGCAGGAGGAGTCAAGACAGCCTCTCAATATGTGATAGTACACACACACACACGGTACACCTTCACACACACACACACACACTCACACATACAGTACATTACATTTACATTTAGTCATTTAGCAGACGCTCTTATCCAGAGCGACTTACAGTAAGTACAGGGACATTCCCCAGAGGCAAGTAGGGTGAAGTGCCTTGCCCAAGGACACAACGTCAGTTGGCATGACCGGGAATCGAACTGGCAACCTTCGGATTACTAGTCCGACTCCCTCACCGCTCAGCCACCTGACTCCCGTAGTACACACATACACACTCACATACAGTACACACATACACACACAGAGACACACAGGCTTGCAGAGTAGCAAATGACTGAGCTTATCCAATGCTTCGTGTGCCGTTTTGCATGCTGTGTGGGGACTAGTGGGAGAGCGGGTGAGAGACAGACTGACAGGGAGGAGAGGGGGGATGGGGAAAGAGGAAAAGAGAGGAAGAGAGATTGTTTGACCGTTTGGAAAATCTGCGTGTGGTTGAAAATGGCTGGTTTCAATCAATTTTCCTCTGTTTTAAAGAGGGGGAAATGAATGTTCAAAAATAATGCATGAGGGAGACTGGGTTGGACACACACAAATACACACACAGAAACAAAATACCCTTCTACACATCAATATCCAAAGAAACATCTGAATCTACGCTACACACAAATAAGGACAAAACCAACATACATGGCTAAGCAGTGAAGCCTACAAACCCATTTATAGATGCAGAGACTAGGGAACAGTGCTGAGCTAAGCACATCCACAGTCCTACGCAGAACACGTACCATCTCTGATCCTGCCCACAACAGCATGTACAGATCATAGCACACCTCTGCTACACAAACACCAGCAGCTGGACGGCAGGCTAGACCACGCACACTCACTCACAAACACACACAGCTCTACAAAGCCTAGAGCGTGCATCAGAGCAGTCCCCGCTAGCACACAGAGCCCAGCCTGCTCTGCCTCCACCACTCTACCTCGCCTTCCCGTACGGAGTCCACCTCTGCTGGGTAGTGGTGTGGTACCTGTACGTGCTGAAACACAGTAGCAGAGTTCTGACCATCGCACACACACACACCTCACACACACTCCCTCAGCTCTTATGTCGGTCACATGGACCACTCGAGCCATCTCGTTCAACATGCTAGGGACTTTGCTAGGAGGATGTGCATAATGCTGTATCTTGATGTTGGATCGTTATGCCTTTTGTTGAGGGCACTAAAGCAACAACCATCTGTCTTCTACTACGGTACATGCTCATGTATCTTACGTGTAGAGTGAATGAGGACGCAAACCTCAGTCGAAACAAGCTGAATCCACCTCATAGTAAACGGCAAAACACTGCAGTCATCGTCGAAGACTAACACACTCCTGATACACTCCCTCAACTGGCTAAGCTCAAACTGATCCTCACCCACACTAACACACACATCTCTGTCTTCACACCTCCTCTTTCTTCTTCATGACCTCGATCTTCTCGTCACGGCCAAACCTTGGTTGAACTGAAGCTATCAGACTGACGCCCTCACTGATAACTGCATCTGGAACTGCCGTCCAGTTACCCAGAATGCAGCAGGCCTAGACTTCCCATTGATACAGAAATGTGTGTGTAAGTATGTAAGTAACTGTGGACATTCTGTCCACACAAATCTGGCTTGGTCATCTGCATGGAAGGTATATGTAATAATAAGCATACTAATAATGTGTTCAGTTAGCAGATGCTTTTATTCTGATCACTGAGATATACCTTAAAGAGATTGCATGTGTATGCTCACGAGGATGGGTTTGTCTTTGTGTGTGTGAGTGTATGTGCATGTGTGTGTGTGTGTATGTGCATGTGTGTGTGTGTGTATGTGCATGTGTGTGTGTGTGTATGTGCATGTGTGTGTGTCACAAAGAGGCTAGATACTCACCCACTAGGTCCAGGTCTCTGATTCTGGGTAATTCTCCAGTCATTGGGTGGTTTTTGCTGCAGAAAAAGGAGAGACACACCGTTAGAACTCAAAAGCACACACACACACACACGCTGTTCCTCTGGTGAAGCCATATGGATAAGTGTCATCTTGACTCCTCGGCTGAGGACGCCATTTTGTGTTTCAGTTCCCCAAAAGAGGATAAAACGTCACAGGCCCATCAGGGGAGAGAGAAGAAGAGAGAGGCAGATGGAGAGAAGGGGAGGGAGAAACCGAAGAGAGAAAGAGAGAGAGAGCCAAGATATATGTAGTGCAGGGGAAAGTGTGTGAATTATTGAACAGTCTATTCTGTCACTGGCATGCTTGAACGGCTCCAGTGAAAAGAATAGACCCTACGACACAAAATCACAATCGCCAGACCGTGGGGCGAAGCTTAATAACGCTAAATCTTTCACAAAACCATTTCTATCGACACATGCATCTTCAGCTCCAGAAAATATAGGTCATCAAAAGCCCGAGTCAGCAGCCTTTTGGCCCAACTCCCTCTGGGGGAGAGCTGCTCTGACCCAGGCCAGGCCCTGCAGGCTGCCAGCCTGCCAGGCAGTGGGAGAGCTGCTCTGACCCAGGCCAGGCCCTGCAGGCTGCCAGCCTGCCAGGCAGTGGGGAGGTAATCTGCAGCCCTGCTCCACTGATCCACTAAAACCCAGGCTGGATTACGCCAAGGCAGAGAGAGCTGCAGCGTGGAG
Source organism: Osmerus eperlanus (assembly GCF_963692335.1). Lineage (NCBI taxonomy): Eukaryota > Metazoa > Chordata > Actinopteri > Osmeriformes > Osmeridae > Osmerus > Osmerus eperlanus. Next base: position 12,655,630 of record NC_085036.1, read on the forward strand.
CTGTCCAGCCATCGGCCGCCACCCACCAGCCCCCAGTCCTCAGTCCTCAGTCCCCCAGACCCTAACCACCAGCCCCCACCACCAGCCCCCAGTCCTCAGTCCCCCAGACCCTAACCACCAGCCCCCACCACCAGCTCCCAGCCACCAGTCCTCAGTCCCCCAGACCCTAACCACCAGTGCACAGGCACCACCCACATTTCCCCAGCCCCCAGTCCCAACCCACCAGCCTCCATTTCTCAGTCCCCCAGCCCCTCAGCACCATTCTCCAGCTCCCAGACCCCCACCCACCAGTCCTTAGCCACACTGGGCCACCCATCCATCCATCTTTAGAGCCCAACCATCTGGTGATATGACTAACCGACCAGTGTCTAATCATCCCCACATCTCTCCCTCTCACAGATGTTGAATAGAAAGAAGCACATGTTGAGTGATATTTTTTGTCTTCGTTTTGTATCTCACTCTGTGAGATTACCCCTGCAGCCATATGAAATATTTAACTTTCTCCCAGGCAGAGAGACACTGCTGTGATTTAAGCACTGAAACACAAATCTCTGTCTGCTTAAATTTACAGTTAACCTTCCAGTGACTTGTTCTCGCATATACACACACATCCACACACTTAAAAAACCACGCTCATCCATGTTCGACTGAGTTCTCATCACGAGCCAATGGGCTCAGCTATTTGCCAGTGGACAGAGGCCTCACCTCATTGGCTGATTTGGTCAGGTGTTTGTTGGAAAGGGTCAGCTTCAGAGTGTTCTGGTTCTGTCCTAACCCGGGGCTCTTAACAAACACAAAGTCCTTCACGCTGCTGGAGAGAGTGGGATAGAAGCGCCGGCAGGCAGCCGGGTCGCGGGCCCCCCCCACCACCTCCACGTAGCGCAGCGGGCCCTCTGTGTTGAGCTGCAGGTGGGGGTCCCTGTGAGAGTGGGGGGCCTTCCGGGGGCCTAGCCCCAAACACACCAGGTGGCCCCTGTATGTCAACCAGCGCACGGCCATCCCGGCGATAGCCAGGAGGCACACCACAGAGATGCAGGCCAGAGAGCTGATCAGGGTTAGGGTGACACCAGTGGCACCACCGCCATCGCCCTGGCGTGGAGGGGCCCTGCGGAGCAGGGGGGCCGCGCCCTTCTCGGACACGGTGATGTTGACCGTCACGCTGGTGGAGAGCGTGGGCGTGCCGTTGTCCTGCACCAGAACCAGGATGGAGAAGGTGGCGTCGCCCTCCTCAAACCTTCGGGCCGTTCGCACCTCCCCGGTGTGAGCCCCCACATGGAAGAACCCAGCGTCCCGCCCCGACACGCTGTAGAACAGCCAGGCGTTGTGGCCGCTGTCCGGGTCCACGCACACCACCCGGTTGACCAGGTGCCCCACCGCGGCGGAGCGCGGCACGGACAGCTGGAGAACCCCGTCCGCGGGCAGGGCCGGGTGGACGAGAGCAGGGGGGTGGTCGTTCACGTCGACCACGAACACGTGCACGGTCACGTTGGAGCTCCGCGCCGGCGTGCCGCCATCCCTCACCTGCACCTCCACCCGGAACACGTTCACGCGCTCGTAGTCGAGCGCCCGCATGGCGAAGAGGTTCCCGTTCTCGGAGTTGACGTAAAGGAGCGAGGACACGGGGGCGCCGCCGCCGACCTCGCTGTCCAGGAGGGAGAAGGAGAGGCGAGCGTTCTGGCCCGAGTCCCGGTCGGACGCGGACACGGTCAGGAGGAGAGCCCCTGGAGCACTGTTCTCTGCTATGTCAACAGAGTAGGAGGACTTTGAGAAGAGGGGGGCGTTGTCATTAACATCTGAAAGACTGACCACAAAAGACTCCTGCGCAGAGCGAGGGGGAGAGCCCGCGTCAGAGGCCGTCACTGTGATGGTGTATTCAGACTCGGTCTCTCTGTCTAAAGGCCCGTCTGTCACCAGGGTATAGTGACCCTCGAAGGGGGATATCAATCTAAATGGCAACCCAGGGGGAATTTGGACAATCACTTCGCCATTTTGACCAGCATCCTCATCCCTAATGCTAATCAGCGCCACTACAGTTCCTGACTCCACATCCTCCTGGATGATCTTGGTCACTGAGTTTATGCTTATGACTGGACTGTTGTCATTAACGTCAACGATTTGGACTTTGATGTGGCAGGAGCCCTCCAGAGCTGGCGTTCCTCTGTCCCTGGCCTGCACTGTGATTTCATAGATATCTGCCACCTCATAATCCACCTCCCCTTTCACAAGGATTTCACCCGTTTGGGGATTCAGGCTAAACAGTTTAACTACAGACTCTGAAGTATATTTACTAAAGTGGAATGATATCTTCCCGTTAAGATGGTCATCCGTGTCTGATGCGTTGAGTCTCGTCACCAGGGTGCCCAGTGAGGAGTTTTCTAACAAACTAACTGTTTTGATTGGCTGGTCAAATACCGGCGCGTTATCATTGACGTCCATGACTCGAAGAAGAACCGACGTAGTGCCAGTCTTTTCTGGATGCCCGCCATCTACGGCGGTGAGTACTAGGTTAAATACAGATTGCTTTTCCCTGTCTAGAGGTTTCTCTAACAATAATTCTGGGAATTTACTACCATCCCTTTTCGATTCTACTTTCAACACGAAACAATCGTTGGGACTAAGAAAGTATGTGCGTAGACCATTAGCATCTACATCCAGATCATTCGCGCTGTCCAAACGAAATCGGGTGCCCGGTGCAGCCGCCTCGGAAACTTCCATTGAAATAGCTTGTCCCGGAAACTGAGGCGAATTGTCATTCACGTCAACTATCTCCACAACGACTCGGTGTAATTCCAGTGGGTTTTCAAGCACAAGTTGCACGCTAAGAGAACACATTGACTTTAATCCACAAAGACTCTCTCTGTCCATAACTTCTTTGGTAACAAATACTCCACTCGCGTTCACGTCAAAGTACTTTGCATTAGATTCCGACACAACTCGAGGGTTTCTCCTCGATAACGTCGATATGGCTAAGCCCAATGATTTCATAATATCTCCAACAAATGCTCCCGGTTTTAACTCTTCCAACACGGAATAGGATAATTCGGCGGAGAAGGATGACTGGCAGAATACCGAGAAAAGTAGCCAGAGCGCGGGCCAGCCCTCCGCTCCTTGTCTGATGTCCCAGACTCTCATTGTTCAACTTGTCATGCCTTTAGTAAGAAACGTTCCCATTCCTAACTCGTTCCGCTAAAATAGTTCAGTTCAGTTAAAACTCAACAGAGCTACCACGTTACATTGAACTACAACTGGAGAAAATAGACCGCATGAAAGGAAGAAGTAAATCCGTGTTGCTCCACAAACGATGATGGCTACTTACACTGATCTAACTTTTCTGTGGGAGGAGGTGCGTTTTAAAGTCCCTTTAACAAAGGAAGCGAAACTCTCCAATCAAAGACAATAACGGCGTCTTTTCATGGTCACATCTGCCAGACGAGAGCGTGCGTGCGCTCTCTTTTATTCCCCCTTCCGAGCATGCACACTTTCTTTCTCTCTCACGCACACACGAGCGCACACAGATAATGTATAGCCATTTGTTGCACCATATGTAAAGACAAGCACCTGCTGTTGTTCCTAAACAACAAGACGTAATTTAAAAAAATGAGCGACTTTTATCCAGGCAAGTGTGTTTTAATGCCAGCATGTGAATCTGTCTTGTCAATCAGTCCATGTTTCACAGTTTTCTCTCACCTGTTGACTCTCGAACGTCCACGCGCTGTCAGGAAGTGATGCGTCAAGCACGTTTATCATGTCCTTAAAGTCAGTGGTGCTGCTGGGCTTCACCATGGTGAAATCACTGAACTCTGACATCGGAGACATACACGACCTGAAGGACTGGCTCTGAGACAACATGTCTCCCCCCAGGACCTCCACATACTTAATAGGCCCGTCACTGTTGAGCTGGATCTGCAGGTTTCTGTTGGGATTCTTGTATCCGTCAGAGTCAGCCCGTCTGATACAGCAACCCGAGTTGCTCCGACTGTTTCTAGCGCACTTCACCACTAAGATGAGGAAAGTCAACAAAGACAACACTGACACAGAGGCCAGAGAGACGATCAGATAAAAAGTGATTTTACTGTTCCGTTTGCTGGGCTCTGAAGTTTTCAAGTGGAAGTCTGAGATGGGCTCGTGAAGCCCGTCCTCTACCAGTATGTTGACAGTGACTGTAGTGGACTGGACCGGTTCCCCGTTGTCCTTTATTTCTATAAGCAGCCTCTGAGAGGAGTCATCCTGCTCTGAAACAGCGCGTTTAGTCCTCACCTCCCCTGTGTACAGATTCACGCTGAACAGAGAGGCGTCTGTGGCCTCCGCCAGTCTATAGGAAACCCAGGCGTTATGGCCCGAGTCAGCGTCCACTGCCGTTACTTTGGTGACGAGGTGGCCTGCTTTAGAGAACCGGGGCATCTTCTGGTGGGAGACAGAGCCCATGACGGCGGAGGGATAGATAACAGTAGGGGCATTGTCGTTCTGGTCCAGGATAAAAACATGAACCGTGACGTTGTTGCTCAGAGGAGGAGAACCCTGGTCCTTTGCCTGCACCTTAATCTGAAACACCTTCAGCTTCTCGTAGTCAAACGAGTGCATGCTGTAGATGCTGCCGTTGTCTGAGTTCATGTAAATATATGACGAGACAGGAACGTCTTTTACTTGAGAGTCTAACACAGAATATGATATTTTAGCATTGTTTCCAAAGTCGACGTCCGATGCAGACACGGAGCAGATAATGGATCCAGGCGTGTTGTTTTCTTTTACATAAACACTGTAGGCCGCTTCAGCAAACCTGGGTGGGTTATCATTTACGTCCACAATCTGGACAGGAATCCTTTTCTTGCTACTCAGAGGTGGTGATCCTGCGTCAGTAGCCGTAATCTCTATGACATACTCAGGAAATTCCTCGCGGTCCAAACCACCGTTTGTGACCAATTCGTAATGGTTGGAAAAAGACGGTTTGAGCGTAAAAGGATAATTGGGCGGCATTTGTAGTGTAATTTTTCCATTGTCACCGGAATCAGGATCTCGTGTACTAATTAACGCAACTACCGTGCCCCTTGGTGCGTCCTCGCGGACTGGGCTAGGTTTAGAGGTGAGGCTTATTTCAGGTGGGTTGTCATTAACGTCTACGACATCAATTTGAACGTTACATTGTCCTTCCATCTGAGGGAGCCCTTTGTCTTTAGCTATAATCTCTATTCTATATGAGGGAGTGATTTCATAATCCAGAGATGTTTTTAAAAACATTTCCCCAGTTTGTGGATCAAGATCAAATAAATCTCGTATGGACTGTGCTGTATGATCACCTAAAGAATATTCCATCTCCGCATTTGGCCCATCGTCCATGTCATGTGCCTCGACTTTAAGGAAGGACGTGCCCTGTGGAGTATTTTCATTTAACTGAACCTTGTATTCTGAGTTTTCAAATATCGGGTTATTATCGTTATTATCTAAGACAACAATTTTGATCTGTGACGTCCCAGATTTTACAGGAGAGCCACCGTCCAATGCCGTCAATAGCAGCTGATGTGTAGCTTTATTCTCTCGGTCGAGAGATTTTTCCAGCACCAATTCTGGTACTTTCCGTCCATCAGCAACATCTTTAATTTTCAAAATGAAATGTTCGTTTTTGCTCAGAGTATACGATTTCAAAGAATTGCTTCCAACGTCAGGATCCTGCGCGCTCTCCAGAGAGTAGCGCATACCCGGGGCGGTGGACTCTGCTATTTTCAACGTGCGCTCAGCCGACTGAAAATGCGGAGCATTGTCGTTAATATCCTGAATTTCCACCTCTACTCTGTGAAGCTGAAGAGGATTCTCAATAATCACTTCTAATGGAAGCAGACACTTCAAGCTTTGTCCACACAGAGTCTCTCTGTCGATTCTGTCGCTTACAATGATCTCACCTTTCCCCAAATCCACACTGAAATACTGTCTACCCGCTACGGATGCTATCCTCAAATCCCGCGTGGAAATCTCAGTCACTTCCAGATTGAGATCTTTGGCAATATTTCCCACCACGGAACCCACGCTTAGCTCCTCTGGAACGACATAGCGAATTTGCGCTGCAACTGTATTCCAAGACAAAAACACACCGAGCAGCCAAAGCCCTTGTCCTCTCCAGCCTCTCAGGAACATGTTCCTCTCCGGTCCCAACCGCTTCATATTAATATGCTCAAACACCGTCAAATCCTGAAAACATATTCATAATAAAGCCATACATCTATGAAGATCACCTCCCCATATTGTCCAGGTATCTAAATCCATTTTGGAGACGAAAGGCTCGTTCACTACCGTGTCTCCCAGCTCTCTGCATTGTTTGTTATGCTGCGATAAAGAGGGGGAGGGAGTAGATCTCTTTGTACAGTTCTGAACGCTATTGGTGCACATAGAGCAACGGGTAAGCCAATGGAAAACAGATTGTCTCTTAAAGTCACAGTCATTTTTCTCAGGCGCATTTGAGGGCAAGATGAAGCTGGAAATCACAACATAATGTCCGAACGATGCCTTTTTACTGTGTTACAAAACATCTGAATTATTAACCATTTTAAACGAAACCATTTGTTTTGAGAATACAAATTAATATGTTATAATCATAGACCTAGAAGGAGGCTTGATGGATTGTTTCAACCGTTCAGTCTTCGATCAGATACATTTAAATGTAATTTGGAGAGAAGCAATGTCGTCTACAAATCACGTGCACACACCATAGTAACCACGGGCTTCACAGCCGCTTAGAGCCCAGAGAGCGGAGATGTCTCTGTCCACTCCGGTGGTGCTGAAACAGTTCAACACACACAGGCATACGGATGCCTCCACGAACGACTATCTGTGACCATTATTTCCCCTCGAAACAAAAACAAGTATGTTATTGTGGATTAAGTATATTTAATATGTTAAATTCAAATCGCAGTCAATAAAACTGAAAATATACGTGCACCTCCCTGAATTTCATAATCGAAACGCGCTAGGCAACGTTTGACCGGAAATGTCTCAAAACAACGTTGCAGGGAAAGCAAGTTATTCTTCAATTGTGAATACATTTAAATATGATTTGAATACAATGTGAAAACATGTATTTACCAAGTTTTTACTATGAGCTCACCTGTTGACTCTCGAACGTCCAAGCGCTGTCAGGAAGTGATGCGTCAAGCACGTTTATCATGTCCTTGAAATCAGTGGTGCTGTTGGGCTTAACCATGGTAAAATCACTGAACTCTGACATCGGAGACATACACGACCTGAAGGACTGGCTCTGAGACAACATGTCTCCCCCAAGGACCTCCACATACTTAATAGGCCCGTCACTGTTGAGCTGGATCTGCAGGTTTCTGTTGGGATTCTTGTATCCGTCAGAGTCAGCCCGTCTGATACAGCAACCCGAGTTGCTCCGACTGTTTCTAGCGCACTTCACCACTAAGATGAGGAAAGTCAACAATGACAACACTGACACGGAGGCCAGAGAGACGATCAGATAAAAAGTGATTTTACTGTTCCGTTTGCTGGGCTCTGAAGTTTTGAGGTGAAAGTCTGAGATGGGCTCGTGAAACCCGTCCTCAACCATTATGTTGACCGTGACTGTAGCGGACTGGACCGATTCCCCGTTGTCCTTTATCTCTATAAGCAGCCTCTGAGAGGAGTCATCCTGTTCCGAAACAGCGCGTTTAGTCCTCACCTCCCCTGTGTACAGATTCACGCTGAACAGAGAGGCGTCTGTGGCCTCCGCCAGTCTATAGGAAACCCAGGCGTTATGGCCCGAGTCAGCGTCCACTGCCGTTACTTTGGTGACGAGGTGGCCTGCTTTAGAGAACCGGGGCATCTTCTGGTGGGAGACAGAGCCCATGACAGCGGAGGGATAGATAACAGTAGGGGCATTGTCGTTCTGGTCCAAGATAAAAACATGAACCGTGACGTTACTGCTCAGAGACGGAGAGCCGTGGTCCTTTGCCTGCACCTGAATCTGAAACACCTTCAGCTTCTCGTAGTCAAACGAGTGCATGCTGTAGATGCTGCCGTTGTCTGAGTTGATGTAAACATAAGACGAGGCAGAAACGTCCTGCACTTTCGTGTCTAGTATAGAGTATGATATCTTAGCATTATCTCCCAAGTCAAGATCAGAGGCGGACACTGAATATATGATTGATCCAGCCACTCCGTTCTCTTTTATATAAACCGTATATGACGGTTCAGAGAAAATGGGAGGGTTGTCATTAACGTCCACAATTTTCACAATGATTTCTTTTTGCGTCGAGAGAGGAGGTGAACCCAAATCTGACGCGAAAATGTTTATTTTATATTCAGGAAACTCCTCTCGGTCGAGTTTAGCGTCTGTCACTATAGCGTAATTATCTGAAAACGATGGTTGCAGTTTGAAGGGATATTCCGCCGGTAAACCTAGTCTGACCTTCCCGTTGTCCAACGAATCCAGGTCTTTTGCGCCGATCAATGCAACTACTGTTCCTAACGGAGCGTCTTCCTTCACTGAGTTAGGTAAAGAGGTGAGAACTATTTCGGGTGTGTTGTCATTTACATCTAAGATTTCTACCTGGACAGAACAATGGCGGTCCATGACGGGGGCGCCTTTGTCTGCTGCACGGATGTCAAACTCATACATTTGCCTGTTTTCATAATCCAAGACGCCTGTCACCATGATTTGACCCGACTTAGAATCAACAGAGAACATGTTCTGTATAAAGTCTGGAGTTTGTTCTGCAAAAGAATACTCGATATCTCCATTGGCGCCCTCGTCAACATCAGTGGCTTTTACTTCCAAAACGACAGTGCCGGCAGGTACATTTTCTCGTAATGACGAGTCATACATTGATTTTTCGAAAATAGGCGCATTGTCATTGTTATCTAAAACTTGAACTGTGATCTCTGTCGTACCTGATCGGGCAGGGTTCCCCCCGTCTACAGCTGTAAGTATAAGCTGATGAACGGCCTGCGTCTCTCTGTCTAGCGTTTTTTGTAAAACCAATTCAGGTATTTTTGTACCGTCTCTATTCGTTTTCATCTTTAAAGTAAAAAAATCATTTTGGTTCAGTTTGTAAGAGCTGATCGAATTTCCACCTACGTCTGGGTCCTGCGCTCCTTTCAAAGGAAACCGTGCTCCCGTTGCTGTGGACTCAGCGATATTAAGAACTCGCTCAGTAGAGAGAAAGCTCGGGCCGTTATCATTTATATCCTGGATTTCAACCTCGACACGGTGGAGCTGAAGAGGGTCCTCGATTATAATCTGCAGTGGCAACACACATTTGGCGCTTTGTCCACACAAGCTCTCTCTGTCTATTCGTTCACTAACCACGAGCTCACCCTTTCCCGAATCCACGTTGAAAAACAGTTTGCTACCATCTGTGGCTATCTTCAGTTTTCGAGTAAAAATCTCAGGTGCGCCCAAACCAAGATCCTTAGCTATATTCCCCACTACGGATCCTTCCTTCAACTCCTCTGGGATGGTGTAGCGGATCTGTGCTTCTACTGTATTCCACAGCAGAAGCAGCAGCCATAGCGATCGCGTAGGAACAAACATTCTCCCAACTAAAGTATCCATTTCGAGGGAAGATGCCTGCTCCATTCAAACGACGTCCTTATTCCAGAATACATTGCACTTTATATAAACAGGGGGATAGTCCGGTACCGTTTATTCAAGCAGTGATGTGATACACAACCACTGTGAGCGCAGATTGCGTTTCTGACCAGCATAGTGATGTATATGATGCTGTGAAGAGGGAGAGAGAAGATCCCTTTGTAAGAGGCAGCAGGCTATTGGTGCATGGAGCTCCAATAGCAATCGACTGGGAGCCTAGCTGTCTTAAAGCAGCAGTGTACTAAATACATAATACATTTGGCAATTTCACAATGGTCTCTATAGACCCATAACAACTGTTCTATAAAAAATACATATTTACCTTCACAGGAGTTACATATCAGAGGCTTATTTGAATACAATATCAGAGGCATATTGGCCTGGTTTTGTGTGTGTTTTTCTTTATAGAAAACTACAGGTCAATTAAATGAACATCAGTGTTTAAATAGATAGAGTATAAGGCTCAATCTTCAATTATATGGTGGTAAAGTGACCACAAGACAAGTAAACAGATTACTCTAACATTCACTGAACATATTATTTTTCAAATGTGTGTGTTTTGTGTGCATCTTGAAATTCGTCATTTTGCTTTCTGAAATACATTTTCCTGTTTCCATGAGAAACAGTAACATTGTCAACCCCAAGAAGCGTTTGAATGACTCAATTGCACAACATATCATAACCAGTCATCTTTACACAAAATCAAGCGAATTCCATAGATTAAACAAGAGGTAGGTTTGGCTTGTAGTGGTCTGACAACCGAACAACGTTTCTTTTTTTAGTTTCAAAATATATAAATCTATATATTTTTTACCTTTGCATTCGAATCCTGTATAAAATATCTGTGCCCATTGTTCGTTGTTGGAAAAATACTGCATGTTTCAATTTAGCAAAAATGTTTTCCACACTCTCCCACAGTTACTGTTCCACACCTGGACTCGAGCAGAAGAATACAGAAAGGGGAACGAAGTGCACAAAGCGCTGGATTTCAGAACATTGGACAGCACCGCTGTGGAGTTTCGAGTCGCAAAAAGGCAAGAATTACATTAATTTGATTTGTCTTTGGGGTTGTTCTAGTCTGGGTGGGTGAACATGAGTATTTGATGGACAGAAGATTAGCGGGTAACCAATGTATATGATCGCTATTTTATGCTGAGCTAGAGTATTAACAGTAAAGGTGGATGATGCTTTGGAAGAATTAAGGTAAATTAAGGTAATTGCTAGAAGCATACGTGTGCCCAATAACATATAAAATCTGAATGTATAAAGAAAATCAGTGGCTGACAACTGTTTTCTTAAAACTTGCAAAACCTCACCTGTTGGCTTTCGAACGTCCACGCGCTGTCAGGAAGCGATGCGTCAAGCACGTTTATCATGTCCTTAAAGTCAGTGGTGCTGCTGGGCTTGACCATGGTAAAATCACTGAACTCTGACATCGGAGACATACACGACCTGAAGGACTGGCTCTGAGACAACATGTCTCCTCCCAGGACCTCCACATACTTAATAGGCCCGTCACTGTTGAGCTGGATCTGCAGGTTTCTGTTGGGATTCTTGTATCCATCAGAGTCAGCCCGTCTGATACAACAACTCGAGTTGCTCCGACTGTTTCTAGCGCATTTCACCACTAAGATGAGGAAAGTCAACAAAGACAACACTGACACGGAGGCCAGAGAGACGATCAGATAAAAAGTGATTTTACTGTTCCGTTTGCTGGGCTCTGAAGTTTTGAGGTGAAAGTCTGAGATGGGCTCGTGAAGCCCGTCCTCTACCAGTATGTTGACAGTGACTGTAGTGGACTGGACCGGTTCCCCGTTGTCCTTTATCTCTATAAGCAGCCTCTGAGAGGAGTCATCCTGTTCTGAAACAGCGCGTTTAGTCCTCACCTCCCCTGTGTACAGATTCACGCTGAACAGAGAGGCGTCTGTGGCCTCCGCCAGTCTATAGGAAACCCAGGCATTATGGCCCGAGTCAGCGTCCACTGCCGTTACTTTGGTGACGAGGTGGCCTGCTTTAGAGAACCGGGGCATCTTCTGGTGGGAGACAGAGCCCATGATGGCGGAGGGATAGATAACAGTAGGGGCATTGTCGTTCTGGTCCAGGATAAAAACATGAACCGTGACGTTGCTGCTCAGAGACGGAAAGCCGTGGTCCTTTGCCTGCACCTTAATCTGAAACACCTTCAGCTTCTCATAGTCAAACGAGTGCATGCTGTAGATGCTGCCGTTGTCTGAGTTGATGTAAACATAAGACGAGGCAGAAACGTCCTGCACTTTAGTGTCTAGTATAGAGTATGATATCTTAGCATTTTCTCCTATATCTGGATCAGAGGCGGTTACTGAACACAATATCGATCCCGGGGTTCCGTTTTCTTTCACATACACTGTATATAACGGCTGAGAGAAAACCGGGGGATTATCGTTAACGTCAAGAACTCTAACCTTAATGATCTGCCTTGATGATAGAGGGGGTGTCCCAGAATCCTCTGCTGTTATCTCTATTCTGTACTCTGCATTTGATTCCCTGTCTAGCATGACATCAGTAAGCAAAGCGTAATTGTTAGACATTGATTGTTTTAATTTAAATGGTATGCCGGGTGGTAAAGTTAGACTAACTTTACCGTTATCGCCGGAATCTAAATCTTTTGTTCTTAGGAGGGCTACAACAGTGCCGATTGGTGCGTCTTCCTTGACAGGGTTAGGTTTCGATTTCAAAATGATTTCGGGGTCATTATCGTTCACATCTATTACGTCTATTTCAACAGTACACAGTCCATGCATTGCTAAGGGCCCTTTATCAGTTGCTAGAATATCAAATTTATGAAAGCTTGCATTTTCAAAATCTAGCTTTCCACGGACAGCGATTTCTCCTGTTTCAGAATCAATTGTAAACATATTTTGAATGAATTCCGGAGTGTGTGGCTCAAAAGTATAAAATATTTCGCCATTGACACCTTCGTCTATATCTATAGCTTTCACGGTTAGAATAATGGTTCCAATCTGGATGTTTTCTTGCAGTTTTGCGTCATAAAGTGACTTTTCAAATGAAGGTGCGTTGTCATTATGATCTAGAACTCGAACGATTATTTCTGTTGTTCCAGATCTCGCTGGATTTCCACCATCTACAGCTGTTAGATAAAGAGTGTGTGTTGCTAATTGCTCTCTGTCTAACATTTTATCTAAAACTAACTCGGGAACTTTTGTACCATCCTTGTTAGTTTTGACATTCAAATTAAAATGTCCATTTTTACTGAGTGTATATGAGCGTATGGAATTAGAGCCCACGTCCGGGTCTTGTGCGGAATCTAAACGAAACTTCACACCCGGCACCGTAGACTCAGCAACACTCAAGACATTCTGGTTGCTTTGAAAAACAGGTGAATTGTCATTTATGTCATTTATCTCAATTTCAACACGATGCATCTGAAGTGGGTTTTCTACGATAGCTTCTAAAGGCAACAGACAACCGGCGCTTTGTCCACACAGGCTCTCTCTGTCTATCCTCTCATTAACAATGAGCTCGCCTTTCCCCATGTCCACAGTGAAATACTGCTTACCGCCCTCAGAGTCTATTCTTAGTTCACGGTCATAAATCTCCGAAATTTCCAATCCCAGATCTTTAGCTAAATTTCCAACAACGGATCCCACGTTCATCTCCTCGGGAATTGAGTACCGAGTCTGCGCCTCGGTTATATTCCACATGAGAGAGAGCAATATCACCGTCCGCAAATGTAAAAACATCGTTCCAAATAGGATTCCCATGCTTGAGAAAAAGAACAGTTGCCAGATGTCTTAATTTGTAAGACATTGCCAGTACATGTAATAACGGTCAAGAGATCTTACTGATCATCGCTGCACAAACGGTTTGTAATTTCCATTCTGCAGTTGCAGCTCCGTCCTTCTCAGCCCTAGTCATTGCACGATTATGGTGCTGTAGCCTAGGGAGGGAGCAGATCTCTTTGTGCATCTCGGTATGCTATTGGTGCTCTAGTGCTCCAATGGACTGTGAGCAGTGCTGCTCCTTAAACACACAGTACAGTATGTGAGGCATAATGTGAAGCTCGAGGTGTTACGGAAAGTTATATCGACGTAAAGTTTTATAATAGTATTTGTCTGACTACGTCTAACACTAAGAATGATTCAAATTAAATGCAAGATACAAAAATATAGGCCATGTGAAAGCAGTGAACGGCTTTTCAAAATTATAGTTACCATAAAAGCCGTGGAAGTTATCATTATACAGTGTAATCAGCATCAAGAAACAAACAGTATCGAACAGAATCTAATTGCTAATTATATTTCAGCACAACCTTTCACAAGGTCATATCTTTCAGACATGTATATTAAGATTATAACTGTCATATGTAAAACACTTAATAATTGAAAAATCTATATGGGTTTCCGGTTAACATGTTATAGGCTTAATATTATGATGACACATAAGTCAAAATACGAGGAAGGGGAAATCAGAACCATGGACAGCGCCACAATCTAGGCCTGAGGGCGAACGAAGAGCACAGCCCCTCAAAATACCCTCGTTTCCTCAAGAGCAAAAATAACTTAGCATTTAGGATGAAGGGTAGTCCTTCTAATTATTTGTGTTACTAACCGACAACGTAAAAAGAGTAAGAGAAGAGCCCAGTTTTATCAAATGCAATGGACCCAGGCTGACAAGAAAATAAGTTGAAAGAAAAAGATGAATATGCTACCTCTGACATTAGGCTCAAAAACGTCAAACCACATTACAAATAAAAATATATCAAATTAACGATGACTTGGTCACCAAGCAGACGAGAACAAATACAAATTTTGTGCTGAGCTCACCTGTTGACTCTCGAACGTCCACGCGCTGTCAGGAAGTGATGCGTCAAGCACGTTTATCATGTCCTTAAAGTCAGTGGTGCTGCTGGGCTTAACCATGGTGAAATCACTGAACTCTGACATCGGAGACATACACGACCTGAAGGACTGGCTCTGAGACAACATGTCTCCCCCCAGGACCTCCACATACTTAATAGGCCCGTCACTGTTGAGCTGGATCTGCAGGTTTCTGTTGGGATTCTTGTATCCGTCAGAGTCAGCCCGTCTGATACAGCAACTCGAGTTGCTCCGACTGTTTTTAGCGCACTTCACCACTAAGATGAGGAAAGTCAACAAAGACAACACTGACACGGAGGCCAGAGACACGATCAGATAAAAAGTGATTTTACTGTTCCGTTTGCTGGGCTCTGAAGTTTTGAAGTGGAAGTCTGAGATGGGCTCGTGAAGCCCGTCCTCTACCAGTATGTTGACAGTGACTGTGGCGGACTGGACCGGTTCCCCGTTGTCCTTTATCTCTATAAGCAGCCTCTGAGAGGAGTCATCCTGCTCTGAAACAGCGCGTTTAGTCCTCACCTCCCCTGTGTACAGATTCACGCTGAACAGAGAGGCGTCTGTGGCCTCCGCCAGTCTATAGGAAACCCAGGCGTTATGGCCAGAGTCAGCGTCCACTGCCGTTACTTTGGTGACGAGGTGGCCTGCTTTAGAGAACCGGGGCATCTTCTGGTGGGAGACAGAGCCCATGACAGCGGAGGGGTAAATAACAGAAGGGGCATTGTCGTTCTGGTCCAGAATAAAAACATGAACCGTGACGTTGCTGCTCAGAGACGGAGAACCCTGGTCCTTCACTTGAACCGTTATCTGGAAACGTTGAACTTTTTCGTAATCAAATGAGCTCATACTGTATATGGTGCCGTTGTCTAAATTGATGTAGAAGTATGACGACGCTGGGATATTTTGAAATGTGGAGTCTACGATGGAATAAGAGAGCAACGCATTCTTATCCTGGTCCTTATCAGAGGCACTAACTGAAAATAAAGACGCACCTGCCGCATTGTTTTCTTTGATATACACGTCATATGAAGTCTGAGAGAATATTGGATAGTTGTCATTAACATCTAGTACTTTAACATTGACAGTCTTTGTAATTTTAAGAGGAGGTGTGCCCTCGTCAGTAGCTACTATTTCAATCTCATATTCGGGGTTAACTTCACGGTCTAAAACGGATTTTGTTACTAAAGAATAGTGATTATCGAACGAAGGTTTTAACTCGAATGGGTACCCAGTAGGGATTTGTACCTTTACATGGCCATTTTTACCTGAGTCTGAATCTTGTACATTTATCAAAGCTATCACTGTCCCAAGAGGTGCGTTTTCTTTCACAGGGCTAGGCAGTGACGTTAGAATAACAGCTGGTGCGTTATCATTTTCGTCTAATATATCTACCTGCACAGACGCGTGTCCTTCTAGTTCCGGATTGCCTTTGTCTTTAGCGCGCACATCAAATGTGTACGATTTACTCGTTTCATAATCAAGAGTTCCTACAACTGTAATCTCTCCAGATTCACGGTTAACAGCAAATGCTTTTTTCACCGCATCAGATGTGTGTGCTCCAAAGCCATATTCAATCTCACCATTCTGGCCATCATCTAGGTCGGTGGCTTTAACATTTAGAACACTAACGCCACGGATAGCATTTTCATGAACCTGAGTTTTGTAAGTTGCTTGTTCAAATTGGGGTTCGTTGTCATTAATGTCTTTAACATTAACACGAATTATTGTAGTGCCTGATCTGACCGGATTCCCTCCATCTAATGCCGTCAACACAATTTGATGAACAGACTGCTTCTCTCTGTCTAAAGCTTTGTCTAATATTAACTCTGGCACCCTGTTTCCGTTTTGAAGAGTTTTCACGTTCAGTTTAAAATAGTTATTCTTATTAATCTCATATGACTGCAAACCGTTGCTCCCAACATCGGGATCTTCTGCACTTTCCAGAGGAAAACGAGCCCCCGACGTGCTGGATTCTGCTATACTCAGTATGCTTTCTTTTGTGTGAAAACTAGGCGCATTGTCATTTATATCTTGCAGTTCAATTTCCACACGATGCAACTGTAAGGGGTTTTCAATCACTACTTGTACGGGCATCAGACAAGCGCTGTTTTGTCCGCAAAGCGTCTCTCGGTCAATTCTCTCATTTATTACGAGCTCACCTTTACCTAAATCCACAGTGAAGTACTGCTTCCCAGCTTGAGATGATGCTATCCGCAAATTACGCTCATAGATCTCAGAAAGATCCAAACCCAGATCTTTTGCTAGATTTCCAACGACTGAACCCTCTTTCAGCTCCTCGGGTATGTTGTACCGAATCTGTGCCGCTATTGTATTCCACGAGACGAAATAGAAAAGCAAGGGCGCGAGCCATCCCGAAAGCAGTTTATTCCTCCGGCTTCTCATTTCCCTGAACAAAGTGTCCCATCAATGAGACTAAGATCATAAAAAAACGACATAAACCATGTTAGATATTCCACCGCAGGGACGAATATTCCGTTGTATGGACTGACATAATGATCACACAGGAAAGACACCTCTCCCACCACTGATCAGCGTAGACGATGCTACGGGGGTTGGGAAAAGATCTCTTTGTGCAGCTCTGCACGCTATTGGGGGACACCGAAAGCATGCACAAACCAATAGCTATGAGGAGGAAACTTAAAGGTACAGGACGCTGTATAACAAGCAAATGCATACACTATCTGATCTTTGAATGGGGCTTTGTGGTTATAATCCATTGTCTAGCGTTTATTAATGATAGTGATTCATTCAGTCAATATTAATGCCCCTATTGTGCTGCATCAATGCAGGCTACATCATGTGTAATGAGCCACATTATAATGGCGAGCATTAGACTTAGCCTGTGGAGACAGTCGCTGACCACAGCTATGGTGCTGAAATGAAACGGCGATGAGCGTGTTTGAAAGGAAAGAGCACAATTATTCGTAGTGATTCAAGTGTTGATTTTTTTGTAGGCTATAGCACACACAATATCCAATTCAAGTAATTGACGAAAATGAACGATAACTGTGTGACGCTAAGTAGGCTACACAGTGGCCAAATAAATAGGTGGACAATCTGAGTATATGTAGCCAGTGGCCTGTTAGGAACTGGAATGTTTTTAATGTATTATTAAAGAAATTGACGAAAGCCATAAAGTTCTGCCAACAAACAAACTGTTGGAACAAAAAGTGAAATATGTTAATTAAAAAGCTCACCTGCTGACTCTCGAACGTCCACGCGCTGTCAGGGAGTGATGCGTCAAGCACGTTTATCATGTCCTTAAAGTCAGTGGTGCTGCTGGGCTTCACCATGGTGAAATCACTGAACTCTGACATCGGAGACATACACGACCTGAAGGACTGGCTCTGAGACAACATGTCTCCTCCCAGGACCTCCACATACTTAATAGGCCCGTCACTGTTGAGCTGGATCTGCAGGTTTCTGTTGGGATTCTTGTATCCGTCAGAGTCAGCCCGTCTGATACAACAACTCGAGTTGCTCCGACTGTTTTTAGCGCACTTCACCACTAAGATGAGGAAAGTCAACAAAGACAACACTGACACGGAGGCCAGAGACACGATCAGATAAAAAGTGATTTTACTGTTCCGTTTGCTGGGCTCTGAAGTTTTGAGGTGAAAGTCTGAGATGGGCTCGTGAAGCCCGTCCTCTACCACTATGTTGACAGTGACTGTGGCGGACTGGACCGGTTCCCCGTTGTCCTTTATCTCTATAAGCAGCCTCTGAGAGGAGTCATCCTGCTCTGAAACAGCGCGTTTAGTCCTCACCTCCCCTGTGTACAGATTCACACTGAACAGAGAGGCGTCTGTGGCCTCCGCCAGTCTATAGGAAACCCAGGCGTTATGGCCCGAGTCAGCGTCCACTGCCGTTACTTTGGTGACGAGGTGGCCTGCTTTAGCGAACCGGGGCATCTTCTGGTGGGAGACAGAGCCCATGACAGCGGAGGGATAGATAACAGTAGGGGCATTGTCGTTCTGGTCCAAGATAAAAACATGAACCGTGACGTTGCTGCTCAGAGACGGAGAGCCGTGGTCCTTTGCCTGCACCTTAATCTGAAACACCTTCAGCTTCTCATAGTCAAACGAGTGCATGCTGTAGATGCTGCCGTTGTCTGAGTTTACGTAAAAATAAGACGAGGTAGAGACGTCTTGTACTTTCGTGCTTAGTATAGAGTATGATATCTTGGCATTTTCTCCTGTATCTGGATCTGATGCAGACACAGAGCAGAGTATAGACCCCGGAGTGAGATTTTCCTTCACGTAAATAGTGTATGACGGCTGATTAAAAACAGGCGAGTTATCATTTACGTCTAAGATACGAACTCTAATTGTTTTCTCTGAGCTGAGAGACGGCGTCCCTTCATCGGATGCTCTAATCTCAACGGCATACTCTGAATTAGTTTCCCGGTCTAGAACTGCATTGGTCACCAAAGCATAGTTATTAGATATGGATGGTTTTAAAGTAAATGGTAAACCAGACGGTAAACTGATGCTAACTTTACCATTGCTCCCAGAGTCTATGTCTTTGGCGCTGATCAGCGCAACAACAGTTCCAACAGGAGCATCTTCCTTAACTGGACTGGGCTGGGATTTCAAAACTATTTCGGGGGCATTGTCGTTCAAATCCGTAACGTCTATATTTACACTACAAATGCCCTGCATTGGGGGTACACCCTTGTCTGTTGCAAGTATGTCAAACTTAAAAGAACGGCTTGTCTCAAAGTCTATCTCGCCTTTCACTTTTACTTCACCGGTTTGGGGGTCAATACTGATTAGATTCTGTAGTGATTCCTCTGTGTCGCGTCCAAATGAATAAACTATTTCACCATTGGCTGCTTCATCCAGGTCTACTGCTTTGCCAATGACAACTACAGTACCTGCAGGAGTGTTTTCAGCTAGTTTAACTTCATATGTACTTTCATCAAAAACAGGCGCATTATCATTAATATCCAACACGTGAATAGTTATTTCTGCTGTCCCTGATTTCGCTGGTATTCCACCATCTACGGCTGTGAGACGTAAGCGATGCGTCGCCTGTTTTTCTCTATCTAACGCTTTTTCTAAAACTAGTTCTGGGACTTTCGATCCATCTTTCTTTGTTTTAATATCTAAAATAAAATGTTCATTTTTACTGATGGTGTATGAGCGTAACGAGTTGGAGCCAACATCTGGGTCTTGGGCCGAGTCTAAACGAAATCTTGCACCTGGCAGTGTAGATTCGAAAATATTCAAAACATTTTGATTATTTTGGAAAACTGGAGAATTATCATTTATGTCCTGTATCTCGATCTCAGCTCGATACATCTGCAGTGGGTTTTCTACGATAGCTTCTAAAGGCAACAGACAACCCGCGCTTTGTCCACACAGGCTCTCTCTGTCTATCCTCTCATTAACAATGAGCTCGCCTTTCCCCATGTCCACAGTGAAATACTGCTTACCGCCCTCAGAGGTAATTCTCAGTTTACGATCAGAAATCTCCGAGATTTGCAAACCAAGATCTTTCGCAATGTTCCCAACAACGGATCCCATATCTAGCTCCTCGGGAATGGTGTAGCGCGTCTGCGCCTCTATTGTATTCCATAGCAGCGAGGACAGCGGCAACGCGCACCACAGTAACACCCTTATCTTCATTAAAGTTTCCATTTCCACCAACGTATCCTTAGATTAGGCAAAGGTTTTATATTCCAATGCATTGCAGGACGACGCAGCCAAATTAAAGCTATTATTTTCAGTAAAGAAGTGAACAACGTTCTCCTATATCTCTGTATCCGAGTGAAGCTCCGTCTCCTCCAGCTCTATAAGCATTATGTTGTGGATTGGGTGGAGGAGGAGGGACTAGATCTCTTTGTACAGTTCAGCACATGATTGGTTCACAGCGCTCCAATAGAGTCTGAATGGGAGCAGCTCCACCATAAAGAGACAGCGCCGTACAGAGTGCAGCTGATTTAGTAGCATGTGGAAACAAGGCTGTTCTCTCACGATAATGCAGATATGTATATCACTATAGGTTTGACACAGTAATAAATGGATGTTTGCTCATGAAGTTAATTGGTCTTGAAAGGCACAATACACCAAAAGCCCTAAAATACATGGAAGCAATAGCAACGTTATAGCCTACTAAAGTTTTACTGCTATAGCTGTCACCATAATTAAACGCCGTTGCCATTTCAGGTCCACGATTCTGGGCAGCTCCACATTACCGATAACAACTAGCCTAGGCCTATCTTAAATGTTTAAGATTTACACCTCATATGAAACAGCATACCATGTGAAATGAATAGAAAAACTACATTCCATTAATCAAAAATATATAACGTTCCTCCTTGCACAATAGAAGAAAAAAAATATATTTTGATCAAGCACAACAAACCCATAACATGAACAAGAAAACAACGAATTTCTGAGCTCACCTGCTGACTCTCGAACGTCCACGCACTGTCAGGAAGTGATGCGTCAAGCACGTTTATCATGTCCTTAAAGTCAGTGGTGCTGCTGGGCTTCACCATGGTGAAATCACTGAACTCTGACATCGGAGACATACACGACCTGAAGGACTGGCTCTGAGACAACATGTCTCCCCCCAGGACCTCCACATACTTAATAGGCCCGTCACTGTTGAGCTGGATCTGCAGGTTTCTGTTGGGATTCTTGTATCCGTCAGAGTCAGCCCGTCTGATACAGCAACTCGAGTTGCTCCGACTGTTTCTAGCGCACTTCACCACTAAGATGAGGAAAGTCAACAAAGACAACACTGACACGGAGGCCAGAGACACGATCAGATAAAAAGTGATTTTACTGTTCCGTTTGCTGGGCTCTGAAGTTTTGAAGTGAAAGTCTGAGATGGGCTCGTGAAGCCCGTCCTCTACCAGTATGTTGACAGTGACTGTGGAGGACTGGACCGGTTCCCCGTTGTCCTTTATCTCTATAAGCAGCCTCTGAGAGGAGTCATCCTGCTCTGAAACAGCGCGTTTAGTCCTCACCTCCCCTGTGTACAGATTCACGCTGAACAGAGAGGCGTCTGTGGCCTCCGCCAGTCTATAGGAAACCCAGGCGTTATGGCCCGAGTCAGCGTCCACTGCCGTTACTTTGGTGACGAGGTGGCCTGCTTTAGAGAACCGGGGCATCTTCTGGTGGGAGACAGAGCCCATGACGGCGAAAGGGTAAATAACAGAAGGGGCATTGTCGTTCTGGTCCAAGATAAAAACATGAACCGTAACGTTGCTGCTCAGAGAAGGAGAGCCGTGGTCCTTTGCCTGCACCTTAATCTGAAACACCTTCAGCTTCTCATAGTCAAACGAGTGCATGCTGTAGATGCTGCCGTTGTCTGAGTTGATGTAAACATAAGACGAGGCAGAAACGTCCTGCACTTTAGTGTCTAGTATGGAGTATGATATCTTGGCATTTTCTCCTGTATCTGGATCAGAGGCGGTTACTGAACACAATATCGATCCAGGGGTTCCGTTTTCTTTCACATACACCGTATATAACGGCTGGGAGAAAACGGGAGCGTTGTCATTCACATCTAAAATTTCAACCTTTACTATTTTCTTCGCAGTCAATGACGGTGAACCTAAATCAACTGCGTTTAGAACAACTTCATATTCTCTGTGAGATTCGCGATCCAAATGACCATTCGTCACCAGTGCGTAACGGTTGGAGACGGAGGCCTTCAGTGTGAATGGTGGGCCTGGCATCATACTCAACGTAACTTTACCGTTTTTACCAACGTCTAGGTCTTTTGCGCTGATAAGTGCAATGACCATACCAGGGGCTGAGTCCTCAGGTATTGGGCTACTTAGGGACGTTATTATAATTTCGGGAGCATTATCATTAACATCTAAAATATTAATTTTCACACTACAATGTCCGGCCATCGGTGGATTACCTTTATCTTTTGCCATAATGTCAAATTTATGCAGGGTCGAATGTTCATAGTCAAGCGGTCCTTTGACAGTGATGTCCCCGGTTTCTGAGTTAACGTCAAACAAGGCCATTGTTATTTCTGGTGTTTGATCTCTAAAGTAATACTCCACTTCACTGTTCAATCCTTCATCGGAATCTATTGCTTTTACGTTTACTATCAATGTGCCAATTTGTGTATTCTCAGGAACGGATAATTCATAAAAAGCTTTCTCAAACAGTGGCTCGTTATCGTTGTTATCCAAAACCACAACAGTGACTTCAGAGGTGCCAGAACGTGTTGGATTCCCTCCGTCTACAGCTGTTAGCACAAGCTGATGAACTGCCTGCTTCTCTCGGTCTAGTTGTGTCTTTAAGACCAGCTCGGGGATTTTTGTACCGTCTTGTGTCTTAATGTTCAATACAAAATGTGCATTTTCATTTATACTGTAAGACCGCAAAGTGTTAGAAGCAACGTCAGGATCACTTGCGCTCTCCAGCGGGAATTTTGCACCTGGATTAGTCGACTCTGCAATTTTTAGAATTCTTTCCGTTGTAAGGAAACTGGGTGAATTATCGTTTATGTCTTGTATTTCGATTTCAACCTGGTGTAACTGTAAAGGATTTTCAACGACGACCTCCAACGGTAACAAGCACTGGACATTTTCTCCACACAAACCCTCTCTGTCTATCCTGTCACTGACAACCAATTCACCCTTTCCCAAATCCACGCTGAAATACTGCTTCCCACTCTCTGAAGCAATCCGCAGTTTACGGTCATATATATCAGAGATGCTTAAACCCAGATCCTTAGCTAAATTTCCAACCACAGAGCCTTGGTTTAACTCCTCTGGAACGGTGTAACGAATTTGCGCCTCCGTTGTATCCACAAGAAGAAGAAAAATATACATCCACAGAACGTGCCACCTCCAATGGCATCGAATCCTTATGGTGGTTTCTTCCATTCTCCTTTTCACTGCAGATTCTCACCACACACAGCATGAAACCCGTCTAGATCCACCGTCTTGCTTTCATCAAACATATCGAAGACATGGAAACAGATCATCTTTTGTCTCCAGTCGTTGGCAGCTGAGCTCCCAGCTCTGAGCATGGTCTGGGTAGCGATGCTGTTGCTGAGGGGAGGGAGTAGATCCCTCACTACTGATCTGTACTGCATTGGCAGAGAGGAGCCTCTTTTCTAACCAATCACACACTCGCATTGCCTTAAAGACAAAGAGTACTATTTCACTAGTGGGTTGCATTGGCTCGACTCAGGTTGGATTGTTTAGTGGACACCCCGGCCACCTACACAATGTAAAACAATGGTCTTTGGTTGCTTCTATTTAGATGCTTTGACCGCATCCAGCACATTGTACGTCCTGCATTTCCTTTGGACTACACTTGTGATGCTTAAAAAAGATGAAAAAAAAAAACCCAGTATGAACTGCTTCTGCTAATAGAACATATTCTTCACACATACTAATAACAACAGTGATACTAATTAAAAATGATGAATATACGTATTGAAAATCTTAACCATAATAAAAAGGAATACAACCAATTATTATGTAGACCTACAGTACATTGTACAGTGTGACTATCAAGCCCTAATCCTGCTGTATACTGTTTCTGCCGTCGCGTGGCAGTGAGGTGGAAGCGCAGCCTGTGTGTGCGCAGCGCGTGAGGAGAGACACAGAGTCCTGATATCACACACAGGAGGGGGCGAGAGCTGGAGAAGGAAAGAAAGGGTGGGAGGGGGGAGCGACGGTGCGCGTGACGTTAAAGAGGTGACGTTTATAGATTCAATAGATTTTTTACTCTCTAGTCTGAAAATAATTACAATACGGCAACACAATAACAACTGCCAACTTCATTTCACATATACGTAGCCTTGTGCATATAACACACATTACAGAGAACTGCGAAAATACAAAATCACACTTCCATTAAACCAAAACAAAATAGCCTGATGCATAATATTTGTATGCATTTTATTTTTCTTTCACGTTGACCACTCATCAAAACATCATGATTCTGTGCGAAAAACAAGTGACACATCATGACCCAATTTCGTGGCAAGAGACCAAGCCCTGAAGGACAACGCACCATGAGTGAGACGTAAGATCAAGCGCTCTAACCAGCTCTGAGCCTCTCAGCCTCTCAGCACTTCGCCGAGCGGAGCGTTTCAGCACCACGCAGGTGGACAGCGCCACACAGGCGGAGAGCCTGTGCTAGTGCATGCGCCACACACGAGTGACGTCAGCGCGTGTCTGAGAGCTACGTACGCAAGAGAGCAGACAACAATCTCCAGATCTGCTCAAATGGATGTCATTTACGAACAAAAACAGATGTAATGGCAATATGAATGCCATTCGGCGCCCACTAGATAGTAATTATTTGAGATTCACAACGAAGTTCATTGTGATGAGTTAGTATATATTCGAGTGTAGCGAAATAACAGATTATTTTCATCGGGGAAATT
Organism: Osmerus eperlanus; assembly: GCF_963692335.1. NCBI lineage: Eukaryota > Metazoa > Chordata > Actinopteri > Osmeriformes > Osmeridae > Osmerus > Osmerus eperlanus. Next base: position 12,680,476 of record NC_085036.1, read on the forward strand.
ATTCCAGGCACACCCCACCCGCGTCACCTATATCACATGACCACCCTCTCGATGGCCACCATTTCGTAATGCTTTGATTTATTTAGAACAGCACTACTGCTGGTGTGCAGGCAGCTGTGTGTGTGTGTTTTGGTGAAAGAGATTCACAGAGAGAAAGACAGGGAGAAATCAAGAAACAGAGAGATTAGGAGGTAGAGAGGGGAAAATAAAGATATATCTAAATGTATTCTCTTACCTATTGCAGTGACAGCAACACAGGGGGCAGACACATGGAAAAGAAAGTAAGTACAGTTTTGTTAACATGAAGCACATATCATGTTCAGTTATTTCTCAGATCTGTGACATGCTGACGTATTTGCAGTTGTATGATGATGGAACAAAAGGTCACAAACATCCAGATGCCTCCAATTGCAAATAAGATGTCAGAAAAAATGTGGGCCACCACACACACATGCACCTACACAAACACACACATTATGTAAAAGCACACACACACACACACACAGGCTTACAAGTATGCACACGCACACAGCTCTCCCTTCCCCCCGGCTCAGCCCTGCCCTCCTGCAGGTCTGCTTGTCTGTGTGTGTGTGTGTGTGTGTGAGGGAGGGCTGAAACACATCCACCAGGTGGCGCTCTCCTGTGTCTCTGCACTGTAAACCACAAGCCTAACCCTGCTCAGCTGACGCCCCTTCTTCCATGGGATTGGTGCAGTCCTTACTGTGATTCAACCAGTCGTCGTGGCAACAACCCCCGCACCACACACACCCATAAACCTCCATCTCTGTGTTCCTCTCCTCTGCTGGTGCAATGGCGTGTGTGTGTGTGTGTGTGACACCTCCCCTGCTCCCTCTGTCCTCCTCAGTGTTCACCGGAAGTTCAATCACTCCACTGTGTCATGTGTGTTTGCATAGATATAACTAGGAACGTACACTACACAATACATAGGCTGGTTTACTCTAATATAGCCCCCTGCACACATTCTCTCTACTTAACTCAATCCGTTTGAACACAACAAACACATACACATGAGATATTCACATACCCTGACTTACTAGCCTTCACACACACACACACAGATACAGTCTTGACTTCTCTATGTGACAGGAGGGGAGAGTGTTTTGGTGTTAGATGAGAACATGGCTGCACATATCCTCGCATTCACATCGCTCAAACCCTGCGACGTGCTACAAACACAGGGCGCAATCAGATACACAAATCGTATGAAAACAAGTCCAGAAATAACAACGTTATCGTTTTCCAAGTCGACAATCACACCACTGGCCCGCTGCCACCACGGTACAGAGCTGTGTGTCTGATGAGGCGTTACCATAGCAACCTCACATGACCGGGGAGCGATTGTCCCAGGGGAGCCGGAGAACGGCACGATTAGAAACCGCATCCCTGAGACTTCAGTGAAGCACAACCGTCCGACCTTAAATCCAGATCCCCCCGCCCTTACAGTGAATATCTACTTAAACCCTATAAAACACCTAGGATACGAACAAATCTACCCTGGCAAATGAGGTTCAAATGTAAACAGGAAGCCAAGGGTACAAGGGCACATTCATAATTAAACAAGTACCGTATGCGTGTTGGCAGTATACGTCCTTCCGTAACTATGCAGTGCTTTACTGGCTAAACAACCCGAGAGGAAGTGATGCGTACTGTCTCCGGGCAGATGTGGATTCAGTCTTGTCCTGATCAGCACTCTGGGCTGCACCATGTGTTACTACATTCATAAATAAAGCCCTCACAGTCAGAAGGCATGGGAGGCTTTGGGACGCTATTGGGATCAGCACAACACCCTGGACAAGGTCTCAGACCCGGTGTGATGGGTGCTGTCCTTTTGTGAACATCAACATGTATAACGTACTGTAGCAGAGGGGGAGAGAGAGATGGAAGGGGAGAGAGGGGGAGATCGATTGAAAGGGAGAGAGAAGAAGGGAGATGGAAGGGGAGAGAGAGAGATTGGGGGAGGGGGAGAGGAAGGGAGAGGGACTGTTTGTTAGAGGGGTTCCAGATAACAGAGCAGTTCTCCATACCAGCACAAGTCTAACCCAGAAGTGGAATCAAGCCCCATGTTTAGTGGGAGAAACACATAAGCACATTATTGCAGCACAGAAACACACAATACTGGGCCAGTGTGTGAGAGAGAAACTAGGTCAGTCTACCCAAGCTCTGTGCTGTTCTGCACACAGGCAGAGAGAGGGAGGAGGAGAGGGTGAGAGAGACAGAAAGATGAGAAATTGATTTTATAAAACACGATGAGAGCACTAAAAAGGAAGTGATGTCAAAGAGAAAGGCCACACTCTGGAGGATGTTTACTTTATAGAATGAGTAACTGACACAGTACAGCTCGGACCAGTTACTTTGGTGGAGCCAAAACGGATATGATGGCAGCCATTTATTGTCGGGCCTGATGTAAGTGCATGTGTAGCTACAACACACACATTAGCTGCAGTTACTGAAGAAGCGATATAAAAGGTAAGAAGCCATCTGTCATCCCTAATGCTCTTTAGACTCACAGTACTGCTACACCTGCTGACAAACACACACACACACACACACACAGTTCTCTGCCGAAGCGCTCCAGTGCTGCTTCTACACGTCACTGTGTGATTGCTTCATCTCACCTCTCCAGTGAAGTCTCCATGATCCTGCTCTGCGTGTTCTCTCTGCATAGTCCCCATGTGACTCACATCCACCAGCGTGCCCTGACTGTAAGGCCTTGCAAACTTCACATCACTCATCCTAGAGTCTGTGGTCCCACACATCTCATAGTTGTACACGCGTTGCAGGGTCCCTTCTGGGAAGACGGGAGGGTAATAGGGGATAACAGGGAGGTTGGCTGCTGATTTGTAAAACAGCCTGCTCTGTCTCCATCTGTAAATCTTCACAGAGATGATGGAGATGACCGAAAATATGAAGAGAATCGACACCACGGCCAAAGCCAGGATGAGATAAAATGTCAGGTTGTCGTTAAAGGTTTTGTCGTGCGTAAAGTCAGTAAATTCGGAGAGCACTTCCGGGAAGTTGTCAGCCACAACCACGTTCACAACGACTGCAGCTGAACGAGACGGCTGCCCGTTGTCCTCCACTATAACGGTCAGCTTTTGCTTCACGACATCTTTGTCAGTCACCTGACGTACGGTCCTGATCTCTCCGTTCTGGAGACCCACTTCAAACAGCGCCCTGTCTGCCGCTTTCTGGAGCTTGTATGACAGCCAGGCGTTCTGCCCAGAGTCCAGGTCAACAGCCACCACTTTAGTGACCAGATATCCCACATCTGCTGAACGAGGCACCATCTCTGCCACCACAGAACCGCCACTCTGGACCGGGTAGAGGACCTGGGGCGCGTTGTCATTCTGGTCTCTGATGGAGATGTGGATGGTGGCGTTGCTGCTCAGCGGAGGAGACCCTCCATCTTGAGCTTTCACTAGGACGCTGAAGGATTTGATTTGTTCGTAGTCAAAGTGTTTCCTTGCGTAAAGCGCACCACTGTCTGCATTTATTGACACGTATGAGGTGAGAGGGGCACCGTTCAGGCTGCCGTCCTGGATAAAGTAGGATACTCGTGCATTTTGTCCCTCGTCATCATCCGTAGCTCTCAATGAGAAGAAGGATAGCGATAGCGGGTTGTTTTCTGTAATATGGGCATCGTAGCTTTCCAATTCAAACTGGGGGGCATGGTCATTTACATCTGATATCTTCAAGGTTAGCGTTTGCTCACTTGAGAGAGCTGGCTTCCCTCCATCTACAGCACTGACTGTTATATTATATTCTGCTATCTGCTCCCTATCCAAAGCGGATTCAGTCACCAGATTGTAGTAGTTCGCTATTGTAGATTCTAATTTGAAAGGGAGACTGCGATTAATTGAACAGGTTACTTTAGCGTTGTCTCCTTGATCTAGGTCCTGCACGTTAATCATGGCAACAACAGTGCCCATGACGGAGTCCTCGGGCAAGGCACTGGAGAAGGACATGACTGTTATCTTAGGAACGTTATCATTCAAGTCTATTACATCTATGACGATTCCACACGAGTCCGTTAATCCACCTTGGTCCTTTGCTGTTACTTTGATCCTGAATTGTTTGTTTTTTTCATAATCTATATCTCCAGTTACTCGAATCTCACCAGAGATAGAATCGATTGCGAAAATATCTCGTATTGAACTGGTGGAATGCTCAAATACATATTCTACAACTGCACCAGAGCCCTCGTCTGCATCTGTAGCAATTACTGTTGTAACCAGTGTACCCTTTGCGGAATTTTCTGAAACTGATGCTTTGTAAGCAGGTTGACTAAATATTGGGGCATTGTCGTTCGCGTCTAGAACAATTACATTAATTCTGACGGATCCTGTTCTCTGAGGGTCTCCGCCATCGACAGCAGTTAACGTTAAAAGATGACGCGTTTTCTTTTCTCTGTCGAGGGGTTGTTGAAGTATCAGCTCTATATGGTCACTATCGTCCAAACGGCCTTCGCTCTTTATAATAAAATGATCCGTAGGGTTCAATATGTATTTTTGGAGCGTATTTTTCCCCACGTCTTTGTCAACAGCGCTCTCGACTGAGAAACGCGCACCAGGCGCAACAGACTCCCTAATTTCCATTTCGATTTCCTTCTTCGAAAATACGGGACTATTGTCATTTATATCTTGTATTTCCACTGTAATTCTAAAGAGTTCCATGGGATTCTCTAAAATAACATTAAAACCGAAGCTACACGCCGAAATGTCCCCACAGAGTACTTCACGATCTATTCTCTCCTTAACCAACAACTGTCCTTTCTCTCTGTCTAGTAACACGTACTCACTGTCCCCAGCGGTGAACACACGGGCTCTCCCGGATACCAGTCGCTGAGTATCAAGTCCCAGGTCCTTAGCTAGATTGCCCACAAAGGAGCCCACGGACATTTCCTCCGGGATGGAGTAGCGGACCTGGCCGACCACAGGGTCAATAGAATACATCCAAAACACGAAAACGCACAAAGGCCACCCCGCGTGCCAGCGGATGTTTCTCATGGTAATCTCACGACAAAACAAATTAATTTATCTCAATATTCCAGTTGCCGTTGCGGAAATGGACCCAATGCAAGCTGAACGTTACGTAGAACAGCAACTAGGTATTTGCGCGTTCCTGACTGAATTATTAAAGGAGTAGCCCTGTCCGCGATTATGATTAGATGCAATCAACAGCGGCACTTAGAGTTCATATAAAGTACTGCACTACTTAGTGCAGAAATCACAAATAAATTATGTATAAAAATGTAACTTCAGTGATATCTAGCCCCATATAAACAAAGCGAGTTTGTGTGTGTGGGGTGTGATGGTGGTGGTGGTGGGGAGGGGTTACGGGGGGTGGGGCTGGAGTGTGTGTGTGTGTGTGTGTGTGTGTGTTTGTGTGTGTGTGTGTGTGTGAGAGAGAGAGAGAGTTAGTGAGAGAGAGATGAATAGAAAGAGAGAGAGAAGAACGTATATTTCGTCTGCAATATGATTGCTTTATCTCACCTCTCCAGTGAAGTCTCCATGATCCTGCTCTACGTGTTCTCTCTGCATAGTCCCCATGTGACTCACATCCACCAGCGTGCCCTGACTGTAAGGCCTTGCAAACTTCACATCACTCATCCTAGAGTCTGTGGTCCCACACATCTCATAGTTGTACACGCGTTGCAGGGTCCCTTCTGGGAAGACGGGAGGGTAATAGGGGATAACAGGGAGGTTGGCTGCTGATTTGTAAAACAGCCTGCTCTGTCTCCATCTGTAAATCTTCACAGAGATGATGGAGATGACCGAAAATATGAAGAGAATCGACACCACGGCCAAAGCCAGGATTAGATAAAATGTTAGGTTGTCGTTAAAGGTTTTGTCGTGCGTAAAGTCAGTAAATTCGAAGAGCACTTCCGGGAAGCTGTCAGCCACAACCACGTTCACAACGACTGCAGCTGAACGGGACGGCTGCCCGTTGTCCTCCACTATAACGGTCAGCTTTTGCTTCAAGACATCTTTGTCAGTCACCTGACGTACGGTCCTGATCTCTCCGTTCTGGAGACCCACTTCAAACAGCGCCCTGTCTGCCGCTTTCTGGAGCTTGTATGACAGCCAGGCGTTCTGCCCAGAGTCCAGGTCAACAGCCACCACTTTAGTGACCAGATATCCCACATCTGCTGAACGAGGAACCATCTCTGCCACCACAGAACCGCCACTCTGGACCGGGTAGAGGACCTGGGGTGCGTTGTCATTCTCGTCGTCAATGAGAATGTTTAGTGTTACATTTGAGCTCAGAGGTGGAGAACCGCTGTCTTGTGCTCTGACACGAATTGTGATATTTTTCATTTGTTCGTAGTCGAATGAACGCACTGCATAAATGACACCAGTCTCGGCGTTGGCTGAAATAAAAGAGGACATAGGAGATCCAGCTACTAATGTGTCTTCAATGAAATAGGATATCCGTGCGTTCTGATTCCAATCTACGTCTTCAGCACTAATTCTAAATATGGACGTTCCTGGAGAGATATTTTCAAGTACATGCGCGGTATACTCAACTTGTGGGAACATGGGGCTGTTGTCATTGACGTCGGACACTTTAAGGTGTAAAGTTCTGCGACTAGAAAGCGGAGGGGACCCGGAATCCATCGCTATGATGGTGATGTTGTATTCAGAGATTCTCTCTCTGTCTAGTGTTGCATCCGTTACGAGCGTATAATAATTTCGTAAGGATGACTTTATTTTGAATTGTAGATTGTCGTCAATGGAACAGCTCACCTGGCCATTGTTTCCTGCATCCAGATCTTTTACGTTAAGGATGGCTATAGTTGTACCGGGTGGTGCGTCTTCGGACACGGGACTTGAAAATGACATCACACTAATAGCAGGCGAATTATCATTCACGTCTATGACCTCAACTATAACTTTACTTGAGTCTCCTAGACCTCCCTGGTCTTTGGCTTCAATGCCTATTTCAAATTTCTTAGCCTTTTCATAGTCAATTTCACCATTGACATATATCACGCCAGTTTGTTCGTCTATTGTAAATATATCAGCTATGTTACCTTTAAGATTTGCAAAGCTATAAGTTATCACTCCATTTGTTCCACTGTCCACATCACTGGCATTAACGGTAGCGATATGTGTGCCTTTTGATGCGTTTTCTATGACAGACACTCTATATACAGACTGGTTAAACAAGGGAGCATTGTCATTGACGTCTAAAACTGTAACCTCAATTTTTACAGAGCCAGATCTTGGTGGATTCCCACCATCAACAGCCGTTAACGTCAGAGAGATACGAGGCTGCTTTTCTCTGTCTAACGGCGTCTGAAGCACCAACTCAGCGTATTTCACCCCATCTGGACGAGAGTGCTGCTTCAGTACAAAATTATCATTACTAGACAACACATAATTCTGCAGAGCGTTTATTCCAACATCAGGGTCGTCTGCGCTCCCTAATAAAAAACGCGCGCCCGGTACTGCAGATTCACTGATCTCCAGACTTATTTCTTTTTTCTGAAACTCGGGTGAGTGGTCGTTAACGTCCACTATCTCTAACGTAACGTGATGAAGCTCCATGGGATTATCAAGGATGATTTCGAAACTAAAGCTACACGGGGTCGTCTCACCGCAGAGCTCTTCTCTGTCTATCACTTCACCGACGACTAGAGTTCCTTTGTCAGTTTTCAGCTCAGCATGTTGTGTGCCATCTCCGGTCACGATACGAGCACGGCCTGCTCTCAGTCGCTTCACATCGATGCCGAGGTCGCTGGCAATGTTGCCAATCAGAGCCCCTTTCCTCATTTCCTCCGGGATCGAGTAACGCATCTGTGCGCGTGTGTACGGGGCGATGAACACAACGGTCATCCAGATCACCAGCCATTGTATTATCCGATATGCAGACGTATTCGCGGTGACTAACTCTTTATATTCCATGAGGATTATCACCGAAAATATATACTGACCAAAGATGTCGTCTTAAAATGCCTCAGAGAAATACAGTTGTCGAGATTTGTTTTTCAAATAATAGCTTTCCCTGCTCCTTTACTCACACACACACACACTCCTCCGCCCTCGCGCATTTAACTACAGGCAACATCCTGTCATCATATTTATCAATTCCCTTCCCTGATCAACAGCGGCCCTTGCAGTTCAAAGTCAAGAAATACACCCAAAACATGAAACTTGTAGGATGTTCACTATCGCTGAATCTATCAAATACAATAAACAGGCCTAATACTAATGGCACCAAAAAGGGCACCTTTTCAGCTCAAAAACACGCATGTTACGTTAAAGACGTTTTAACATGTATTAGCTAGACTTGTCACTGATATCTGCTTGAGACTGATATCTGCAACGTCATTTTTCTTAATCAAAGCTCTAAATTAATATATCTATGATATTCCAAATCAAAAATAAATAAAAAGATACTCAATTACGACTAGTCACAATTGCGTTGTTAATATCTGTCAGCCAAACTTATTAAAATGGTTTCCATTGCATCCGCAAAGGCTTCAAAACGACCTCAGAATGAGATGCAGTGTGTCAGAACAGACTACGTCACAGACGCTGTCCGAAGTGCTGAAATGACACTCCACACGAAACGGAACACTTATCTTTGAAAAAGTTATTCCCCAGACCTTATGCACCTCGTTATGAACATTGAGCCACACAGGCTGATATGAATACAATATAGTAATATCTCATTTAAGTTCTGTACAAAACACTCAAAACGAACCAATAACTTGTTTATTTAAAGAGGAGTGTCCATTAGCACCAAAAGAACTGAGCTTTGTGTTTCAGCTGTGTGTGTGTGTGTGTGTGTACACTGCACAGAGAGGGTAGTTGTTGAGTGTCTTTAGGTAAGGAAACAACTATCTTACCTTCATAGAGCAACACGATTGCCCATCAAGAGTGCATCCAAAAAGAAGAGAAGAAAAGACAAATTAGTGATTGGCACAAATATATACAATCTCTCTCTTTTCTAATTTAGTAACTAAAATCATCTGCAATCCATTGCTTTGGTTTCTTCCAGGAAGACATGTTTGAACGATATTGTCTGGAAACAAACACAAATAAAGGATGAAAGTAATCAGATGGCACACATTACTTTTCAGATCTGTTTAGAAAACATCAACACGACTCGGTAGGAAGGATGTTTGGAAAACAACATGATTTTGAGAAAGTACCATTGTTGAATATTGGGATACAGTTTCAACAGATTCACTGGTCTCCCCAAGGCTCTTCCTCAAAGTTGAATCAGCCTGCAGCGTGTTGTCATTGTAAGATCTGACAAACTTGAAGTCACTGGTGCGTGAGCCCGTTGTCAGGTAAGCGTCATAATTGTAAGAACTCCGCAGCGTTCCTGTTCCATCCAAATCTGCATAGTTAGTAGGGAAATACGTGCTGGGAATGGCCACAGCTCCATCAAACAACAGTCTAGGTTTCCTCCTGCGGCAAAACCTCACGGCCAGGATGAGAATGATGAAAGTCAGGAAAAAGGTGGAGACGGACACCAGAGCGATGATCAAGTAGGAAGTCAGTTTAGAATCCTTCCCCTCGTAAGACATGTCTTTCAGCTCTGGAACCTCAGCCAGGTTATCTGATATCAGTAGGTAAACAGCACAGGTTGTAGACATAGAGGGCTGTCCGTTATCTTTCACAGATATCACAAGGTTCTGCTTCATACCGTCTGAATCAGAAATGTCACGCTGGGCCCTGATCTCTCCACTGTGAAGACCGATAGTGAAAAGTCCCGGATCGGTGGATTTCACAATCTGATAGGAAAGCCAGGCGTTCTGGCCAGAGTCAGCATCCACAGCTATCACCTTGGAAACCAGGGACCCTGCCAGAGCAGCTTTGGGGACCATCTCAGTCATCAAGGAGTTCCCTGCTGGAGCAGGGTATAATATCTGGGGAGAGTTGTCATTCTCATCTGCTACAAAGACGCTCACAGTCACGTTACTGCTGAGTGGAGGAGAACCGTTGTCTCTGGCTACAACCTGGACCTTGAAGCTCCTAAACTGTTCATAATCAAATGCTCTCACAGCATGGATCACCCCCGTGTCTCCGTTAATGGATGCATATGAAGACACGGGGACACCGTTGACCTCACTGGGCACTAGAGAATAGACCACTGTGCCGTTCTGTCTCCAGTCTGGGTCTCTGGCAGTAACAGAACATATGGAGGAGCCAGGCTTGTTATTTTCACTCACATAGGCGCTGTAGGATTGTTCTTCAAACACAGGAGGGTTGTCATTGACGTCAGAGACAGATAAATGAATAGTCTTTGAGGAGGATAAAGGTGGAGACCCCTCGTCAGTAGCAGTGATAGTTATGTTATAATCTGATATCAGCTCACGGTCTAATTCACTGGTAGTTACCAAGGAATAGTAGTTTTTAATGGAGGGGTTTAGTTTGAAAGGAACATTCTGCTGGATGGAGCAGCGGACCTGTTTATTGACACCAGAGTCTTCATCCTGTACATTAATGATGCCCACCTCTGTGCCTGGTAGCGTATCCTCAGGGATTGGATTGGTCAGAGACTTAATAGATATAACTGGGACATTGTCATTAACATCTATTATATCAATGTTAACTTTAGCTAAAGAACTTAAGCCTGAATTATCTTTGGCTTGGATACTGAATTCATAAAATGACTCCGTTTCAGAATCGATCACTGCAATTACGATCACTTCACCTGTTTTGGGATTAAGTGAAAATAATTGCTTTGCATCGTCAGAAATGGGACCAAATCCGTACGTCACTTCCCCGTTTGCCCCCTCATCTGCGTCTGTAGCAGATACAGTAATGACAACAGAACCTATGGGGGAGTTCTCACGCAGATTAACCGCATAGATATTCTGACTAAACACTGGTTTGTTATCGTTAGCATCAAGCACGGTGACGTGTATCACTACAGTACCAGATCTCTGCGGAGTCCCTCCGTCAACAGCAGTAAGTAGTAAGGTCACCTCTTGCTCTACCTCGCGATCTAATTCCTTGTCTAAAACCAGTTCACTCTGTTTTTCACCTCCAGCAATATTATGAACAGCCAAACTAAAGTGATCGTTCCTTTGTAATATGTAGCTTTGGACAGAATTCAGGCCTATGTCTGCATCATGAGCCTGATTTAAAGGAAAGCGAGCGCCTTTGTCTGCTGATTCTTGAATCTCAAATTTCACAAAGTCTTCGCTAAATTGTGGAGCATTATCATTGACATCTTGTATTTGCAAAACGATGTTATGTGATTCTAACGGGTTCTCCAAGATCATTTCATATTTTAAAGTGCATGAAAGTCTCCTGCCACAAAGCTTCTCTCTGTCGATAATTTCAGCGACAATCAATTCACCCGTGTTCAGATTAATTTCACAATACCGTTTGCTTCTACGATCAACGTCCAAGCGAGCTTTCCGAGACAACATTCCTTTAGCATCAAGTCCCAGATCCTTGGCTATATTTCCTATTACCGACCCGCGTTTCATCTCCTCAGGAATAGAATAGGTCACATCTCCATAGCTGCTGCGCAAGAGCAGAGGAAACAAAGCCAGCCAAAACATCGGTGCAGAGACAGAGAGACCCAGGTATTCCATTCTCCAGAAAGATGTAGACAATTCCTCTAGTTATTGCTCCTACTCAGGTTTATCCTGACAAAATATACACTCCACCTCGTCGGCTAAATCACAAAAACACCACTGTTCTTTATCACGACGTTCACGAAGTCTGCGCCCAGAAGTGGGTGGAGAGAAACGTCAAACATCACTTGCTGGTAGATAGCGACACTCTGTGTACTTTACTAAAACTGCATAAAAACGTGAACCACTACCACACTAACAGGGCCAATAATAAGCGGAAGCCTACGTCTGAACAGCTGAAAGTGGAGCAGAAACTGCATTCTAACTGAAATCAACAAGTAATGTTTCATTTGCATTTCTACTGAGGAAGATATAGACATGTAAGAACTCCGGAATGCAGGCTGGGTTATGATTGAGAAACTGGTTGCTAGACACAAGGCTAATATTAAGCGAAGCAGTATGGCTTTTAGTAAATACAATTTTCCAGAGAGGGTTGCAAACGTTATGCACAACCACTGTTGAAGGCAAGTACAGTGCCACATTGCATTCACTACGTTGACAGACTCACAAGGGAGCTGTCCCTATGTTTGGGTGCTGAAACTGGAACGCGTTTCTTTAACAAACGTACAGTGCAATAGAACAGAACAGACAGCAGTACATGCTGCTCATTTTATTCCCCACAGACTTGATCTCCAGGAAGGGTTCTTACCTCGTTAGATTCTCCTGCTGTGTTCAGTGTGGTGATACTTCCTTCCAGAAAATGATCTGGACTCTTTTTTAGTGTCATTTCAGCTGGCAGAGTGTTGTCATTGTAAGATCTGACAAACTTGAAGTCACTGGTGCGTGAGCCCGTTGTCAGGTAAGCGTCATAATTGTAAGAACTCCGCAGCGTTCCTGTTCCATCCACCTCTGCATAGTTAGGAGGGAAATACGCGCTGGGAATGGCCACAGCTCCATCAAACAACAGTCTAGGTTTCCTCCTGCGGCAAAACCTCACGGCCAGGATGAGAATGATGAAAGTCAGGAAAAAGGTGGAGATGGACACCAGAGCGATGATCAAGTAGGAAGTTAGTTTGGAATCCTTCCCCTCGTAAGACATGTCTTTCAGCTCTGGAACCTCAGCCAGGTTATCTGATATCAGTAGGTAAACAGCACAGGTTGTAGACATAGAGGGCTGTCCGTTATCCTTCACAGATATCACAAGGTTCTGCTTCATACCGTCAGAATCAGAAATGTCCCGCTGGGCCCTGATCTCTCCACTGTGGAGACCGATAGTGAAAAGTCCCGGATCGGTGGATTTCACAATCTGATAGGAAAGCCAGGCGTTCTGGCCAGAGTCAGCATCCACAGCTATCACCTTGGAAACCAGGGACCCTGCCAGAGCAGCTTTGGGGACCATCTCAGTCATCAAGGAGTTCCCTGCTGGAGCAGGGTATAATATCTGGGGAGAGTTGTCATTCTCATCTGCTACGAAGACACTCACAGTCACGTTACTGCTGAGTGGAGGAGAACCGTTGTCTCTGGCTACAACCTGGACCTTGAAGCTCCTAAACTGTTCATAATCAAATGCTCTCACTGCATGGATCACCCCTGTGTCTCCGTTAATGGATACATATGAAGACACGGGGACACCGTTGACCTCACTGGGCACTAGAGAATAGACCACTGTGCCGTTCTGTCTCCAGTCTGGGTCTCTGGCAGTAACAGAACATATGGAGGAGCCAGGCTTGTTATTTTCACTCACATAGGCGCTGTAGGATTGTTCTTCATACACAGGAGGGTTGTCATTGACGTCAGAGACAGATAAATGAATAGTCTTTGAGGAGGATAAAGGTGGAGAGCCCTCGTCAGTAGCAGTGATAGTTATGTTATAATCTGATATCAGCTCACGGTCTAATTCACTGGTAGTTACTAAGGAAAAGTAGTTTTTGATGGAGGGGTTAAGTTTGAAAGGAACATTCTGCTGGATGGAGCAGCGGACCTGTTTGTTGACACCAGAGTCTTCATCCTGTACATTAATGATGCCCACCTCTGTGCCTGGCAACACATTCTCAGGAATGGGATTGGTCAGAGATTTAATAGAGATAGCTGGGGCATTATCATTAATATCTATTATATCAACCTTGACGTTGGCAAAAGAACTTAGCCCTGAGTTATCTTTGGCTTGTATACTGAATTCATAAACTGACTCTGTTTCAAAATCGATATCTCCCATTATGATCACTTCACCTGTTTTGTGATTGAGGGAAAATAATTGCTTAGCATTGTTTGAAATTGGACCAAATCCGTACGTCACTTCCCCGTTCGCCCCCTCGTCTGCGTCTGTAGCAAACACAGTTATTACAACAGAACCTATTGGGGAGTTTTCAAGCAGATTCACTTCATATACATTCTGACTAAAGACAGGTTTATTGTCGTTAGCGTCAAGCACCGTGACGTGTATAACTACAGTACCGGATCTCTGCCGAGTCCCTCCGTCAACAGCAGTAAGTAGTAACGTCACTTCTTGTTCTACCTCACGATCTAATTCTTTCTCTAAAACCAGTTCACTCTGTTTTACACCTCCAGGATTACTGTGAACAGCTAAACTAAAGTGATCGTTCCTTTGTAATGTGTAGCTTTGAACAGCATTCAGGCCTATGTCTGCGTCATGTGCCTGATTTAGAGGAAAGCGAGCGCCTTTTACTGCTGACTCTCTGATCTCAAATTTCACAAAGTCTTCGCTAAATTGTGGAGCATTGTCATTGACATCTTGTATTTGCAAAACGATGTTATGTGATTCTAATGGGTTCTCTAAGATCATTTCGTATTTTAATGTGCATGAAAGCCTCATGCCGCAAAGCTCCTCTCTGTCGATTTTTTCACCGACAATCAATTCCCCCGAGCTCAGATTAATATCACAATACCGTTTGCTTCTACGATCAACATCCAAGCGAGCTTTCCGAGACAACAGTCCTTTAGCATCAAGTCCCAGATCCTTGGCTATATTTCCTATTACCGACCCGCGTTTCATCTCCTCAGGAATAGAATAGGTCACATCTCCATAGCTGCTGCGCATGAGCAGAGGAAACAAAGCCAGCCAAAACATCGTTGCAGAGACAGAGAGACCCAGGTATTCCATTCTCCAGAACGATATTGACAATTCCTGCATGTTATGCTTTAATACGGGTTTATCCAGGCAAAAACATGCACTCTCTCTCGACGGCAGAATTACAAAAACACCACTGTTCTTTATCACGACGTACACGAAGTCTGCGCCCATAAGTGGGTGGAGAGAAACGTGAAACATCACTTGCTGGTAGATAGCGACACTCTGTGTACTTTACTAAAACTGCATAAAAAACGTAAACCACTACTGCAGTCACAGACTCAATGATAGTAGATCTGTCAAGAGGCTCAAAGCTTGCTTTTTAACCAACATCAACTATTCTGAAGTCTAACGCCAGCTTAATATTTTATGAAAATTAAAACTTTCGTTGTCATGTAATGTTTCAAATGCATTTCTACTGAGGGAAGAAATTAACGGTCAAAATATCAAAATTGCGGCTTACATTATGATTGAGGAATTGGTTGCTAGTATTACGTACGAAACAAGTCTATTATTAGTCGAAGCCTTTTGACTTTTCATAAATATATTTTTAAAGACTTTTACAGACATTGTTCAGCACAGCCTCCGTTCAAGGCCTGTATAGAGCTACATTGCATTCACTACTCTGACATAAACACAAGGGAGCTGTCCCTATGTTGAGGTGCTGAAACCGGAACGCGTTTCCTTAACAAACCTACAGTGTAGTAGAACAGACAGCAGTACATCCCAGCTCATTTTATCCACCACATACAGGATCTCCACGAAGGTCTCTTACCTCGCTAGATTCCCTTGCTGTGTTCAGTGTGGTGATACTTCCTTCCAGAAAATGATCTGGACTCCTTTTCAGTGTCATTTCAGCTGGCAGCGTGTTGTCTTTGTAAGATCTGACAAACTTGAAGTCACTGGTGCGTGAGCCCGTTGTCAGGTAAGCGTCATAATTGTAAGAACTCCGCAGCGTTCCTGTTCCATCCACCTCTGCATAGTTAGGAGGGAAATACGCGCTGGGAATGGCCACAGCTCCATCAAACAACAGTCTAGGTTTCCTCCTGCGGCAAAACCTCACGGCCAGGATGAGAATGATGAAAGTCAGGAAAAAGGTGGAGACGGACACCAGAGCGATGATCAAGTAAGAAGTCAGTTTAGAATCCTTCCCCTCGTAAGACATGTCTTTCAGCTCTGGAACCTCAGCCAGGTTATCTGATATCAGTAGATAAACAGCACAGGTTGTAGACATAGAGGGCTGTCCGTTATCTTTCACAGATATCACAAGGTTCTGCTTCATACCGTCAGAATCAGAAATGTCCCGCTGGGCCCTGATCTCTCCACTGTGGAGACCGATAGTGAAAAGTCCCGGGTCGGTGGATTTCACAATCTGATAGGAAAGCCAGGCGTTCTGGCCAGAGTCAGCATCCACAGCTATCACCTTGGAAACCAGGGACCCTGCCAGAGCAGCTTTGGGGACCATCTCAGTCATCAAGGAGTTCCCTGCTGGAGCAGGGTATAATATCTGGGGAGAGTTGTCATTCTCATCTGCTACGAAGACACTCACAGTCACGTTACTGCTGAGTGGGGGGGAACCGTTGTCTCTGGCTACAACCTGGACCTTGAAGCTCCTAAACTGTTCATAATCAAATGCTCTCACGGCATGGATCACCCCCGTGTCTCCGTTAATGGATACATATGAAGACACAGGGACACCGTTGACCTCACTGGGCACTAGAGAATAGACCACTGTGCCGTTCTGTCTCCAGTCTGGGTCTCTGGCAGTAACAGAACATATGGAGGAGCCAGGCTTGTTATTTTCACTCACATAGGCGCTGTAGGATTGTTCTTCAAACACAGGAGGATTGTCATTGACGTCAGAGACAGATAAATGAATAGTCTTTGAGGAGGATAAAGGTGGAGACCCCTCGTCAGTAGCAGTGATAGTTATGTTAAAATCTGATATCAGCTCACGGTCTAATTCACTGGTAGTTACTAAGGAATAGTAGTTTTTAATGGAGGGGTTTAGTTTGAAAGGAACATTCTGCTGGATGGAGCAGCGGACCTGTTTATTGACACCAGAGTCTTTATCCTGAACATTAATGATGCCCACCTCTGTGCCTGGCAACACATTCTCAGGGATGGCATTGGTCAGAGATTTAAGAGAAATAACAGGGGCATTATCATTTATATCTGTTATTTCAACCTTAACTTTAGCTAAAGAACTTAGGCCTGAGTTATCTTTGGCATTAATACTGAATTCATAAAAGGATTCCGTTTCGAAATCTATACGTGCTACTATGATTACTTCACCTGTTTTGGGATTTAGGGAAAATAATTGCTTGGCATTGTTTGAAATTGGACCAAATCCGTACGTCACTTCCCCGTTCGCCCCCTCATCTGCGTCTGTAGCAGAAACAGTCATTAAGACAGAACCTATCGGCGTGTTTTCAGGTAGATTCACAGTATAGATATTCTGATTAAAGACAGGTTTATTGTCGTTAGCATCAAGCACGGTGATGTGTATAACGACAGTACCAGATCTCTGCGAAGTCCCTCCGTCAACAGCGGTAAGTAGTAACGTCACCTCCTGCTCGACCTCACGATCTAATTCTTTCTCTAAAACCAGTTCACTCTGCTTTTCTCCTCCACTAATACTATGAACAGCCAAACTAAAGTGATCGTTTCTTTGTAATGTGTAGCTTTGGACAGAATTCAGGCCTATGTCTGCGTCATGTGCCTGATTTAGAGGAAAGCGAGCGCCTTTGACTGCTGATTCTTGGATCTCAAATTTCACAAAGTCTTCGCTAAATTGTGGAGCATTGTCATTGACATCTTGTATTTGCAAAACTATATTGTGTGATTCTAACGGGTTCTCTAAGATCATTTCATATTTTATGGAGCATGAAAGCCTCGTGCCGCAAAGCTCCTCTCTGTCGATTTTATCAGCCACGAACAATTCACCCGTGTTCAGATTAATATCACAGTACCGTTTGCTTCCACCGTCAACATCCAAACGAGCTTTCCGAGACAATAGTCCTTTAGCATCAAGTCCCAGATCCTTGGCTATATTTCCTATTACCGACGCGCGTTTCATCTCCTCGGGAATAGAATAGGTCACATCTCCATAGCTGCTGCGCAAGAGCAGAGGAAACAAAGCCAGCCAAAACATCGGTGCAGAGACAGAGAGACCCACGTATTCCATTCTCCAGAAAGAAGTAGACAATTCCTGCATGTGATGCTTCGATATACAGGATTATCCAGGTAAATAAAATGCACTCTTCCTCGACGTGTTAATGACAAAAACACCACTGTTCTTTATTTCCACGTACACGAAGTCTGCGCCCATAAGTGGGTGGAGAGAAACGTGAAACATCACTTGCTGGTAGATAGCGACACTCTGTGTACTTTACTAAAACTGCATAAAAACGTGCACCACTACTGCAGTCACAGACTCAATGAAAAGTCAAGCAAGAGGCTAATAGCCTACATTCTTACTGAATTCAAGTAGTCTGAAGTCTAACGCCAGTTTGATATTTTATGCAAATTAAAGCTCTTGTTGTCAAGTAATGTTTCATATGCATTTCTACTGAGGAAAGAAATAAACAACTAAGAACTCCGAATTGAAGCTTGGGTTATAATTGAGGAATTAGTGGCTAGTATATCTTACGAAACAAGACTAATATAAGTCGAAGCCTTCTGACTTTTCATAAAAAAATTAAAGGTTTACAGGAATTGTTCAGCAAAGCCTCTGTTCAAGGCCAGTACAGAGCTACAATGCATTCACTACTCTGACATTAACACGAGAGCTGTCCCTACATTGAGGTGCTGAAACAGGAACGTGTTTCCAGTGCAGGAGAACAGAACAGACAGCAGTACGTCCTGCTCATTTTAATAACCACAGACAGAATCTCCATGAAGGGTTCTTACCTCGTTAGATTCTCCTGCTGTGTTCAGTGTGGTGATACTTCCTTCCAGAAAGTGATCTGGACTCTTTTTTAGTGTCATTTCAGCTGGCAGCGTGTTGTCATTGTAAGATCTGACAAACTTGAAGTCACTGGTGCGTGAGCCCGTTGTCAGGTAAGCGTCATAATTGTAAGAACTCCGCAGCGTTCCTGTTCCATCCACCTCTGCATAGTTAGGAGGGAAATACGCGCTGGGAATGGCCACAGCTCCATCAAACAACAGTCTAGGTTTCCTCCTGCGGCAAAACCTCACGGCCAGGATGAGAATGATGAAAGTCAGGAAAAAGGTGGAGACGGACACCAGAGCGATGATCAAGTAGGAAGTGAGTTTAGAATCCTTCCCCTCGTAAGACATGTCTTTCAGCTCTGGAACCTCAGCCAGGTTATCTGATATCAGTAGGTAAACAGCACAGGTTGTTGACATAAAGGGATGTCCGTTATCTTTCACAGATATCACAAGGTTCTGCTTCATACCGTCAGAATCAGAAATGTCCCTCTGGGCCCTGATCTCTCCACTGTGGAGACCGATAGTGAAAAGTCCCGGATCGGTGGATTTCACAATCTGATAGGAAAGCCAGGCGTTCTGGCCAGAGTCAGCATCCACAGCTATCACCTTGGAAACCAGGGACCCTGCCAGAGCAGCTTTGGGGACCATCTCAGTCATCAAGGAGTTCCCTGCTGGAGCAGGGTATAATATCTGGGGAGAGTTGTCATTCTCATCTGCTACGAAGACGCTCACAGTCACGTTACTGCTGAGTGGAGGAGAACCGTTGTCTCTGGCTACAACCTGGACCTTGAAGCTCCTAAACTGTTCATAATCAAATGCTCTCACGGCATGGATCACCCCCGTGTCTCCGTTAATAGATACATATGAAGACACAGGGACACCGTTGACCTGACTGGGCACTAGAGAATAGACCACTGTGCCGTTCTGTCTCCAGTCTGGGTCTCTGGCAGTAACAGAACATATGGAGGAGCCAGGCTTGTTATTTTCACTCACATAGGCGCTGTAGGATTGCTCTTCAAACACAGGAGGGTTGTCATTGACGTCAGAGACAGATAAATGAATAGTCTTTGAGGAGGATAAAGGTGGAGACCCCTCGTCAGTAGCAGTGATAGTTATGTTATAATCTGATATCAGCTCACGGTCTAATTCACTGGTAGTTACTAAGGAATAGTAGTTTTTAATGGAGGGGTTCAGTTTGAAAGGAACATTCTGCTGGATGGAGCAGCGGACCTGTTTATTGACACCAGAGTCTTTATCCTGTACATTAATGATGCCCACCTCTGTGCCTGGTAACACATTCTCAGGAATGGGGTTGGTCAGAGATTTAAGAGAGATGACGGGGGTGTTATCATTTATATCTGTTATTTCAACCCTGACGTTTGAAATGGAACTCAGTCCTGAGTTATCTTTGGCTTGGATAATAAATTCATAAATTGACTCCTTTTCGAAATCGATCTCTCCAACTATGCTTATTTCACCTGTTTTTGGATGAAGAAAAAATAATGTCTTTATATCGTCTGCAATGGGACCAAATCCGTACGTCACTTCGCCGTTTGCCCCCTCATCTGCGTCTGCAGCAGACACAGTAATTACAACAGAACCGATAGGGGAGTTTTCAGGTAGATTAACCTTGTAGACGTTCTCACTAAATATAGGTTTATTATCGTTAGCATCAAGCACGGTGACGTGTATAACTGCAGTACCGGATCTCTGCGGAGTCCCTCCGTCAACAGCTGTTAATAGTAACGTCACCTCCTGCTCTACCTCACGATCTAATTCTTTCTCCAGAACCAGTTCACTCTGTTTTCCACTTCCAGCATTAGTGTTAACAGCTAAACTAAAGTGTTCATTCCTCTGTAATGTGTAGCTCTGAACAGCATTTAGGCCTATGTCTGCGTCATGTGCTTGATTTAGAGGAAAGCGAGCGCCTTTGACTGCTGACTCTCTGATCTCAAATTTCACGTCTTCCCCAAATTGTGGAGCATTATCATTGACATCGTGTATTTGCAAAACTATATTATGTGACTCTAATGGGTTCTCCAAGATAAATTCGTATTTCAAAGAGCAGGAAAGCCTCCTGCCGCAAAGCTTCTCTCTGTCTATTATTTCAGCGACGATCAATTCTCCAGTGTTCAGATTAATATCACAATACCGTTTGTTATCACCATCAACATCCAAGCGAGCTTTCCGAGACAACAGTCCTTTGGCATCGAGTCCCAGATCCTTGGCTATATGTCCTATTACAGACCCGCGTTTCATCTCCTCAGGAATAGAATAGGTCACATCTCCATAGCTGCTACGCAAGAGCAGAGGAAACAAAGCCAGCCAAAACATCGGTGCAGAGACAGAGAGACCAAGGTATTCCATTCTCCAGAAAGATGTAGACAATTCCTGCATGTTACGCTCTTATCCAGGTTTATTTGTGCAAAAATATACACACTACCTCGACGTTGAAATGACAAAAACACCAATGTTCTAATCACGACGTATAGTCTACAAAAAGTCTGCGCCCATAAGTGGGTGGAGAGAAACGTGAAACATCACTTGCTGGTAGATAGCGACACTCTGTGTACTTTACTAAAACTGCATAAAAAACGTGAACCACAACCACACTCACAGGCTAAATGAAAGATATGGGTCTGCCAAGATTAAAGTGGCACAAAACCTTCATTCTAACTGAAATCAAGTAGTCTGAAGTCTAACGTTAGATCAATGATGGATGCAAATTGATACTTTCTTGTAAAGTAAGACTTCATATGCATTTCTACAGAGGAAGATATAAACAATTAAGAACTCCGGATTTCAGATTGGGTTATGATTGAGGAACTGGTCGCTAGAAACGAGTCAAATATTAAGCGAAGCAGTATGACTTTTCGTAAATATTTTGTTCCCTAACAACGGTTACACACGTTATTTAGCACAACCTCTGTTCAAGGTAAGAATAGTGCCACATTGCATACACTACGCTGACCGAATCACAAGGGAGCTGTTCTTGTGTTGAGGTGCTGAAACAGGAACGTGTTTCCCTAGCAAACCTACAGTGCAATAGAACATAACAGACATCAGTACATCCTAATCATTTTATTCACCACAGACAGGATCTCCATGAAGGGTTCTTACCTCGTTAGATTCTCCTGCTGTGTTCAGTGTGGTGATACTTCCTTCCAGAAAGTGATCTGGACTCTTTTTTAGTGTCATTTCAGCTGGCAGCGTGTTGTCATTGTAAGATCTGACAAACTTGAAGTCACTGGTGCGTGAGCCCGTTGTCAGGTAAGCGTCATAATTGTAAGAACTCCGCAGCGTTCCTGTTCCATCCACCTCTGCATAGTTAGGAGGGAAATACGCGCTGGGAATGGCCACAGCTCCATCAAACAACAGTCTAGGTTTCCTCCTGCGGCAAAACCTCACGGCCAGGATGAGAATGATGAAAGTCAGGAAAAAGGTGGAGACGGACACCAGAGCGATGATCAAGTAGGAAGTGAGTTTAGAATCCTTCCCCTCGTAAGACATGTCTTTCAGCTCTGGAACCTCAGCCAGGTTATCTGATATCAGTAGGTAAACAGCACAGGTTGTTGACATAGAGGGCTGTCCGTTATCTTTCACAGATATCACAAGGTTCTGCTTCATACCGTCAGAATCAGAAATGTCCCGCTGGGCCCTGATCTCTCCACTGTGGAGACCGATAGTGAAAAGTCCCGGATCGGAGGATTTCACAATCTGATAGGAAAGCCAGGCGTTCTGGCCAGAGTCAGCATCCACAGCTATCACCTTGGAAACCAGGGACCCTGCCAGAGCAGCTTTGGGGACCATCTCAGTCATCAAGGAGTTCCCTGCTGGAGCAGGGTATAATATCTGGGGAGAGTTGTCATTCTCATCTGCTACGAAGACGCTCACCGTCACGTTACTGCTGAGTGGAGGAGAACCGTTGTCTCTGGCTACAACCTGGACTTTGAAGCTCCTAAACTGTTCATAATCAAATGCTCTCACGGCATGGATCACCCCCGTGTCTCCGTTAATGGATACATATGAAGACACAGGGACACCGTTGACCTCACTGGGCACTAGAGAATAGACCACTGTGCCGTTCTGTCTCCAGTCTGGGTCTCTGGCAGTAACAGAACATATGGAGGAGCCAGGCTTGTTATTTTCACTCACATAGGCGCTGTAGGATTGCTCTTCAAACACAGGAGGGTTGTCATTGACGTCAGAGACAGATAAATGAATAGTCTTTGAGGAGGATAAAGGTGGAGACCCCTCGTCAGTAGCAGTGATAGTTATGTTATAATCTGATATCAGCTCACGGTCTAATTCACTGGTAGTTACTAAGGAATAGTAGTTTTTAATGGAGGGGTTTAGTTTAAAAGGAACATTCTGCTGTATGGAGCAGCGGACCTGTTTGTTGACACCAGAGTCTTTATCCTGTACATTAATGATGCCTACCTCTGTGCCTGGTAACACATTCTCAGGGATGGGATTGGTCAGAGATTTAATAGAGATAAGTGGAGCATTGTCATTTACATCTGTTATTTCGACTACAACATTCGTAAAAGAAGTCAGACCAGAGGTATCTTTAGCTTGTATACTGAAATCATAAATTGACTCCTTTTCAAAATCCATCTGTCCGACTACGCTTATTTCACCTGTTTTACTGTTGAGTGTAAATAATTTCTTAACATCGTCTGTAATTGGACCAAATTCATACGTCACTTCCCCGTTCAACCCCTCGTCTGCGTCTGTGGCAGACACAGTAATTACAAGATAACCTACGGGGGAATTCTCAGGCAGACTGACTTTATATTCACTCTCACTAAATACTGGTTTGTTATCGTTAGCGTCTAGCACAGTGATGTGTACAATGACAGTGCCGGATCTCGGTGGAGTTCCTCCATCAACAGCTGTTAGCAGTAACGTCAATTCTTGCTCTTTTTCGCGATCTAATTCATTTTCTAAAACAAGTTCCCCATGCTTTCCCCCCCTTGGATTAGTATGAACCGCTAAACTAAAGTGTTCGTTTCTTTGTAATGTATAGCTTTGAACTCCATTAACGCCTATGTCTGCGTCAAGTGCTTGATTTACCGCAAAGCGAGCGCCTTTGTCTGCAGATTCTCTGATCTCGAATTTAACAACCTCTTGCACGAATTGTGGAGCATTATCGTTGATATCTTGTATCTGCAAAACGATGTTATGTGATTCTAAGGGATTCTCCAGTATAATTTCATATTTCAGGGAACATGAAAGCCTCCTGCCGCAAAGCTGCTCCCTGTCTATCATTTCAGCGACGATCAGTTCACCCGTGTTCAGATTGATATCACAATACCGTTTGCTTCCACCGTCAACATCCAAACGAGCTTTTCGAGACAATAGTCCTTTAGCATCAAGTCCCAGATCCTTGGCTATATTTCCTATTACCGACCCGCGTTTCATCTCCTCAGGAATAGAATAGCTCAAATCTCCATAGCTGCTGCGCAAGAGCAGAGGAAACAAAGCCAGCCAAAACATCGTTGTAGAGACAGAGAGGCCCAGGTATTCCATTCTCCAGAAAGATGTAGACAATACCTCTAGGTATTGCTCCTACACAGGTTTTTCCAGGCAAAAATACACACTCTACCTCGACGTATAAATGACAAAAACACTACTGTCCTTAATCACGACGTACACGAAGTCTGCGCCCATAAGTGGGTGGAGAGAAACGTGAAACATCACTTGCTGGTAGATAGCGACACTCTGTGTACTTTACTAAAACTGCAGAAAATATCCTGCACAACTCACTCGCTGCATTATCAGTCGTAGGACCACCACGTTCTAAGTGGAGACTATGCTTCCATTTCATTCTTGGATTCTAAACGCAAGTCACACGTTGGGGTTCATGAATGTCACTCTTAATTCATAATCAATACAAGACTATCCAAATAACACACTCAAACTATTCTGTCGTTTATCTCGTTCAAAAAGGTCCACAAAATGTTCACTGGACTGAAAGAAAAACACGGGAGCTGTCCACAGGTCAAGGTTCTGAAATTTGCTTTGGTTTCGATATACAAAACGAAATCGCTTCTGTAGCAAAGTGACTGATATTATTATTTGAAAAGGAACAAGACACCCTAGTATATGAAATAGCTCATTGTCGTAGAAACAACACAATAAGGTTTCAAAACAAATAATGACGATTTGCTACAACGGCTCGGTTTTCTTAATGTACTCCCAATTGAATATGTAAGATTAGAGCTAATTGTTATGAGGTTAGACAGAATGTGCAGTTGCATCCCAGCTCATCTTATTAACCACAGACAGGATCTCCATGAAGGGTTCTTACCTCGATAGATTCTCCTGCTGTGTTCAGTGTGGTGATACTTCCTTCCAGAAAATGATCTGGACTCTTTTTTAGTGTCATTTCGGCTGGCAGCGTGTTGTCGTTGTAAGATCTGACAAACTTGAAGTCACTGGTGCGTGAGCCCGTTGTCAGGTAAGCGTCATAATTGTAAGAACTCCGCAGCGTTCCTGTTCCATCCACCTCTGCATAGTTAGGAGGGAAATACGCGCTGGGAATGGCCACAGCTCCATCAAACAACAGTCTAGGTTTCCTCCTGCGGCAAAACCTCACGGCCAGGATGAGAATGATGAAAGTCAGGAAAAAGGTGGAGACGGACACCAGAGCGATGATCAAGTAGGAAGTCAGTTTAGAATCCTTCCCCTCGTAAGACATGTCTTTCAGCTCTGGAACCTCAGCCAGGTTATCTGATATCAGTAGGTAAACAGCACAGGTTGTTGACATAGAGGGCTGTCCGTTATCTTTCACAGATATCACAAGGTTCTGCTTCATACCGTCAGAATCAGAAATGTCCCGCTGGGCCCTGATCTCTCCACTGTGAAGACCGATAGTGAAAAGTCCTGGATCGGTGGATTTCACAATCTGATAGGAAAGCCAGGCGTTCTGGCCAGAGTCAGCATCCACAGCTATCACCTTGGAAACCAGGGACCCTGCCAGAGCAGCTTTGGGGACCATCTCAGTCATCAAGGAGTTCCCTGCTGGAGCAGGGTATAATATCTGAGGAGAGTTGTCATTCTCATCTGCTACGAAGACGCTCACAGTCACGTTACTGCTGAGTGGAGGAGAACCGTTGTCTCTGGCTACAACCTGGACCTTGAAGCTCCTAAACTGTTCATAATCAAATGCTCTCACGGCATGGATCACCCCCGTGTCTCCGTTAATGGATACATATGAAGACACGGGGACACCGTTGACCTGACTGGGCACTAGAGAATAGACCACTGTGCCGTTCTGTCTCCAGTCTGGGTCTCTGGCAGTAACAGAACATATGGAGGAGCCAGGCTTGTTATTTTCACTCACATAGGCGCTGTAGGATTGTTCTTCAAACACAGGAGGGTTGTCATTGACGTCAGAGACAGATAAATGAATAGTCTTTGAGGAGGATAAAGGTGGAGACCCCTCGTCAGTAGCAGTGATAGTTATGTTATAATCTGATATCAGCTCACGGTCTAATTCACTGGTAGTTACTAAGGAATAGTAGTTTTTAATGGAGGGGTTTAGTTTAAAAGGAACATTCTGCTGTATGGAGCAGCGGACCTGTTTGTTGACACCAGAGTCTTCATCCTGTACATTAATGATGCCCACCTCTGTGCCTGGCAACACATTCTCAGGGATGGGATTGGTCAATGATTTTAGAGAGATAACTGGGGCATTATCATTCATATCTGTAATATCGATCTTAATTTTAGATAAAGAACTTAAGCCTGAGTTATCTTTGGCATGAATACTGAATTCATAAAATGACTCAGTTTCAGCATCAATCTCTGCTATAACAATGACTTCACCTGTTTTGGGATTAAGGGAAAATAATTGCTTTGCATCGTCTGAAATTGGACCAAATCCGTACGTCACTTCCCCGTTTAATCCCTCATCTGCGTCTGTAGCAGACACAGTAATTACAACAGAACCTATAGGAGAATTCTCTTGTAGATTGACCTCATAGATAGTCTGACTAAATACTGGTTTATTATCATTTGCATCAAGCACTGTGACGTGTATAACTACAGTACCGGATCTCTGTGGAGTCCCTCCGTCAACAGCAGTAAGTAGCAACGTCACCTCCTGCTCTACCTCACGATCTAGTTCTTTTTCTAAAACTAGTTCACTCTGTTTTTCTCCTCCAGTAATACTATGAACTGCTAAACTGAAGTGATCGTTCCTTTGTAATGTGTAGCTTTGAACAGCATTCAGGCCTATGTCTGCGTCATGTGCCTGATTTAGAGGAAAGCGAGCGCCTTTGTCTGCTGACTCTCTGATCTCAAATTTGACAACGTCTTCCCCGAATTTCGGAGCATTATCATTGACATCTTGTATTTGCAAAACGATGTTATGTGATTCTAAAGGGTTCTCTAAGATCATTTCATATTTTAAGGTGCATGAAAGCCTCGTGCCACAAAGTTTCTCTCTGTCTATAATTTCTGCGACGATCAATTCACCCGTGTTCAGATTAATATCACAATACCGTTTGCTTCTACGATCAACGTCCAAGCGAGCTTTCCGAGACAACAGTCCTTTACCATCAAGTCCCAGATCCTTGGCTATATTTCCTATCACCGACCCGCGTTTCATCTCTTCAGGAATAGAATAGGTCACATCTCCATAGCTGGTGCGCAAGAGCAGAGGAAACAAAGCCAGCCAAAACATCGGTGCAGAGACAGAGAGGCCCAGGTATTCCATTATCCAGATAGATTTAGACAATTCCTGCATGTTGTGCTTTAATACGGGTTTATCCAGACAACAACATGCACTCTTTCTCGACGGCAGAATTACAAAAACACCACTGTTCTTTATCACGACGTACACGAAGTCTGCGCCCAGAAGTGGGTGGAGAGAAACGTGAAACATCACTTGCTGGTAGATAGCGACACTCTGTGTACTTTACTAAAACTGCATAAAAAACGTGAACCACTACTGCAGTCACAGACTCAATGATAAGTAGTAGATCTGTCAAGAGGGTCCTAGCCTGCATTGCACGATTTTGAAGTCTAACGCCAGCTTAATATTGTATGTAAAATAAACCTTTCATTGTCAAGTAATATATCAAATGCATTTCTACTGAGGGAAGAAATATACATTCAAAATATCCGAATAGCTGCTTGGGTTATTATTGAGGAATTGGTTTCTAGTATTACGTACGAAACAAGCCTATTATTAGTCAAAGCATTGTGACTTTTCATCAAGATTTTTTTTCTCCCCAAAAACGGTTGCACACGTTATTTAGCACAACCTCTGTTCAAGGCAAGTACAGTGCCACAAAGCATTCACTACGCTGACCGAATCACAAGGGAGCTGTCCCTACGTTGAGGTGCTGAAACCGGAACGGGTTTCCTTAACAAACGTACAGTACAGTAGAACAGAACAGACAACAGTACATCCTGCTAATTGTATCCACCACAGACAGGATCTCCATGAAGGGTTCTTACCTCGTTAGATTCTCCTGCTGTATTCAGTGTGGTGATACTTCCTTCCAGAAAATGATCTGGACTCTTTTTTAGTGTCATTTCGGCTGGCAGCGTGTTGTCGTTGTAAGATCTGACAAACTTGAAGTCACTGGTGCGTGAGCCCGTTGTCAGGTAAGCGTCATAATTGTAAGAACTCCGCAGCGTTCCTGTTCCATCCACCTCTGCATAGTTAGGAGGGAAATACGCGCTGGGAATGGCCACAGCTCCATCAAACAACAGTCTAGGTTTCCTCCTGCGGCAAAACCTCACGGCCAGGATGAGAATGATGAAAGTCAGAAAAAAGGTGGAGACGGACACCAGAGCGATGATCAAGTAGGAAGTCAGTTTAGAATCCTTCCCCTCGTAAGACATGTCTTTCAGCTCTGGAACCTCAGCCAGGTTATCTGATATCAGTAGGTAAACAGCACAGGTTGAAGACATAGAGGGCTGTCCGTTATCTTTCACAGATATCACAAGGTTCTGCTTCATACCGTCAGAATCAGAAATGTCCCGCTGGGCCCTGATCTCTCCACTGTGGAGACCGATAGTGAAAAGTCCCGGATCGGTGGACTTCACAATCTGATACGAAAGCCAAGCGTTCTGGCCAGAGTCAGCATCCACAGCTATCACCTTGGAAACAAGGGAGCCTGCCAGAGCAGCTTTGGGGACCATCTCAGTCATCAAGGAGTTCCCTGCTGGAGCAGGGTATAATATCTGAGGAGAGTTGTCATTCTCATCTGCTACGAAGACGCTCACAGTCACGTTACTGCTGAGTGGAGGAGAACCGTTGTCTCTGGCTACAACCTGGACCTTGAAGCTCCTAAACTGTTCATAATCAAATGCTCTCACGGCATGGATCACCCCTGTGTCTCCGTTAATGGATACATATGAAGACACAGGGACACCGTTGACCTCACTGGGCACTAGAGAATAGACCACTGTGCCGTTCTGTCTCCAGTCTGGGTCTCTGGCAGTAACAGAACATATGGAGGAGCCAGGCTTGTTATTTTCACTCACATAGGCGCTGTAGGATTGTTCTTCAAACACAGGAGGGTTGTCATTGACGTCAGAGACGGATAACTGAATAGTCTTTGAGGAGGATAAAGGTGGAGACCCCTCGTCAGTAGCAGTGATAGTTATGTTATAATCTGATATCAGCTCACGGTCTAATTCACTGGTAGTTATTAAGGAATAATAGTTTTTAATGGAGGGGTTTAATTTGAAAGGAACATTCTGCTGGATGGAGCAGCGGACCTGTTTATTGACACCAAAGTCTTTGTCCTGCACATTAATGATGCCCACCTCTGTGCCGGGTAACACATTTTCAGGGATGGGATTTGTCAGGGATTTAAGTGAAATAACTGGGGCATTATCATTAACATCAGTAATATCGATTTTAACGTTGGCAAATGAAGTGAGTCCTGCATTGTCTTTTGCTTGAATACTGAATTCATATATTGACTCCTTTTCAAAGTCTATCTGTCCAACAATAGTTATTTCACCCGTTTTGCTATTCAGAGCAAATAATTTCTTTGCATCGTCTGAAATTGGACCGAATCCGTACGTCACTTCCCCGTTTGCCCCCTCATCTGCGTCTGTAGCAGACACGGTAATAAAGACATGATTTACGGGAGAGTTTTCCGGCAGACTTACTTTATATTCAGTCAGACTAAACACTGGTTTGTTATCATTAGCATCAAGCACCGTGACTTGTATAACTACAGTACCGGATCTCTGCGGAATCCCACCGTCAACAGCAGTAAGTAGTAACGTCACCTCCTGCTCTACCTCACGATCTAATTCTTTCTCTAAAACAAGTTCACCGTATTTTCCTCCTCTTGGATTAGTATGAACGGCCAAATTAAAGTGATCGTTCCTTTGTAATGTGTAGCTTTGCACAGCATTCAGGCCTATGTCTGCGTCATGTGCCTGATTTAGAGAAAAGCGAGCGCCCTTGACTGCCAACTCGTGGATTTCAAATTTGACAACCTCTTCGCCGAATTGCGGAGCGTTATCATTTATATCTTGTATTTGCAAAACAATGTTTTGGGACTCTAACGGATTCTCCAATATAATTTCATATTTAAGGGAACATAAAAGCCTCCTGTCGCAAAGCTGCTCTCTGTCAATTATTTCAGCGACGATCAATTCACCCGTGTTTAGATTAATATCACAATACCGTTTGCTTCCACCGTCAACATCCAAGCGAGCTTTCCGAGACAACAGTCCTTTAGTATCAAGTCCCAGATCCTTGGCTATATTTCCTATTACCGACCCGCGTTTCATCTCCTCAGGAATAGAATAGGTCACATCTCCATAGCTGCTGCGCAAGAGCAGAGGAAACAAAGCCAGCCAAAACATCGGTGCAGAGACAGAGAGCATGTATTCCATTCTCTGGAAAGATTTAGACAATCCCTGTATGTATTGCTCTTATACGGGTTTATCCAGGCAAAAACGTACACTCTACTTCGACGTCTAAATCACAAAAACACCAATGTTCTTTATCACGACGTACACGAAGTCTTCGCCCATAAGTGGGTGGAGAGAAACGTGAAACATCACTTGCTGGTAGATAGCGACACTCTGTGTACTTTACTAAAACTGCAGAAAACAGTATGCATACCACACTCAGAGACTCGTTGGCAAGGCTACCAAGATGAAAGTGGCGTAAATACAATTTAACTGAGATCAATGACTCTGAGGTCTAACGTTATGTTTATTATGGATTCACATTTACATCTATGCTTTAATGTCCAGTAAGTATGTATTTTAGTTCAATTATACAAATTTACCAACTCTAAATTACAACTCGGTTGTGGGCGATAAATCATCAAGTAGTATAACACACGAAACATGCCTATCATTAAGATAATTAAGACTTTAAGACAACAATAACAGACATGCTATTCATTCTAGCTTCATTTCAAGACAAGCACAGTGCCAAGTTCGTTTGAATACACTGATACAAACATACGGTAGCTGTCCGGTTGTTGTGGTGCTGAAAACGGCAAACGTTTCCCTGACGAATGTAACGACAATGCAAGTGACACAGTGACATACAAAAGCATTCGGTACAAAAACCATGAAGTAGGTTTGATAAATCCTATCTGCATGACAATGAAAACGAAAAAAAATATTGTATAAGTTAAAATTGTTTTCCCACACAAAAAATCCATGCCTCTATTCGTGTAGACCACCAAGTTGAAATTCAGACAAGCTAAAACCTGTTGTTCTTACATGCAATGTTTTAAAAAGTTAAATGTGCAATGTTTTAAAAAGTTAATTGACGGGTAAAAAACTGTCCTCAATCTATTCCATATGCAGTCCGCCAAATAGATAATTTTTCTATTACTTTTAGCTGATTGTTATGAGGTTAGACAAAATGTGCAGCTGCATTTATGCTCATTTTAATCACCACAGACAGGATCTCCATGAAGGGTTCTTACCTCGCTAGATTCCCCTGCTGTGTTCAGTGTAGTGATACTTCCTTCTAGAAAATGATCCGGACTCTTTTTTAGTGTCATTTCGGCTGGCAGCGTGTTGTCGTTGTAAGATCTGACAAACTTGAAGTCACTGGTGCGTGAGCCCGTTGTCAGGTAAGCGTCATAATTGTAAGAACTCTGCAGCGTTCCTGTTCCATCCACCTCTGCATAGTTAGGAGGGAAATACGCGCTGGGAATGGCCACAGCTCCATCAAACAACAGTCTAGGTTTCCTCCTGCGGCAAAACCTCACGGCCAGGATGAGAATGATGAAAGTCAGGAAAAAGGTGGAGACGGACACCAGAGCGATGATCAAGTAGGAAGTGAGTTTAGAATCCTTCCCCTCGTAAGACATGTCTTTCAGCTCTGGAACCTCAGCCAGGTTATCTGATATCAGTAGGTAAACGGCACAGGTTGTAGACATAGAGGGCTGTCCGTTATCTTTCACAGATATCACAAGGTTCTGCTTCATACCGTCAGAATCAGAAATGTCCCGCTGGGCCCTGATCTCTCCACTGTGGAGACCGATAGTGAAAAGTCCCGGATCGGTGGATTTCACAATCTGATAGGAAAGCCAGGCGTTCTGGCCAGAGTCAGCATCCACAGCTATCACCTTGGAAACCAGGGACCCTGCCAGAGCAGCTTTGGGGACCATCTCAGTCATCAAGGAGTTCCCTGCTGGAGCAGGATATAATATCTGAGGAGAGTTGTCATTCTCATCTGCTACGAAGACGCTCACAGTGACGTTACTGCTGAGTGGAGGAGAACCGTTGTCTCTGGCTACAACCTGGACCTTGAAGCTCCTAAACTGTTCATAATCAAATGCTCTCATGGCATGGATCACCCCAGTGTCTCCGTTAATGGATACATATGAAGACACAGGGACACCGTTGACCTCACTGGGCACTAGAGAATAGACCACTGTGCCGTTCTGTCTCCAGTCTGGGTCTCTGGCAGTAACAGAACATATGGAGGAGCCAGGCTTGTTATTTTCACTCACATAGGCGCTGTAGGATTGTTCTTCAAACACAGGAGGGTTGTCATTGACGTCAGAGACAGATAAATGAATAGTTTTTGAGGAGGATAAAGGTGGAGAGCCCTCGTCAATAGCAGTTATAGTTATGTTATAATCTGATATCAGCTCACGGTCTAATTCACTGGTAGTTACTAAGGAATAGTAGTTTTTAATGGAGGGGTTTAGTTTGAAAGGAACATTCTGCTGGATGGAGCAGCGGACCTGTTTGTTGACACCAAAGTCTTCATCCTGTACATTAATGATGCCCACCTCTGTGCCTGGCAACACATTCTCAGGGATGGGATTGGTCAAGGATTTTAGAGAAATAACTGGTGCGTTATCATTTACGTCTGTAATATCGATCTTAACTTTAGCTAAAGAACTTAGGCCTGAATTGTCTTTGGCTTGGACACTGAATTCATAAAATGACTCAATTTCAAAATCGATCTCTCCTATTATGATCACTTCACCTGTTTTGGGATTAAGGGAAAATAATTGTTTCACATTGTTTGAGATTGGACCAAATCCGTACGTCACTTCCCCGTTTGGCCCCTCATCTGCGTCTTTAGCAGACACAGTCATTATTACTGAACCTATGGGGGAATTTTCAGGCAGATTAACCGTATAGGTATTCTGACTAAACATGGGCTTATTATCGTTAGCGTCAAGCACGGTGACATGTATAACTACAGTACCGGATCTCTGCGGAGTCCCTCCGTCAACAGCAGTTAGTAGTAACGTCACCTCCTGCTCTACCTCTCGATCTAACTCTTTCTCTAAAACCAGTTCACTCTGCTTTTCACCTCCAACAATACTATGAACAGCTAAACTAAAGTGATCGTTCCTTTGTAATATGTAGCTTTGCACAGAATTCAGGCCTATATCTGCGTCGTGTGCCTGATTCAGAGGAAAGCGAGCGCCTTTGTCTGCTGACTCTCTGATCTCAAATTTCACAAAATCTTCGCTAAATTGTGGAATATTGTCATTGACATCTTGTATTTGCAAAATTATATTATGTGATTCTAATGGGTTCTCTAGGATCATTTCATATTTTAGGGAGCATGAAAGCCTCGTGCCGCAAAGCTCCTCTCTGTCAATTTTTTCAGCGACAATCAATTCACCCGTGTTCAGATTAATATCACAATACCGTTTGCTTCTACGATCAACATCCAAGCGAGCTTTCCGAGACAACAATCCTTTAGCATCAAGTCCCAAATCCTTGGCTATATTTCCTATTACCGATCCACGTTTCATCTCCTCAGGAATAGAATAGGTCACATCTCCATAGCTGCTGCGCAAGAGCAGAGGAAACAAAGCCAGCCAAAACATCGGTGCAGAGACAGAGAGGCCCAGGTATTCCATTTTCCAGAAATATGTAGACAATTCCTCTAGTTATTGCTCTTATACGGGTTTACTCAAGCAAAATATACACTCCACCTCGTCGACTAAATGACAAAACGCCACAATTCTTAATCACGACGTACACGATGTCTGTGCCCATAAGTGGGTGGAGAGAAACGTGAAACATCACTTGCTGGTAGATAGCGACACTCTGTGTACTTTACTAAAACTGCAGAAGACGGTATGCACCATGCCACTTTCACAGACTCAATGTTCAGTGGTAAGTCTACCAAGATAAAAGATAAAAGTGGCGTAAACACTATTTAACTGAGATCAACAACTCTGAGGTCTAACGTTATGTAACTAAATTATGGATGCAAATTTAGATCTATGCTTTCATGTCAAGTAATGTTTCATACGTATGTATTTTAATTCAAATATCAACATCTACCAAATCCGAATTGCATTTTGGTTGTAGTCGATACATAATGAACTAATATTGCCCCACAAAACATTCCTTACACACAAAACATGCCTGTCATTAAAATCATTAAGACTTTTCATAATTAAGGTGTGAAAGACGCTTACAATAACAGACTATTCATTCCAGATTCATTTCAGGAAGAGCACAATGCCAAGTCTCTTTGAACAGACTGACAGAAACATACGGTAGCTGTTCGGCTGTTGTGGTGCTGAAAACGGCACAAGTTTCCCTTTCGAACGTAACGACAACGCAATTGGCAGACAAAAGCATTCGGTAGAGAAAATTATGAAGTTGTGATCAATTCTGTATTCATGACAAGGAGAACGAAACGAAAAAATTATAAGTTTAAAAAAAAATGTATCACATAGAAATCCATGCCTTCATCAGTTTAGACCACCAGATTAAAATTAAGATAAAACCTCAAGCCTCAAACCACTTGTTCTTACATGAACAGTTTAAATAAGTAAATCAATATAGCATGGTGGCATAGAATAAAGTTCCCTCATATCATTCAATATGGATTTCACCAACTACATGAAATAAGAGTATTACTTTTAGCTGGTTGTTATGAAGATAGACAAAATGTGCAGCTGAATCTCTGCTCATTTTATTCACCACAGACAGGATCTCCATGAAGGGTTCTTACCTCGTTAGTTTCTCCTGCTGTGTTCAGTGTGGTGATACTTCCTTCCAGAAAATGATCTGGACTCTTTTTTAGTGTCATTTCAGCTGGCAGAGTGTTGTCGTTGTATGATCTGACAAACTTGAAGTCACTGGTGCGTGAGCCCGTTGTCAGGTAAGCGTCATAATTGTAAGAACTCCGCAGCGTTCCTGTTCCATCCACCTCTGCATAGTTAGGAGGGAAATACGCGCTGGGAATGGCCACAGCTCCATCAAACAACAGTCTAGGTTTCCTCCTGCGGCAAAACCTCACGGCCAGGATGAGAATGATGAAAGTCAGGAAAAAGGTGGAGACGGACACCAGAGCGATGATCAAGTAGGAAGTTAGTTTAGAATCCTTCCCCTCGTAAGACATGTCTTTCAGCTCTGGAACCTCAGCCAGGTTATCTGATATCAGTAGGTAAACAGCACAGGTTGTAGACATAGAGGGCTGTCCGTTATCTCTCACAGATATCACAAGGTTCTGCTTCATACCGTCAGAATCAGAAATGTCCCGCTGGGCCCTGATCTCTCCACTGTGGAGACCGATAGTGAAAAGTCCCGGATCGGTGGATTTCACAATCTGATAGGAAAGCCAGGCGTTCTGGCCAGAGTCAGCATCCACAGCTATCACCTTGGAAACCAGGGACCCTGCCAGAGCAGCTTTGGGGACCATCTCAGTCATCAAGGAGTTCCCTGCTGGAGCAGGGTATAATATCTGGGGAGAATTGTCATTCTCATCTGCTACGAAGACGCTCACAGTCACGTTACTGCTGAGTGGAGGAGAACCGTTGTCTCTGGCTACAACCTGGACCTTGAAGCTCCTAAACTGTTCATAATCAAATGCTCTCACGGCATGGATCACCCCCGTGTCTCCGTTAATGGATACATAGGAAGACACAGGGACACCGTTGACCTCACTGGGCACTAGAGAATAGACCACTGTGCCGTTCTGTCTCCAGTCTGGGTCTCTGGCAGCAACAGAACATATGGAGGAGCCAGGCTTGTTATTTTCACTCACATAGGCGCTGTAGGATTGTTCTTCAAACACAGGAGGGTTGTCATTGACGTCAGAGACAGATAAATGAATAGTCTTTGAGGAGGATAAAGGTGGAGAGCCCTCGTCAGTAGCAGTGATAGTTATGTTATAATCTGATATCAGCTCACGGTCTAATTCACTGGTAGTTACTAAGGAATAGTAGTTTTTAATGGAGGGGTTTAGTTTGAAAGGAACGTTCTGCTGGATGGAGCAGCGGACCTGTTTATTGAAACCAGAGTCTTTATCCTGAACATTTATGATGCCCACCTCTGTGCCTGGTAACACATTCTCAGAGATGGGATTGGTCACAGATTTAAGAGAGATAACTGGGGCATTATCATTAACATCTGTAATATCAACCTTGACGTTTGCAAAAGAACTTAGCCCTGAATTGTCTTTGGCTTGGATACTGAATTCATAAAATGACTCTGTTTCAAAATCAATCTCTCCTATTACACTTACTTCACCTGTTTTGGGATTAAGTGAAAATAATTGCTTTGCATCGTCTGAAATTGGTCCAAATCCGTACATCACTTCCCCGTTGGCCCCCTCATCTGCATCAGTGGCAGACACAGTTATTACAACATAATCTATAGGGGAGTTTTCAGGAAGATTCACGTTATAGATATTCTGACTAAACACGGGTTTATTATCGTTAGCATCAAGCACGGTAACGTGTATAACTACAGTACCAGATCTATGTGGAGTCCCTCCGTCAACAGCAGTAAGTAGTAACGTCAGATCTTGTTGTTGTTCACGATCTAATTCTTTGTCTAAAACTAGTTCACTCTGTTTCCCACCTCCAGTAATACTATGAACAGCTAAACTAAAATAATCGTTCCTTTGTAATTTGTAGCTTTGGACAGCATTCAGGCCTATGTCTGCGTCATGTGCCTGATTTAGAGGAAAGCGAGTGCCTTTGACTGCCAACTCGTGGATTTCAAATTTGACAACGTCGTCGCTGAATTGTGGAGCATTATCATTGACATCTTGTATTTGCAGAACAATGTTTTGTGATTCTAACGGATCCTCCAAGATAATTTCATATTTTAGGGTGCATGACGGCCTCCTTCCGCAAAGCTTCTCTCTGTCGATAATTTCAGCGACAATCAATTCACCCGTGTTAAGATTAATATCACAATACCGTTTGCTTCTACCGTCAACATCCAAGCGTGCTTTCCGAGACAACAGTCCTTTAGCATCAAGACCCAGATCCTTGGCTATATTTCCAATTACTGACCCGCGTTTCATCTCCTCAGGAATAGAATAGGTCACATCTCCATAGCTGCTCCGCAAGAGCAGAGGAAACAAAGCCAGCCAAAACATCGGTGCAGAGACTGAGAGGCCCAGGTAGTCCATTCTCCAGAAAGATGTAGACAATTTATCTAGTTATTGCCCTTATCCGGGTTTATCCAGGAAAAAATATACACTCCACCTCGTCGTCTAAATGACAAAAACACCACTGTTCTTAATCACGACGTAGACGAAGTCTGCGCCCATAAGTGGGTGGAGAGAAACGTAAAACATCACTTGCTGGTAGATAGCGACACTCTGTGTACTTTCCTAAAACTGCATAAAAACGTGATCGACTACCGCACTCACAGAAAGTGGTAGGCCTGACACAATGAAAGTGTCGCATTAACTGCATTCAAGCCAAAATTAAGTAATCAGAAGTCTAACATTAGATAAATGATTCATGCAAATGAATACTTTAATTCCAAGTAATTTTTCAGATGCATTTCTACCGAGGAAGATTCAAACAGTTAGGAACTCCGGATTGCAGACTGAGTTAAGATTGAGGAATTGGTTGTTAGAAACAAGGCTAATATTAAACGAAGCAGTATGACTTTTCATCATTATGTTTTTTCCCCTAAAGACGGTTACAGACGTTATTTAGCAAAACCTCTGTGCAAGGCAAGTAAAGTACCACATTGCATTCACTACGTTGACAGAATCACAAAGGAGCTGTCCCTCTGTTGAGGTGCTGAAACTGGAACGCGTTGCCTTAACAAACATACAGTAGAGAAGAACAGAGCAGAAAGCAGTACATCCTAATTTTATCCACCATATACAGGATATCCATGAAGGGTTCTTACCTCGTTAGATTCTCCTGCTGTGTTCAGTGTGGTGATACTTCCTTCCAGAAAATGATCTGGACTCTTTTTTAGTGTCATTTCAGCTGGCAGCGTGTTGTCGTTGTAAGATCTGACAAACTTGAAGTCACTGGTGCGTGAGCCCGTTGTCAGGTAAGCGTCATAATTGTAAGAACTCCGCAGCGTTCCTGTTCCATCCACCTCTGCATAGTTAGGAGGGAAATACGCGCTGGGAATGGCCACAGCTCCATCAAACAACAGTCTAGGTTTCCTCCTGCGGCAAAACCTCACAGCCAGGATGAGAATGATGAAAGTCAGGAAAAATGTGGAGACGGACACCAGAGCAATGATCAAGTAGGAAGTTAGTTTGGAATCCTTCCCCTCGTAAGACATGTCTTTCAGCTCTGGAACCTCAGCCAGGTTATCTGATATCAGTAGGTAAACAGCACAGGTTGTAGACATAGAGGGCCGTCCGTTATCTTTCACGGATATCACAAGGTTCTGCTTCATACCGTCAGAATCAGAAATGTCCCGCTGGGCCCTGATCTCTCCACTGTGGAGACCGATAGTGAAAAGTCCTGGATCGGTGGATTTCACAATCTGATAGGAAAGCCAGGCGTTCTGGCCAGAGTCAGCATCCACAGCTATCACCTTGGAAACCAGGGACCCTGCCAGAGCAGCTTTGGGGACCATCTCAGTCATCAAGGAGTTCCCTGCTGGAGCAGGGTATAATATCTGGGGAGAGTTGTCATTCTCATCTGCTACGAAGACACTCACAGTCACGATACTACTGAGTGGAGGAGAACCGTTATCTCTGGCTACAACCTGGACCTTGAAGCTCCTAAACTGTTCATAATCAAATGCTCTCACGGCATGGATCACCCCCGTGTCTCCGTTAATGGATACATATGAAGACACGGGGACACCGTTGACCTCACTGGGCACTAGAGAATAGACCACTGTGCCGTTCTGTCTCCAGTCTGGGTCTCTGGCAGTAACAGAACATATGGAGGAGCCAGGCTTGTTGTTTTCACTCACATAGGCGCTGTATGATTGTTCTTCAAAAACTGGAGGGTTGTCATTGACGTCAGACACAGATAAATTAATTGTCTTTGAGGAGGATAAAGGTGGAGACCCCTCATCAGTAGCAGTGATAGTTATGTTATAATCTGATATCAGCTCACGGTCTAATTCACTGGTAGTAACTAAGGAATAATAGTTTTTAACGGAGGGGTTTAGTTTGAAAGGAACATTCTGCTGGATGGAGCAACGGACCTGTTTATTGACACCAGAGTCTTTATCCTGTACATTAATGATGCCCACCTCTGTGCCTGGCAACATATTCTCAGGGATGGGATTGGTCAGAGATTGTACAGAAATAGCTGGGATATTGTCATTAACGTCTGTAATATCGATCTTAACTTTAGCTAAAGAACTTAGGCCTGAATTGTCTTTGGCTTGGACACTGAATTCATAAAATGACTCAATTTCAAAATCGATCTCTCCTATTATGATCACTTCACCTGTTTTGGGATTAAGGGAAAATAATTGTTTCACATTGTTTGAGATTGGACCAAATCCGTACGTCACTTCCCCGTTTGGCCCCTCATCTGCGTCTGTAGCAGAGACAGTCATTAAGACAGAACCTATGGGGGAATTTTCAGGCAGATTAACCGTATAGGTATTCTGACTAAACACGGGCTTATTATCGTTAGCGTCAAGCACTGTGACATGTATAACTACAGTACCGGATCTCTGCGGAGTCCCTCCGTCAACAGCAGTTAGTAGTAACGTCACCTCCTGCTCTACCTCTCGATCTAACTCTTTCTCTAAAACCAGTTCACTCTGCTTTTCACCTCCAGCAATACTATGAACAGCTAAACTAAAGTGATCGTTCCTTTGTAATATGTAGCTTTGCACAGAATTCAGGCCTATATCTGCGTCGTGTGCCTGATTTAGAGGAAAGCGAGCGCCTTTGGCTGCTGACTCTGTGATTTCAAAATTCACAACGTCTTCCCCGAATTGTGGAGAGTTATCATTAACATCTTGTATCTGCAAGACTATGTTTTGCAACTCTAACGGATTTTGTAAGACCATTTCATATTTAAGGACGCATGAAAGCCTTGTGCCGCAAAGCTCTTCTCTATCTATCATTTCAGCGACGATCAATTCCCCCGTGTTCAGATTAATATCACAATACCGTTTGCTTCCACCGTCAACATCCAAACGAGCTTTCCGGGACAATAGTCCTCTAGCATCAAGTCCCAGATCCTTGGCTATATTTCCTATTACCGACCCGCGTTTCATCTCCTCAGGAATAGAATAGTTCACATCTCCATTGCTGCTGCGCAAGAGCAGAGGAAACAAAGCCAACCAAAACATCGGTGCAGAGAAAGAGAAACCCAGGTATTCCATTCTGCAGAAAGATGTAGACAATTCCTGCAATTGACCCTCCTAGGATTATTCGGGCAAAGAAAATACAGCCACCTCGACGTTTAAATCACAAAAATACCACTGTTCTTTATCACGACGTATACAAAGTCTGCGCCCATAAGTGGGTGGAGAGAAACGTGAAACATCACTTGCTGGTAGATAGCGACACTCTGTGTACTTCACTAAAACTGCAGAAAACAATGTGCACTATACCACAACCAATGTCTCAGTGTTCAATGGTAAATGTATCAAGATGAAAGCTGCGCAAAGCCTGCAATTTACCTGACGTTAATTACTTTGAAGTTTAACGTCATGTTTATTATGGATACAAATTTAGATCTGGGCTTTCATGTCAAGCAATGTTTCATTACTATGTACAGTATATATGAAGCAACATATACAGATTTACCAACTCCTTATTGCAACGCGGTTGTTGTCAATGAATCAGTAACGAAACAAGGCTATTATGAAGATCATTAGTAAGACTTTTCATGAATAATCTGTGAAAGACACTTAGAACAGCAGACACGCTGTGTTCATTAACGCCTCAAGACAAGCACAGCGCCATGTCAAAAAGCTGACAGAAACACAAGGGAGCTGTCCGTTTGCTGTGGTGCTGACACAGACACGTTTACGTGATAAAGTAACAAAATGCATGAGAGACAGCGACAGACAAAAGTATTCGGTACGGAAGATATTAAGCAGCCTACTGTTTTACAAAGCCTATCTGCATGACAGTGAAAACGAAAATGATTATTTTTCTCACACGGGTAAGTCAGTTCTTACCTCGTTAGATTCTCCTGCTGTGTTCAGTGTGGTGATACTTCCTTCCAGAAAATGATCTGGACTCTTTTTTAGTGTCATTTCAGCTGGCAGCGTGTTGTCGTTGTAAGATCTGACAAACTTGAAGTCACTGGTGCGTGAGCCCGTTGTCAGGTAAGCGTCATAATTGTAAGAACTCCGCAGCGTTCCTGTTCCATCCACCTCTGCATAGTTAGGAGGGAAATACGCGCTGGGAATGGCCACAGCTCCATCAAACAACAGTCTAGGTTTCCTCCTGCGGCAAAACCTCACGGCCAGGATGAGAATGATGAAAGTCAGGAAAAAGGTGGAGACGGACACCAGAGCGATGATCAAGTAGGAAGTCAGTTTAGAATCCTTCCCCTCATAAGACATGTCTTTCAGCTCTGGAACCTCAGCCAGGTTATCTGATATCAGTAGGTAAACAGCACAGGTTGTAGACATAGAGGGATGTCCGTTATCTTTCACAGATATCACAAGGTTCTGCTTCATACCGTCAGAATCAGAAATGTCCCGCTGGGCCCTGATCTCTCCACTGTGGAGACCGATAGTGAAAAGTCCCGGATCTGTGGATTTCACAATCTGATACGAAAGCCAGGCATTCTGGCCAGAGTCAGCATCCACAGCTATCACCTTGGAAACCAGGGACCCTGCCAGAGCAGCTTTTGGGACCATCTCAGTCATCAAGGAGTTCCCTGCTGGTGCAGGGTATAATATCTGGGGAGAGTTGTCATTCTCATCTGCTACGAAGACGCTCACAGTCACGTTACTGCTGAGTGGAGGAGAACCGTTGTCTCTGGCTACAACCTGGACCTTGAAGCTCCTAAACTGTTCATAATCAAATGCTCTCACGGCATGGATCACCCCTGTGTCTCCGTTAATGGATACATATGAAGATACAGGGACACCGTTGACCTCACTGGGCACTAGAGAATAGACCACTGTGCCGTTCTGTCTCCAGTCTGGGTCTCTGGCAGTAACAGAACATATGGAGGAGCCAGGCTTGTTATTTTCACTCACATAGGCGCTGTAGGATTGTTCTTCAAACACAGGAGGGTTGTCATTGACGTCAGAGACAGATAAATGAATAGTCTTTGAGGAGGATAAAGGTGGAGACCCCTCGTCAGTAGCAGTGATAGTTATGTTATAATCTGATATCAGCTCACGGTCTAATTCACTGGTAGTTACTAAGGAATAGTAGTTTTTAATGGAGGGGTTTAGTTTGAAAGGAACCTTCTGCTGGATGGAGAAGCGGACCTGTTTATTGACACCAGAGTCTTCGTCCTGAACATTAATGATGCCCACCTCTGTGCCTGGCAACACATTCTCAGGTATGGGATTGGTCACAGATTTAAGTGAAATAACTGGTGCATTATCATTTACGTCTGTAATATCGACCTTAACTTTAGCTAAAGAACTTAGGCCTGAATTGTCTTTGGCTTGGATGCTGAATTCATAAAATGACTCAATTTCAAAATCTATTTCTCCTATTACGATCACTTCACCTGTTTTGGGATTGAGGGAAAATAATTGCTTCGCATTGTTTGAGATTAGTCCAAATCCGTACGTCACTTCCCCGTTTGCCCCCTCATCTGCGTCTGTAGCAGACACAGTCATTAAGACTGAACCTATGGGCGTGTTTTCAGGCAGATTTACCGTGTAGATATTCTGACTAAACACTGGTTTGTTATCGTTAGAGTCAAGCACGGTGACGTGTATAACTACAGTACCGGATCTCTGTGGAGTCCCTCCGTCAACAGCAGTAAGTAGTAACGTCACCTCCTGCTCCACCTCACGATCTAATTCCTTCTCTAAAACCAGTTCACTCTGCTTTTCTCCTCCACTAATGCTATGAACTGCCAAACTAAAGTGATCGTTTCTTTGTAATGTGTAGCTTTGGACAGCATTCAGGCCTATGTCTGCGTCATGTGCCTGATTTAAAGGAAAGCGAGCGCCTTTCACTGCTAATTCTTGAATCTCAAATTTCACAAAATCTTCTGTAAATTGTGGAGCATTGTCATTGACATCTTGTATTTGCAAAATTATATTATGTGATTCTAATGGGTTCTCTAAGATCATTTCATATTTTAAGGAGCATGAAAGCCTCGTGCCGCAAAGCACCTCTCTGTCAATTTTTTCAGCGACAATCAAATCACCCGTGTTCAGATTAATATCACAATACCGTTTGCTTCTACGATCAACATCCAAGCGAGCTTTCCGAGACAATAGTCCTTTAGCATCAAGTCCCAGATCCTTGGCTATATTTCCTATTACCGACCCGCGTTTCATCTCCTCAGGAATAGAATAGGTCACATCTCCATAGCTGCTGCGCAAGAGCAGAGGAAACAAAGCCAGCCAAAACATCGGTGCAGAA
This sequence comes from Osmerus eperlanus, assembly GCF_963692335.1. Taxonomy (NCBI): domain Eukaryota; kingdom Metazoa; phylum Chordata; class Actinopteri; order Osmeriformes; family Osmeridae; genus Osmerus; species Osmerus eperlanus. The sequence continues at coordinate 12,724,294 of NC_085036.1, forward strand.
ACAGAGAGGCCCAGGTATTCCATTCTCCAGGAATATGTACACAATTCCTGAATATAACCGTCCTACACAGATGTATCCAGGCAAAAACGTACACTCTTTCTCGACGTCTAAATCACAAAAACACCACTGTCCTTTATGACGACGTACACGACGTCTGCGCCCATAAGTGGGTGGAGAGAAACGTGAAACATCACTTGCTGGTAGATAGCGACACTCTGTGTACTTTACTAAAACTGCAGAAAACAGCGTGAACCATACCACACTCACTGACTGTGTTCAGTTGTTAGTCTACCAAGATGAAAGCTGTGCAAAGCCTTCAATTTATCTGACGTCAACGACTTTGAAGTCTAACGTTATGTTTATTATGGATGCAAATTTAGATCTGGTCTTTCATGTCAATTAATGTTTAATAGCATATCAAGCAAAATATAAAGATTTACCAACTCGTTATTGCAACGCGGTTGTTGTCAATGGATTAGTAACTAGTTTTACAAACGAAACAAGCCTATTATGAAGATTATTAGTAAGACTTTTCATGAGTAATGTGTGAAAGATTCTGCAAACAAGAGATACGCTGTTCAGTAAAGCCTCTATTCAAGACAAGGACAGCGCCATGTTGAAGCTGACAGCAACACAAGGGAGCTGTCCGTTTGCTGTGGTGCTGACACAGGCACTATTCCGTGATTAAAGTAACAAAAGGCATGAGAGACAGCGACAGACAAATGTATTCGGTACGGAAAATTAGGAATTACGTTATTTTACATATAGCCTATCTGCATGACAGTGAAAACGAAAATGATAATTTTTTCTCACACGGGAAATGCAGTTCTTACCTCGTTAGATTCTCCTGTTGTGTTCAGTGTGGTGATACTTCCTTCCAGAAAGTGATCTGGACTCTTTTTTAGTGTCATTTCAGCTGGCAGCGTGTTGTCGTTGTAAGATCTGACAAACTTGAAGTCACTGGTGCGTGAGCCCGTTGTCAAGTAAGCGTCATAATTGTAAGAACTCCGCAGCGTTCCTGTTCCATCCACCTCTGCATAGTTAGGAGGGAAATACGCGCTGGGAATGGCCACAGCTCCATCAAACAACAGTCTAGGTTTCCTCCTGCGGCAAAACCTCACGGCCAGGATGAGAATGATGAAAGTCAGGAAAAAGGTGGAGACGGACACCAGAGCGATGATCAAGTAGGAAGTTAGTTTGGAATCCTTCCCCTCGTAAGACATGTCTTTCAGCTCTGGAACCTCAGCCAGGTTATCTGATATCAGTAGGTAAACAGCACAGGTTGTAGACATAGAGGGCTGTCCGTTATCTTTCACAGATATCACAAGGTTCTGCTTCATACCGTCAGAATCAGAAATGTCCCGCTGGGCCCTGATCTCTCCACTGTGGAGACCGATAGTGAAAAGTCCCGGATCGGTGGATTTCACAATCTGATACGAAAGCCATGCATTCTGGCCAGAGTCACCGTCAACAGCTATCACCTTGGAAACCAGGGACCCTGCCAGAGCAGCTTTGGGGACCATCTCAGTCATCAAGGAGTTCCCTGCTGGAGCAGGGTATAATATCTGGGGAGAGTTGTCATTCTCATCTGCTACGAAGACACTCACAGTCACGTTACTGCTGAGTGGAGGAGAACCGTTGTCTCTGGCTACAACTTGGACCTTGAAGCTCCTAAACTGTTCATAATCAAATTCTCTCACGGCATGGATCACCCCCGTGTCTCCGTTAATGGATACATATGAAGACACAGGGACACCGTTGACCTCACTGGGCACTAGAGAATAGACCACTGTGCCGTTCTGTCTCCAGTCTGGGTCTCTGGCAGTAACAGAACATATGGAGGAGCCAGGCTTGTTATTTTCACTCACATAGGCGCTGTAGGATTGCTCTTCAAACACAGGAGGGTTGTCATTGACGTCAGAGACAGATAAATGAATAGTCTTTGAGGAGGATAAAGGTGGAGACCCCTCGTCAGTAACAGTTATAGTTATGTTATAATCTGATATCAGCTCACGGTCTAATTCACTGGTAGTTACTAAGGAATAGTAGTTTTTAATGGAGGGGTTTAGTTTGAAAGGAACATTCTGCTGGATGGAGCAACAGACCTGTTTATTGACACCAGAGTCTTTATCCTGTACATTAATGATGCCCACCTCTGTGCCTGGTAACACATTCTCAGGGATGGGATTGGTAAGATATTTTAGAGATATAACAGGGGCGTTATCATTCATATCCATTATATCGATTTTAACGTTGGCAAATGAAGTGAGTCCTGCATTGTCCTTGGCTTGGATACTGAATTCATATATTGACTCCTTTTCAAAATCCATTTGTCCAAAAATGGTTAATTCACCCGTTTTGCTATTCAGAGCAAACAATTTCTTAGCATCGTCTGAAATGGGACCAAATCCGTACGTCACTTCCCCGTTTGCCCCCTCATCTGCGTCTGTAGCAGATACAGTAATTACAACAGAATTTACGGGAGAGTTTTCTGACAGACTGACTTTATATTCAGTCTGACTAAACACTGGTTTGTTATCGTTAGCATCAAGCACGGTGACGTGTATAACTACAGTACCGGATCTCTGTGGAGTCCCTCCGTCAACAGCAGTAAGTAGTAACGTCACCTCCTGCTCTACCTCTCGATCTAATTCTTTCTCTAAAACAAGTTCACCGTATCTTCCTCCCCTTGGATTAGTATGAACGGACAAACTAAAGTGATCGTTCCTTTGTAACGTGTAGCTTTGGACAGCATTCAGGCCTATGTCTGCGTCATGTGCTTGATTTAGAGCAAAACGAGCGCCTTTGTCTGCCGACTCTTGTATTTCAAATTTGACAACGTCTAAGCCAAATTGTGGAGCATTATCATTTACATCTTGTATCTGCAAGACTATGTTGTGCGACTCTAACGGATTCTCCAAAATAATTTCATATTTCAGGAAACAGGAAATCCTCCTGTCGCAAAGCTTCTCTCTGTCCATTATTTCAGCAACGATCAGTTCACCCGTGTTCAGATTAATATCACAATACCGTTTGTTGTCACCATCAACATCCAAGCGAGCTTTCCGAGACAACAGTCCTTTAGCATCAAGTCCCAGATCCTTGGCTATATTTCCTATTACAGACCCGCGTTTCATCTCCTCGGGAATAGAATAGGTCACATCTCCATAGCTGCTCCGCAAGAGCAGAGGAAACAAAGCCAGCCAAAACATCGGTGCAGAGACAGAGAGACCCAGGTATTCCATTCTCCAGAAAGATGTAGACAATTCCTGAATATAACCGTCCTTCAAAGGTTTATCCAGGCAAAAACGTACACTCTATCTCGACGTCTAAATGACAAAAACACTACCGTCTTTCATCAAGACGTACACGAAGTCTGCGCCCATAAGTGGGTGGAGAGAAACGTGAAACATCACTTGCTGGTAGATAGCGACACTCTGTGTACTTTACTAAAACTGCAGAAAACTATTTGCACCATACCACACTCAGACACTCCATGTTCAGTGGTAAGTCTAACAAGATGAAAGCTGATTAAAGCCTCCAATATATCTGAGATAAACGACTTTGAAGTCTAACGTTTTGTTTATTATGATTGCGAAATTAGATCTGGGGCTTCTATGTCACGTAATATTTCACAAGTAGGCCTATGTATATTTATCTATATATAAACATTTCCAACTCTGTATTGCAACTTGGTTGTGGTCGTTGAATTAGTAGCTAATACTACATGCGAAACAAGCCTATTATTAAGATAATTAGTCAAACTTTTCAGGACTAATGTGTGAAAGACTCTTAGAACCCCAGACACGCTGTTCAGTAAAGCCTCTAGTCAAGACAAGCACAGACCCATGTTGCGTTCAAAAAGCTGACAGAAACCCAAGGGAGCTGTCCGTTTGCTGTGGTGCTGACACAGGCACGTTTCCGTGATTAAAATTACAACATGATATTAGAGACGGCAACTGACAAAAGGATTCGGTACAGAAGAATATGAAGTATTGTTTTAGTCTATCTGCATGACAGTGAAAACGGAAATCATTATTTTTCTCACTGGGGAAATTCAGTTCTTACCTCGCTAGATTCTCCTGCTGTGTTCAGTGTGGTGATACTTCCTTCCAGAAAATGATCTGGACTCTTTTTTAGTGTCATTTCGGCTGGCAGCGTGTTGTCATTGTAAGATCTGACAAACTTGAAGTCACTGGTGCGTGAGCCCGTTGTCAGGTAAGCGTCATAATTGTAAGAACTCCGCAGCGTTCCTGTTCCATCCACCTCTGCATAGTTAGGAGGGAAATACGCGCTGGGAATGGCCACAGCTCCATCAAACAACAGTCTAGGTTTCCTCCTGCGGCAAAACCTCACGGCCAGGATGAGAATGATGAAAGTCAGGAAAAAGGTGGAGACGGACACCAGAGCGATGATCAAGTAGGAAGTCAGTTTAGAATCCTTCCCCTCGTAAGACATGTCTTTCAGCTCTGGAACCTCAGCCAGGTTATCTGATATCAGTAGGTAAACAGCACAGGTTGTAGACATAGAGGGCTGTCCGTTATCTTTCACAGATATCACAAGGTTCTGCTTCATACCGTCAGAATCAGAAATGTCCCGCTGGGCCCTGATCTCTCCACTGTGAAGACCGATAGTGAAAAGTCCTGGATCGGTGGATTTAACGATCTGATAGGAAAGCCAGGCGTTCTGGCCAGAGTCAGCATCCACAGCTATCACCTTGGAAACCAGGGACCCTGCCAGAGCAGCTTTGGGGACCATCTCAGTCATCAAGGAGTTCCCTGCTGGAGCAGGGTATAATATCTGGGGAGAGTTGTCATTCTCATCTGCTACGAAGACGCTCACAGTCACGTTACTGCTGAGTGGAGGAGAACCGTTGTCTCTGGCTACAACTTGGACCTTGAAGCTCCTAAACTGTTCATAATCAAATGCTCTCACGGCATGGATCACCCCCGTGTCTCCGTTAATGGATACATATGAAGACACAGGGACACCGTTGACCTCACTGGGCACTAGAGAATAGACCACTGTGCCGTTCTGTCTCCAGTCTGGGTCTCTGGCAGTAACAGAACATATGGAGGAGCCAGGCTTGTTATTTTCACTTACATAGGTGCTGTAGGATTGTTCTTCAAACACAGGAGGGTTGTCATTGACGTCAGAGACAGATAAATGAATAGTCTTTGAGGAGGATAAAGGTGGAGACCCCTCGTCAGTAGCAGTGATAGTTATGTTATAATCTGATATCAGCTCACGGTCTAATTCACTGGTAGTTACTAAGGAATAGTAGTTTTTAATGGAGGGGTTTAGTTTAAAAGGAACATTCTGCTGGATGGAGCAGTGGACCTGTTTATTGACACCAGAGTCTTTATCCTGTACATTAATGATGCCCACCTCAGTGCCTGGCAACACATCCTCAGGGATGGGATTGGTTAGGGATTTTAAAGAGATAACTGGAGCATTATCATTTACATCAGTAATCTCTACTTTAACGTTAGCAAATGATGTCAGTCCTGCATTGTCTTTGGCTTGAAGTCTGAATTCATATACAGATTTATTTTCAAAATCCACCACTCCAACAACACTTATGACTCCCGTTTTGTGATTGAGGGAAAATATTTTTTTCACTTCGTCTGAAATGGGACCAAATGCATACGTCACCTCCCCGTTGGCCCCCTCATCTGCGTCAGTGGCAGACACAGTAATTACAAGAGAACCTATGGGGGAATTCTCAGGTAGAGTCACCGTGTAGATATTCTGACTAAACACGGGTTTGTTATCGTTAGCATCAAGCACGGTGACGTGTATAACTACAGTACCAGATCTCTGCGGTGTCCCTCCGTCAACAGCAGTAAGTAGTAACGTCACCTCCTGCTCCACCTCACGATCTAACTCTTTCTCCAAAACCAGTTCTCCGTGTTTTCCGCCGTCAGAACTACTATGGACGGACAAGCTAAAATGTTCATTTCTTTGCAAATTGTAGCTTTGGACAGAATTCAGGCCTACGTCTTCGTCAAGTGCCTGATTTAGCGCATAACGGGCTCCTTTAACTGCTGATTCTCCTATATCAAATTTGATAACGTCTTCCTCAAATTGTGGAGCATGATCATTTACGTCTTGTATTTGCAAAATAATGTTATGTAATTCTAGAGGGTTTTCAAGGATCATTTCATATTTCAGGACACAAGATAATGTACTACCGCAAAGCTGCTCCCTGTCAATTATTTCAGCGACGATCAATTCACCCGTCTTCAGATTGATATCACAAAAGCGTTTATTGCCACCATCAACATCCAAGCGAGCTTTCCGAGACATTAGTCCTTTAGCATCAAGTCCGAGATCCTTGGCTATATTTCCTATTACAGACCCGCGTTTCATCTCCTCAGGAATAGAATAGGTCACATCTCCATAGCTGCTGCGCAAGAGCAGAGGAAACAAAGCCAGCCAAAACATCGGTGCAGAAACAGAGAGGCCCAGGTATTCCATTCTCCAGGAATATGTACACAATTCCTGAATATAACCGTCCTACACAGATGTATCCAGGCAAAAACGTACACTCTTTCTCGACGTCTAAATCACAAAAACACCACTGTTCTTTATGACGACGTACATGACGTCTGCGCCCATAAGTGGGTGGAGAGAAACGTGAAACATCACTTGCTGGTAGATAGCGACACTCTGTGTACTTTACTAAAACTGCAGAAAACAGCGTGAACCATACCACACTCACTGACTGTGTTCAGTTGTTAGTCTACCAAGATGAAAGCTGTGCAAAGCCTTCAATTTATCTGACGTCAACGACTTTGAAGTCTAACGTTATGTTTATTATGGATGCAAATTTAGATCTGGTCTTTCATGTCAAATAATGTTTAATAGCATATCAAGCAAAATATAAAGATTTACCAACTCGTTATTGCAACGCGGTTGTTGTCAATGGATTAGTAACTAGTTTTACAAACGAAACAAGCCTATTATGAAGATTATTAGTAAGACTTTTCATGAGTAATGTGTGAAAGATTCTGCAAACAAGAGATACGCTGTTCAGTAAAGCCTCTATTCAAGACAAGGACAGCGCCATGTTGAAGCTGACAGCAACACAAGGGAGCTGTCCGTTTGCTGTGGTGCTGACACAGGCACTATTCCGTGATTAAAGTAACAAAAGGCATGAGAGACAGCGACAGACAAATGTATTCGGTACGGAAAATTAGGAATTACGTTCTTTTACATATAGCCTATCTGCATGACAGTGAAAACGAAAATGATAATTTTTTCTCACACGGGAAATGCAGTTCTTACCTCGTTAGATTCTCCTGCTGTGTTCAGTGTGGTGATACTTCCTTCCAGAAAATGATCTGGACTCTTTTTTAGTGTCATTTCAGCTGGCAGCGTGTTGTCGTTGTAAGATCTGACAAACTTGAAGTCACTGGTGCGTGAGCCCGTTGTCAAGTAAGCGTCATAATTGTAAGAACTCCGCAGCGTTCCTGTTCCATCCACCTCTGCATAGTTAGGAGGGAAATACGCGCTGGGAATGGCCACAGCTCCATCAAACAACAGTCTAGGTTTCCTCCTGCGGCAAAACCTCACGGCCAGGATGAGAATGATGAAAGTCAGGAAAAAGGTGGAGACGGACACCAGAGCGATGATCAAGTAGGAAGTTAGTTTGGAATCCTTCCCCTCGTAAGACATGTCTTTCAGCTCTGGAACCTCAGCCAGGTTATCTGATATCAGTAGGTAAACAGCACAGGTTGTAGACATAGAGGGCTGTCCGTTATCTTTCACAGATATCACAAGGTTCTGCTTCATACCGTCAGAATCAGAAATGTCCCGCTGGGCCCTGATCTCTCCACTGTGGAGACCGATAGTGAAAAGTCCCGGATCGGTGGATTTCACAATCTGATACGAAAGCCAGGCGTTCTGGCCAGAGTCAGCATCCACAGCTATCACCTTGGAAACCAGGGACCCTGCCAGAGCAGCTTTGGGGACCATCTCAGTCATCAAGGAGTTCCCTGCTGGAGCAGGGTATAATATCTGGGGAGAGTTGTCATTCTCATCTGCTACGAAGACGCTCACAGTCACGTTACTGCTGAGTGGAGGAGAACCGTTGTCCCTGGCTACAACCTGGACCTTGAAGCTCCTAAACTGTTCATAATCAAATGCTCTCACGGCATGGATCACCCCCGTGTCTCCGTTAATGGATACATATGAAGACACGGGGACACCGTTGACCTCACTGGGCACTAGAGAATAGACCACTGTGCCGTTCTGTCTCCAGTCTGGGTCTCTGGCAGTAACAGAACATATGGAGGAGCCAGGCTTGTTATTTTCACTCACATAGGCACTGTAGGATTGTTCTTCAAACACAGGAGGGTTGTCATTGACGTCAGAGACAGATAAATGAATAGTCTTTGAGGAGGATAAAGGTGGAGACCCCTCGTCAGTAGCAGTGATAGTTATGTTATAATCTGATATCAGCTCACGGTCTAATTCACTGGTAGTTACTAAGGAATAGTAGTTTTTAATGGAGGGGTTTAGTTTGAAAGGAACATTCTGCTGGATGGAGCATCGGACCTGTTTATTGACACCAGAGTCTTTATCCTGTACATTAATGATGCCAACCTCTGTGCCTGGCAACACGTTTTCAGGGATGGAATTGGTCAGAGATTTAAGAGAGATAACTGGGGTATTATCGTTTACGTCAGTTATTTCGACTATAACATTGGCAAAGGAAGTCAGCCCAAAGTTATCTTTAGCTTGGATGCTCAATTCATGAGTAGACTCTTTTTCAAAGTCTATCCCTCGGACAATACTTATATCCCCAGTTTTTATATCAAGAGAAAATAGCTCACTCAATTCCTCAGAAACGGGACCAAATCCATACGTCACTTCCCCGTTTGCCCCCTCATCTGCGTCAGTAGCAGACACAGTAATTATAACAGAGCCTTTAGGGGAGTTTTCAGGCAGATTCACCTTATACACATTCTGACTAAAGACGGGTTTATTATCGTTAGCATCAAGCACGGTGACGTGTATGACAACAGTACCGGATCTCTGCGGATTACCTCCGTCAACTGCAGTAAGAATTACCGTTACCTCCTGCTCTAGTTCACGATCTAATTCGTTCTCTAAAACTAACTCCCCATACTTTCCACCTCCGGGGTTAGTGTGAACAGCCAAACTGAAATGGTTGTTCCTTTGTAACGTGTAGCTCTGAACAGCATTCAGGCCTATGTCTGCATCGTGAGCCTGATTAACAGCGAATCTGGCGCCTTTGTCTGCTGATTCTCGAATCTCAAAACGAACAACTTCTTTGCCAAATTTTGGTGCGTTATCATTAATATCTTGAATTTGCAAGACGATGTTATGTGATTCTAACGGGTTCTCCAATATAATTTCATATTTTTGGGGACAGGAAAGCTTCCTTCCGCAAAGCTGCTCTCTGTCGATTATTTCAGAAACTATCAATTCCCCCGTGTTCAGATTAATATCACAATAACGTTTGTTGTCACCCTCACCATCCAAACGAGCTTTCCGAGACAACAGTCCTTTAGCATCGAGTCCCAGGTCCTTGGCTATATTTCCTATTACAGACCCGCGTTTCATCTCCTCAGGAATAGAATAGGTCACATCTCCATAGCTGCTGCGCAAGAGCAGAGGAAACAAAGCCAGCCAAAACATCGGTGCAGAGACACAGAGGCCCAGGTATTCCATTCTCCAGAAAGATGTAGACAATTCCTGCATGTATGTTCTTATACAGTTTTATACAGGCAAACACATGCACCCCTCGAAGTCTAAATCACAAAAACACCACTGTTCTTTATCACAACGTACACGAAGTCTGCGCCCATAAGTGGGTGGAGAGAAACGTGAAACATCACTTGCTGGTAGATAGCGACACTCTCTGTACTTTACTAAAACTGCAGAAAATATCGTGTAAAACTCACTCACTGCATTTTCAGTCGTAGGACCACCACTTTCTAAGTGGAGACTATGCTTCCATTTCTCTCTTGGATTCTAAACGCAAGTCACACGTTTTAGTTAATAAATGTCACTCTTAATTCATAATCAATACAAGACTCTCCAAATAACACACACACAAACTATTCAGTAGTTTATATAGTTCAAAAAAGGTCCACAAAACGTTCACTGGAATGAAAGAAACACACGGGAGCTGTCCACAGGTCATGGTTCTGAAATTTGCTTTGGTTTCGATAGACAAACGAAAACACTTGCGTAGCAAAGCGTCTGATAATATTATTTGAAAAAGAACAAGACACCCTAGTATATGATATATCTCATTGTCGTAGAAACAACACAGTAAGGTTTCAAAACAAATAATGACGATTTGCTACAAAATCTAGGTTTTCTTAATGCCCTCCCCATTGTACATGTGAGATTAGAGCTAATTGTTATGAGTTTAGACACAATGTGCAGCTGCATCTCTGCTCATTTTAATCACCACAGGCAGGATCTCCATGAAAGTCTCTTACCTCGTTAGATTCCCCTGCTGTGTTCAGTGTAGTGATACTTCCTTCCAGAAAATGATCTGGACTCTTTTTTAGTGTCATTTCAGCTGGCAGCGTGTTGTCGTTGTAAGATCTGACAAACTTGAAGTCACTGGTGCGTGAGCCCGTTGTCAGGTAAGCGTCATAATTGTAAGAACTCCGCAGCGTTCCTGTTCCATCCACCTCTGCATAGTTAGGAGGGAAATACGCGCTGGGAATGGCCACAGCTCCATCAAACAACAGTCTAGGTTTCCTCCTGCGGCAAAACCTCACGGCCAGGATGAGAATGATGAAAGTCAGGAAAAAGGTGGAGACGGACACCAGAGCGATGATCAAGTAGGAAGTGAGTTTAGAATCCTTCCCCTCGTAAGACATGTCTTTCAGCTCTGGAACCTCAGCCAGGTTATCTGATATCAGTAGGTAAACGGCACAGGTTGTAGACATAGAGGGCTGTCCGTTATCTTTCACAGATATCACAAGGTTCTGCTTCATACCGTCAGAATCAGAAATGTCCCGCTGGACCCTGATCTCTCCACTGTGGAGACCGATAGTGAAAAGTCCCGGATCGGTGGATTTCACAATCTTATAGGAAAGCCAAGCGTTCTGGCCAGAGTCAGCATCCACAGCTATCACCTTGGAAACCAGGGACCCTGCCAGAGCAGCTTTGGGGACCATCTCAGTCATCAAGGAGTTCCCTGCTGGAGCAGGGTATAATATCTGGGGAGAGTTGTCATTCTCATCTGCTACAAAGACGCTCACAGTCACATTACTGCTGAGTGGAGGAGAACCGTTGTCTCTGGCTACAACCTGGACCTTGAAGCTCCTAAACTGTTCATAATCAAATGCTCTCACGGCATGGATCACCCCCGTGTCTCCGTTAATGGATACATATGAAGACACAGGGACACCGTTGACCTCACTGGGCACTAGAGAATAGACCACTGTGCCGTTCTGTCTCCAGTCTGGGTCTCTGGCAGTAACAGAACATATGGAGGAGCCAGGCTTGTTATTTTCACTCACATAGGTGCTGTAGGATTGTTCTTCAAACACAGGAGGGTTGTCATTGACGTCAGAGACAGATAAATGAATAGTCTTTGAGGAGGATAAAGGTGGAGACCCCTCGTCAGTAGCAGTGATAGTTATGTTATAATCTGATATCAGCTCACGGTCTAATTCACTGGTAGTTACTAAGGAATAGTAGTTTTTAATGGAGGGGGTTAGTTTGAAAGGAACATTCTGCTGGATGGAGCAGCGGACCTGTTTATTGACACCAGAGTCTTTATCCTGTACATTAATGATGCCCACCTCTGTGCCTGTTAACACATTCTCAGGAATGGGATTGGTCAAAGATTTTAGAGAGATAACAGGGGCATTATCATTTACATCTGTTATTTCAACCTTAATTTTAGATAAAGAACTTAGGCCTGAGTTATCTTTAGCTTGGATACTGAATTCATAAAATGACTCTGTTTCAGAATCAATCTCTGCAATTATGATTACTTCACCTGTTTTGGGATTAAGGGAAAATAATTTCTTTGCATCGTCGGAAATTGGACCAAATCCGTACGTCACTTCCCCGTTTGCCCCCTCATCTGCGTCAGTAGCAGACACAGTAATTACAACAGAACCTATAGGGGAGTTTTCAGGCATCTTAACTTCATAGATATTCTGACTAAATACAGGTTTATTGTCGTTAGCATCAAGCACGGTGACGTGTATAACTACAGTACCGGATCTTTGCGGAGTCCCTCCATCAACAGCAGTAAGTAGTAAGGTCACTTCTTGTTCTACCTCACGATCTAATTCTTTCTCTAAAACCAGTTCACTCTGTTTTTCTCCTCCAGTAATACTATGAACTGCCAAACTAAAGTGATCGTTCCTTTGTAATGTGTAGCTTTGGACAGCATTCAGGCCTATGTCTGCATCGTGTGCCTGATTTAGAGGAAAGCGAGCGCCTTTTACTGCTGACTCTCTGATCTCAAATTTGACAACGTCTTCTCCGAATTTCGGAGCATTATCATTGACATCTTGTATTTGGAAAACGATGTTATGTGATTCTAACGGGTTTTCTAAGATCATTTCATATTTTAAGGTGCATGAAAGCCTCGTGCCGCAAAGCTTCTCTCTGTCGATTATTTCAGCGACAATCAGTTCACCCGTGTTCAGATTAATATCACAATAAAGTTTGCTTCTACCATCAACATCCAAGCGAGCTTTCCGAGAAAGTAGTCCTTTGGCATTGAGTCCGAGATCCTTGGCTATATTTCCTATTACCGACGCGCGTTTCATCTCCTCAGGAATAGAATAGGTCACATCTCCATAGCTGCTGCGCAAGAGCAGAGGAAACAAAGCCAGCCAAAACATCGGTGCAGAGACAGAGAGGCCAAGGTATTCCATTCTCCAGAAAGATGTAGACAATTCCTGCATGTGACCCTCCTACACAGGATTATTCCGGCAAAGAAAATACAGCGACCTCGACGTCTAAATCACAAAAAATCACTGTTTTTTATCACGACGTACATAAAGTATGCGCCCATAAGTGGGTGGAGAGAAACGTGAAACATCACTTGCTGGTAGATAGCGACACTCTGTGTACTTTACTAAAACTGCAGAAACAGTGTGAACCATACCACACTCACTGACTGTGTTCAGTGGTTAGTCTACCAAGATGAAAGCTGTGCAAAGCGTTCAATGTATCTGACGTCAACGACTTTGAAGTCTAACGTTATGTTTATTATGGATGAAAATTTTGATCTGGTCTTTCATGTCAAATAATGTTTCATTACTATGTACAGCATATTAAGCAAAATATAAAGATTTACCAACTCGTTATTGTCACGCGGTTGTTGTCAATGGATTAGTAAGTATTACAAACGAGATAAGCATATCATGAAGATCATTAGTAAGACTTTTCATGAATAATGTATGAAAGACACTTAAAACAACAGATACGATGTTCAGTAAAGCCTCTATTCAAGACAAACACAGCGCCATGTTAAAGCTGACGGCAACACAAGGGAGCTGTCCGTTTGCCGTGGTGCTGACACAGGCACGTTTCCGTGATTGAAGTAACAACATGATATTAGAGACAGCAACAGACAAAAGTATTCGGTACGGAAGAATATGAAATATTGTTTTAAATAGCCTATCTGTATGACAGTGAAAACGGAAATGATTTTTTTCCTCACAGGGGAAATTAAGTTCTTACCTCGTTAGATTCTCCTGCTGTGTTCAGTGTGGTGATACTTCCTTCCAGAAAATGATCTGGACTCTTTTTTAGTGTCATTTCGGCTGGCAGCGTGTTGTCGTTGTAAGATCTGACAAACTTGAAGTCACTGGTGCGTGAGCCCGTTGTCAGGTAAGCGTCATAATTGTAAGAACTCTGCAGCGTTCCTGTTCCATCCACCTCTGCATAGTTAGGAGGGAAATACGCGCTGGGAATGGCCACAGCTCCATCAAACAACAGTCTAGGTTTCCTCCTGCGGCAAAACCTCACGGCCAGGATGAGAATGATGAAAGTCAGGAAAAAGGTGGAGACGGACACCAGAGCGATGATCAAGTAGGAAGTTAGTTTGGAATCCTTCCCCTCGTAAGACATGTCTTTCAGCTCTGGAACCTCAGCCAGGTTATCTGATATCAGTAGGTAAACAGCACAGGTTGTAGACATAGAGGGCTGTCCGTTATCTTTCACAGATATCACAAGGTTCTGCTTCATACCATCAGAATCAGAAATGTCGCGCTGGGCCCTGATCTCTCCACTGTGGAGACCGATAGTGAAAAGTCCCGGATCGGTGGATTTCACAATCTGATACGAAAGCCAGGCGTTCTGGCCAGAGTCACCATCAACAGCTATCACCTTGGAAACCAGGGACCCTGCCAGAGCAGCTTTGGGGACCATCTCAGTCATCAAGGAGTTCCCTGCTGGAGCAGGGTATAATATCTGAGGAGAGTTGTCATTCTCATCTGCTACGAAGACACTCACAGTCACGTTACTGCTGAGTGGAGGAGAACCGTTGTCTCTGGCTACAACTTGGACCTTGAAGCTCCTAAACTGTTCATAATCAAATGCTCTCACGGCATGGATCACCCCTGTGTCTCCGTTAATGGATACATATGAAGACACGGGGACACCGTTGACCTCACTGGGCACTAGAGAATAGACCACTGTGCCGTTCTGTCTCCAGTCTGGGTCTCTGGCAGTAACAGAACATATGGAGGAGCCAGGCTTGTTATTTTCACTCACATAGGCGCTGTAGGATTGCTCTTCAAACACAGGAGGGTTGTCATTGACGTCAGAGACAGATAAATGAATAGTCTTTGAGGAGGATAAAGGTGGAGAGCCCTCGTCAGTAGCAGTTATAGTTATGTTATAATCTGATATCAGCTCACGGTCTAATTCACTGGTAGTTACTAAGGAATAGTAGTTTTTAATGGAGGGGTTTAGTTTGAAAGGAACATTCTGCTGGATTGAGCAGCGGACCTGTTTATTAACACCAGAGTCTTCGTCCTGTACATTAATGATGCCCACCACTGTGCCTGGTAACACATTCTCAGGGATGGGATTGGTCAGAGATTTAATAGAGATAAGTGGAGCATTGTCATTGACATCTGTTATTTCGACTACAACATTGGTAAACGATGTCAGACCAGAGGTATCTTTAGCTTGTATACTGAAATCATAAATGGACTCCTTTTCGAAATCCATCTGTCCGACTACGCTTATTTCACCTGTTTTACTGTTGAGTGTAAATAATTTCTTAACATCGTCTGTAATTGGACCAAATTCGTACGTCACTTCCCCGTTCAACCCCTCGTCTGCGTCTGTGGCAGACACAGTAATTACAAGATAACCTACGGGGGAACTCTCAGGCAGACTGACTTTATATTCACTCTCACTAAATACTGGTTTGTTATCGTTAGCGTCTAGCACAGTGATGTGTACAATGACAGTGCCGGATCTCGGTGGAGTGCCACCATCAACAGCTGTTAGCAGTAACGTCAATTCTTGCTGTTTTTCGCGATCTAATTCATTTTCTAAAACAAGTTCCCCATGCTTTCCCCCCCTTGGATTAGTATGAACCGCTAAACTAAAGTGTTCGTTTCTTTGTAATGTGTAGCTTTGAACTCCATTAACGCCTATGTCTGCGTCAAGTGCCTGATTTACAGCAAAGCGAGCGCCTTTGACTGCAGATTCTCTGATCTCGAATTTAACAACCTCTTGCACGAATTGTGGAGCATTATCGTTGATATCTTGTATCTGCAACATGATGTTATGTGATTCTAACGGGTTCTCCAGGACCATTTCATATTTCAAAGAACAGGAAAGCCTCCGGCCGCAAAGCTGCTCCCTGTCTATCATTTCAGCGACGATCAAGTCACCGGTGTTCAGATTAATGTCACAATACCGTTTGCTTCTACGATCAACATCCAAGCGAGCTTTCCGTGATAATAGTCCTTTAGTATCAAGTCCGAGGTCCTTGGCTATATTTCCTATTACCGACCCGCGTTTCATCTCCTCAGAAATAGAATAGGTCACATCTCCATAGCTGCTGCCAAAGAGCAGAGGAAACAAAGCCAGCCAAAACATCGGTGCAGAGACAGAGAGGCACAGGTATTCCATTCTCCAGAAAGATGTAGACAATTTCTCTAGTTATTGCTCTTATCCTAGTTCATCCAGGCAAACATATACACTCCACCTCGTCGTCTAAATGACAAAAACACCACTGTTCTTAATCACGACGTACACGAAGTCTGAGCCCATAAGTAGGTGGAGAGAAACGTGAAACATCACTTGCTGGTAGATAGCGACACTCTGTGTACTTCACTAAAACTGCAGAAAACAGTATGCATACCACACTCAGAGACTCGTTGGCAAGGCTACCAAGATGAAAGTGGCGTAAATACAATTTAACTGAGATCAATGACTCTGAGGTCTAACGTTATGTTTATTATGGATGCACATTTACATCTATGCTTTAATGTCCAGTAAGTATGTATTTTAGTTCAATTATACAAATTTACCAACTCTAAATTACAACTCGGTTGTGGGCGATAAATAATCAAGTAGTATAACACACGAAACATGCCTATCATTAAGATAATTAAGACTTTAAGACAACAATAACAGACATGCTATTCATTCTAGCTTCATTTCAAGACAAGCACAGTGCCAAGTTCGTTTGAATACACTGATACAAACATACGGTAGCTGTCCGGTTGTTGTGGTGCTGAAAACGGCAAACGTTTCCTTGACGAATGTAAAGACAACGCAAGTGGCACAGTGGCATACAAAAGCATTCGGTACAAAAACCATGAAGTAGGTTTGATAAATCCTATCTGCATGACAACGAAAACGAAAAAAATATTGTATAAGTTGAAATTGTTTTCCCATACAAAAAATCCATGCCTCTATTCGTGTAGACCACCAAGTTGAAATTCAGACAAGCTAAAACCTCTTGTTCTTACATGGAATGTTATAAAAAGTTAAATGTATCATGTTGACGTGTAAAAAACTGTCCTCAATCTATTCAATATGCAGTCCGCCAAATAGAT
The DNA here is from genome assembly GCF_963692335.1 of Osmerus eperlanus. NCBI lineage: Eukaryota > Metazoa > Chordata > Actinopteri > Osmeriformes > Osmeridae > Osmerus > Osmerus eperlanus. Next base: position 12,741,342 of record NC_085036.1, read on the forward strand.
AGTTTTTCTATAACTTTTAGCTGATTGTTATGAGGTATACAAAATATGCAGCTGCATTTATGTTCATTTTAATCACCACAGACAGGATCTCCATGAAGGGTTCTTACCTCGTTAGATTCCCCTGCTGTGTTCAGTGTAGTGATACTTCCTTCCAGAAAATGATCTGGACTCTTTTTTAGTGTCATTTCAGCTGGCAGCGTGTTGTCGTTGTAAGATCTGACAAACTTGAAGTCACTGGTGCGTGAGCCCGTTGTCAGGTAAGCGTCATAATTGTAAGAACTCCGCAGCGTTCCTGTTCCATCCACCTCTGCATAGTTAGGAGGGAAATACGCGCTGGGAATGGCCACAGCTCCATCAAACAACAGTCTAGGTTTCCTCCTGCGGCAAAACCTCACGGCCAGGATGAGAATGATGAAAGTCAGGAAAAAGGTGGAGACGGACACCAGAGCGATGATCAAGTAGGAAGTTAGTTTAGAATCCTTCCCTTCGTAAGACATGTCTTTCAGCTCTGGAACCTCAGCCAGGTTATCTGATATCAGGAGGTAAACAGCACAGGTTGTTGACATAGAGGGCTGTCCATTATCTTTCACAGATATCACAAGGTTCTGCTTCATACCGTCAGAATCAGAAATGTCCCGCTGGGCCCTGATCTCTCCACTGTGGAGACCGATAGTGAAAAGTCCCGGATCGGTGGATTTCACAATCTGATAGGAAAGCCAGGCGTTCTGGCCAGAGTCAGCATCCACAGCTATCACCTTGGAAACCAGGGACCCTGCCAGAGCAGCTTTGGGGACCATCTCAGTCATCAAGGAGTTCCCTGCTAGAGCAGGGTATAATATCTGGGGAGAGTTGTCATTCTCATCTGCTACAAAGACGCTCACAGTCACATTACTGCTGAGTGGAGGAGAACCGTTGTCCCTGGCTACAACCTGGACCTTGAAGCTCCTAAACTGTTCATAATCAAATGCTCTCACGGCATGGATCACCCCTGTGTCTCCGTTAATGGATACATATGAAGACACAGGGACACCGTTGACCTCACTGGGCACTAGAGAATAGACCACTGTGCCGTTCTGTCTCCAGTCTGGGTCTCTGGCAGTAACAGAACATATGGAGGAGCCAGGCTTGTTATTTTCACTCACATAGGCGCTGTAGGATTGTTCTTCAAACACAGGAGGGTTGTCATTGACGTCAGAGACAGATAAATGAATCGTCTTTGAGGAGGATAAAGGTGGAGACCCCTCGTCAGTAGCAGTTATAGTTATGTTATAATCTGATATCAGCTCACGGTCTAATTCACTGGTAGTTACTAAGGAATAGTAGTTTTTAATGGAGGGGTTTAGTTTGAAAGGAACATTCTGCTGGATGGAGCAGCGGACCTGTTTATTGACACCATAGTCTTCGTCCTGTACATTAATGATGCCAACTTCTGTGCCTGGTAACACATTCTCAGGGATGGGATTGGTCAGGGATTTGAGAGAAATAAATGGAGCATTATCGTTAACATCTAAAATATCAACTTTAACGTTAGCAGATGAGCTGAGTCCTGAATTGTCTTTAGCTCGGATGCTGAATTCATAAAATGACTCTTTTTCAAAATCAATCTCACCGATTACGATTACTTCACCCGTTTTGGGATTTACAGAAAATAATGTATTCACGTCGTCTGTTATGGGACCAAATGCATACGTCACTTCCCCGTTTGGCCCTTCATCTGCGTCAGTAGCAGACACAATAGTAGCAACAGAACCTATAGGGGAGTTCTCATACAGATTCACCTGATAGGTATTCTGAGTAAATATTGGTTTATTATCGTTAGCATCAAGCACGGTGACGTGTATAACAACAGTACCGGATCTTTGCGGATTCCCTCCATCAACAGCAGTAAGTAGTAACGTCAATTCTTGCTGTTGTTCACGATCTAATTCTTTCTCTAAAACTAGTTCACTCTGTTTCCCACCTCCAGGATTACTGTGAACAGCTAAACTAAAGTGATCATTCCTTTGTAATTTGTAGTTTTGGACGGCATTCAGGCCTACATCTGCGTCAATTGCTTCATTAACAGGAAAGCGAGCGCCTTTGTCTGCTGACTCTCTGATCTCAAATTTCACAAAGTCTTCCCCAAATTTCGGATCATTATCATTGACATCTTGTATTTGCAAAACGATGTTATGTGATTCTAACGGGTTCTCCAAGATCATTTCATATTTTAAAGTGCATGAAAGTCTCCTGCCGCAAAGCTTCTCTCTGTCGATCATTTCAGCGACACTCAATTCCCCCGTGTTCAGATTAATATCACAATACCGTTTGCTTTTACGATCAACATCCAAGCGAGCTTTCCGAGACAATAGTCCTTTAGCATCAAGTCCCAGATCCTTGGCTATATTTCCTATTACGGATCCGCGTTTCATCTCCTCAGGAATAGAATAGGTCACATCTCCATAGCTGCTGCGCAAGAGCAGAGGAAACAAAGCCAGCCAAAACATCGGTGAAGAGACAGAGAGGCCCAGGTATTCCATTCTCCAGAAATATGTACACAATTCCTGAATATAACCGTCCTACACAGATTTATCCAGGCAAAAACTTACACTCTATCTCGACGTCTAAATCACAAAAACACCACTGTTCTTTATCGCGACGTACACGAAGTCTGCGCCCATAAGTGGGTGGAGAGAAACGTGAAACATCACTTGCTGGTAGATAGCGACACTCTGTGTACTTTACTAAAACTGCAGAAAACAGTGTGAACCATACCACACTCACTGACTGTGTTCAGTTGTTAGTCTACCAAGATGAAAGCTGTGCAAAGCCTTCAATTTATCTGACGTCAACGACTTTTAAGTCTAACGTTATGTTTATTATGGATGCAAATTTAGATCTGGACTTTCATGTCAATTAATGTTTAATACAGCATATCAAGCAAAATATAAAGATTTACCAACTCGTTATTGCAACGCGGTTGTTGTCAATGGATTAGTAACTAGTATTACAAACGAAACAAGCCTATTATGAAGATTATTAGTAAGACTTTTCATGAATAATGTGTGAAAGATTCTGCAAACAAGAGATACGCTGTTCAGTAAAGCCGCTATTCAAGACAAGCACAGCGCCATGTTAAAGCTGACAGCAACACAAGGGAGCTGTCCGTTTGCTGTGGTGCTGACACAGGCACGTTTCCGTGATTAAAGTAACAGAAGGCATGAGAGACAGCGACAGAAAAAAGTATTCGGTATGGAAGAATATTAAGTACTGTTTTACATAGCCTATCTGCATGACACTGAAAACGAAAATGATAATTTTTTCTCACACGGGAAATGCAGTTCTTACCTCGTTAGATTCTCCTGTTGTGTTCAGTGTGGTGATACTTCCTTCCAGAAAATGATCTGGACTCTTTTTTAGTGTCATTTCAGCTGGCAGCGTGTTGTCGTTGTAAGATCTGACAAACTTGAAGTCACTGGTGCGTGAGCCCGTTGTCAGGTAAGCGTCATAATTGTAAGAACTCCGCAGCGTTCCTGTTCCATCCACCTCTGCATAGTTAGGAGGGAAATACGCGCTGGGAATGGCCACAGCTCCATCAAACAACAGTCTAGGTTTCCTCCTGCGGCAAAACCTCACGGCCAGGATGAGAATGATGAAAGTCAGGAAAAAGGTGGAGACGGACACCAGAGCGATGATCAAGTAGGAAGTTAGTTTAGAATCCTTCCCCTCGTAAGACATGTCTTTCAGCTCTGGAACCTCAGCCAGGTTATCTGATATCAGTAGGTAAACAGCACAGGTTGTAGACATAGAGGGCTGTCCGTTATCTTTCACAGATATCACAAGGTTCTGCTTCATACCGTCAGAATCAGAAATGTCCCGCTGGACCCTGATCTCTCCACTGTGGAGACCGATAGTGAAAAGTCCCGGATCGGTGGATTTAACGATCTGATAGGAAAGCCAGGCGTTCTGGCCAGAGTCAGCATCCACAGCTATCACCTTGGAAACCAGGGACCCTGCCAGAGCAGCTTTGGGCACCATCTCAGTCATCAAGGAGTTCCCTGCTGGAGCAGGGTATAATATCTGAGGAGAGTTGTCATTCTCATCTGCTACGAAGACGCTCACAGTCACGTTACTGCTGAGTGGAGGAGAACCGTTGTCTCTGGCTACAACTTGGACCTTGAAGCTCCTAAACTGTTCATAATCAAATGCTCTCACGGCATGGATCACCCCCGTGTCTCCGTTAATGGATACATATGAAGACACAGGGACACCGTTGACCTCACTGGGCACTAGAGAATAGACCACTGTGCCGTTCTGTCTCCAGTCTGGGTCTCTGGCAGTAACAGAACATATGGAGGAGCCAGGCTTGTTATTTTCACTTACATAGGTGCTGTAGGATTGTTCTTCAAACACAGGAGGGTTGTCATTGACGTCAGAGACAGATAAATGAATAGTCTTTGAGGAGGATAAAGGTGGAGACCCCTCGTCAGTAGCAGTGATAGTTATGTTATAATCTGATATCAGCTCACGGTCTAATTCACTGGTAGTTACTAAGGAATAGTAGTTTTTAATGGAGGGGTTTAGTTTGAAAGGAACATTCTGCTGGATGGAGCAGCGGACCTGTTTATTGACACCAGAGTCTTTATCCTGTACATTAATGATGCCCACCTCTGTGCCTGGTAACACATTCTCAGGAATGGGATTGGTCAAAGATTTTAGAGAGATAACAGGGGCATTATCATTTACATCTGTTATTTCAACCTTAATTTTAGATAAAGAACTTAGGCCTGAGTTATCTTTAGCTTGGATACTGAATTCATAAAATGACTCTGTTTCAGAATCAATCTCTGCAATTATGATTACTTCACCTGTTTTGGGATTGAGGGAAAATAATTTCTTTGCATCTTCGGAAATTGGACCAAATCCGTATGTCACTTCCCCGTTTGCCCCCTCATCTGCGTCAGTAGCAGACACAGTAATTAAAACAGAACCTATGGGGGAGTTTTCAGGCAGATTAACTTCATAGATATTCTGACTGAAGACAGGTTTATTGTCATTAGCATCAAGCACAGTGACGTGTATAACTACAGTACCGGATCTCTGCGGAGTCCCTCCGTCAACAGCAGTAAGCAGTAACGTCACCTCCTGTTCTACCTCACGGTCTAATTCTTTCTCTAAAACCAGTTCACTCTGTTTTTCTCCTCCAGTAATACTATGAACTGCCAAACTAAAGTGATCGTTCCTTTGTAATATGTAGCTTTGGACAGCATGTAGGCCTATGTCTGCGTCATGTGCCTGATTTAAAGGAAAGCGAGCGCCTTTGTCTGCTGATTCTTGAATCTCAAATTTCACAAAGTCTTCGCTAAACTGTGGAGCATTATCATTGACATCTTGTATTTGTAAAACGATGTTATGTGATTCCAACGGGTTTTCTAAGATCATTTCATATTTTAGTGAGCATGAAAGCCTCGTGCCGCAAAGCTTCTCTCTGTCGATTGTTTCAGCGACAATCAGTTCACCGGTGTTAAGATTAATATCACAATAAAGTTTGCTTCTACCATCAACATCCAAGCGTGCTTTCCGAGACAACAGTCCTTTAGCATCAAGTCCGAGATCCTTGGCTATATTTCCTAATACCGACCCGCGTTTCATCTCCTCGGGAATAGAATAGGTCACATCTCCATAGCTGCTGCGCAAGAGCAGAGGAAACAAAGCCAGCCAAAACATCCGTGCATAGACAGAGAGGCCCAGGTATTCCATTCTCCAGAAAGATGTAGTCAATTCCTGCATGTGATGCTCTAATACAGTTTTATCCAAGCAAAAATACCCACTCTACCTCGACTTATAAATGACAAAAACACGACTGTTCTGTATCACGACGTACACGAAGTCTGCGCCCATAAGTGGGTGGAGAGAAACGTGAAACATCACTTGCTGGTAGATAGCGACACTCTGTGTACTTTACTAAAACTGCAGAAAACAGTATGCATACCGCACTCAGAGACTCGTTGGCAAGGCTACCAATATGAAAGTGGCGTAAATACAATTTAACTGAGATCAACGACTTTGAGGTCTAACGTTATGTTGATTATGGATGCACATTTACATCTATGCTTTAATGTCCAGTAAGTATGTGTTTTAGGTCAATTATACATATTTACCAACTCTAAATTGCAACTCGGTTGTGGTCGATAAATAATCAACTAGTATTACACACGAAACATGCCTATCATTAAGATAATTAAGACTTCATGAGACTTTAGGACAACAAAAACAGACATGCTATTAATTCTAGCTTAATTTCAAAACAACCACAGTGCCAAGTTCGTTTGAATACACTAATAGAGACATACGGTAGCTGTCCGGTTGTTGTGGTGCTGAAAACGACAAACGTTTCCCTGACGACAATGCAAGTGGCACAGTGACATACAAAAGCATTCGGTACAAAAACCATGAAGTAGGTTTGATAAAGCCTATCTGCATGACAATGAAAACGAAAAAAATATTGGATAAGTTGACTTTTTTTTCCCACACAAAAAATCCATGCCTCTATTCGTGTAGACCACTAAGTTGAAATTCAGACCTGCTGAAACCTCTTGTTCTTACATGAAAAGTTATAAAAACTAAATAAATGTATCATGTTGACGTTTAAAAAACTGTCCTCAATCTATTCAATATGCAGTCCTCCAAATACATAGAAAAACTATTACTTTTAGCTGATTGTTATGAAGATAGACAAAATGTGCAGCTGAATCTCTGCTCATTTTATTCACCACAGACAGGATCTCCATGAAGGGTTCTTACCTCGTTAGATTCTCCTGCTGTGTTCAGTGTGGTGATACTTCCTTCCAGAAAATGATCTGGACTCTTTTTTAGTGTCATTTCAGCTGGCAGAGTGTTGTCGTTGTAAGATCTGACAAACTTGAAGTCACTGGTGCGTGAGCCCGTTGTCAGGTAAGCGTCATAATTGTAAGAACTCCGCAGCGTTCCTGTTCCATCCACCTCTGCATAGTTAGGAGGGAAATACGTGCTGGGAATGGCCACAGCTCCATCAAACAACAGTCTAGGTTTCCTCCTGCGGCAAAACCTCACGGCCAGGATGAGAATGATGAAAGTCAGGAAAAAGGTGGAGACGGACACCAGAGCGATGATCAAGTAGGAAGTCAGTTTAGAATCCTTCCCCTCGTAAGACATGTCTTTCAGCTCTGGAACCTCAGCCAGGTTATCTGATATCAGTAGGTAAACAGCACAGGTTGTAGACATAGAGGGCTGTCCGTTATCTTTCACAGATATCACAAGGTTCTGCTTCATACCGTCAGAATCAGAAATGTCCCGCTGGGCCCTGATCTCTCCACTGTGGAGACCGATAGTGAAAAGTCCCGGATCGGTGGATTTCACAATCTGATAGGAAAGCCAGGCGTTCTGGCCAGAGTCAGCATCCACTGCTATCACCTTGGAAACCAGGGACCCTGCCAGAGCAGCTTTGGGCACCATCTCAGTCATCAAGGAGTTCCCTGCTGGAGCAGGGTATAATATCTGGGGAGAGTTGTCATTCTCATCTGCTACGAAGACACTCACAGTCACGTTACTGCTGAGTGGAGGAGAACCGTTGTCTCTGGCTACAACCTGGACCTTGAAGCTCCTAAACTGTTCATAATCAAATGCTCTCACGGCATGGATCACCCCCGTGTCTCCGTTAATGGATACATATGAAGACACAGGGACACCGTTGACCTCACTGGGCACTAGAGAATAGACCACTGTGCCGTTCTGTCTCCAGTCTGGGTCTCTGGCAGTAACAGAACATATGGAGGAGCCAGGCTTGTTATTTTCACTCACATAGGCGCTGTAGGATTGTTCTTCAAACACAGGAGGGTTGTCATTGACGTCAGAGACAGATAAATGAATAGTCTTTGAGGAGGATAAAGGTGGAGACCCCTCGTCAGTAGCAGTGATAGTTATGTTGTAATCTGATATCAGCTCACGGTCTAATTCACTGGTAGTTACTAAGGAATAGTAGTTTTTAATGGAGGGGTTTAGTTTAAAAGGAACATTCTGCTGGATGGAGCAGCGGACCTGTTTATTAACACCAGAGTCTTCGTCCTGTACATTAATGATGCCCACTTCTGTGCCTGGTAACACATTCTCAGGGATGGGATTGGTCAGGGATTTTAGAGATATAAATGGGGCATTATCGTTAACATCTAAAATATCAACTTTAACGTTAGCAGATGAGCTGAGTCCTGAGTTGTCTTTAGCTCGGATGCTGAATTCATAAATTGACTCTTTTTCAAAATCAATCTCACCGATTACGATTACTTCACCCGTTTTGGGATTTACAGAAAATAATGTATTCACATCGTCTGTTATGGGACCAAATGCATACGTCACTTCCCCGTTTGGCCCTTCATCTGCGTCAGTAGCAGACACAATAGTAGCAACAGAACCTATAGGGGAGTTCTCATACAGATTCACCTGATAGGTATTCTGACTAAAGATTGGTTTATTATCGTTAGCATCAAGCACGGTGACGTGTATAACAACAGTACCGGATCTTTGCGGATTCCCTCCATCAACAGCAGTAAGTAGTAACGTCAATTCTTGCTGTTGTTCACGATCTAATTCTTTCTCTAAAACTAGTTCACTCTGTTTCCCACCTCCAGGATTACTGTGAACAGCTAAACTAAAGTGATCATTCCTTTGTAATTTGTAGTCTTGGACGGCATTCAGGCCTACATCTGCGTCAATTGCTTCATTAACAGGAAAGCGTGCGCCTTTGACTGCTGACTCTCTGATCTCAAATTTCACATCGTCCTCCCCAAATTTCGGATCATTATCATTGACATCTTGTATTTGTAAAACGATGTTATGTGATTCTAACGGGTTCTCCAAGATCATTTCATATTTTAAAGTGCATGAAAGTCTCCTGCCGCAAAGCTTCTCTCTGTCGATAATTTCAGCGACAATCAATTCACCCGTGTTCAGATTGATATCACAATACCGTTTGCTTTTACGATCAACATCCAAGCGAGATTTCCGTGATAATAGTCCTTTAGCATCAAGTCCCAGATCCTTGGCTATATTTCCTATCACCGACCCGCGTTTCATCTCCTCAGGAATAGAATAGGTCACATCTCCATAGCTGCTGCGCAAGAGCAGAGGAAACAAAGCCAGCCAAAACATCGGTGCAGAGACAGAGAGACCCAGGTATTCCATTCTCGAGAAAGATGTAGACAATTCCTCTAGGTATTGCTCCTACACAGGTTTATCCAGGGAAAAAAATACACAATCCACCTCGTCGTCTAATTGACAAAAACACTACTGTTCCTAATCACGACGTACACGAAGTCTGCGCCCATAAGTGGGTGGAGAGAAACGTGAAACATCACTTGCTGGTAGATAGCGACACTCTGTGTACTTTACTAAAACTGCATTACAGTGCACCATACCCCAATCACCTCCACAATAATCACTGTTAAGTCTACCAAGGTGAAAATGGTGCAAAGCCTTCTATTTAACTGAGATCAACGACTCTAAGGTGTAATGTTTTATTTATTATGGATGCAAACGTAGGTCTATGCTTTCATGTTGAGTAATGTTTCTTAATTATTACTTTATCAACTCCGAATTGCAACTCGATTGTGTTAACTATTGTAATAACTATTATAACACATGAAACATGCCTATCATTAAGATAATTATCAAGATCATTCATAAAAAATGTGTGAAAGACACTTAAAGTGACAGACACGCAGTCCATTACAGCTTCAAAAGGATCACAGTGCCAAGTTAGGCTACTTTGAACAGACTGACAGAACCACACCTTAGCTGTCCGGTTGTTGTGGTGCTGAAAACTGCACGTTTCGGAAGTTGCACAGCGGTATACAAAAGTATTCAGAAGATACAATCATGAAGTAAGGTTTTATATATCTTCTCTGTGTGACAATGAAAATAAATAATAAATGAATAATAGGTTTACTTTTTTTCAAAAAGAAAGTCAAGACCTACAGTACTTTAGACCACCATGTTCAAATTAAGACACGCTAAAACCTCTTGTTCTTACAAAAAAAGGTAAATCAATATATCATTTTGAAATAGAATACATTCTCCATTCAATATGGATTTCACCAATGAAATACAATTATTACTTTTAGCTGGTTGTTATGAAGTTATCAGAAAATGCAGCTGAATCTGCAAATTTTATTTAACACAGACAACATCTCCACGACGTGATCCTACCTCGATAGATTCTCCTGCTGTGTTCAGTGTGGTGATACTTCCTTCCAGAAAATGATCTGGACTCTTTTTTAGTGTCATTTCAGCAGGCAGCGTGTTGTCGTTGTAAGATCTGACAAACTTGAAGTCACTGGTGCGTGAGCCCGTTGTCTGGTAAGCGTCATAATTGTAAGAACTCCGCAGCGTTCCTGTTCCATCCACTTCTGCATAGTTAGGAGGGAAATACGCACTGGGAATGGCCACAGCTCCATCAAACAACAGTCTAGGTTTCCTCCTGCGGCAAAACCTCACGGCCAGGATGAGAATGATGAAAGTTAGGAAAAAGGTGGATACGGACACCAGAGCGATGATCAAGTAGGAAGTGAGTTTAGAATCCTTCCCCTCGTAAGACATGTCTTTCAGCTCTGGAACCTCAGCCAGGTTATCTGATATCAGGAGGTAAACAGCACAGGTTGTAGACATAGAGGGCTGTCCGTTATCTTTCACAGATATCACAAGGTTCTGCTTCATACCGTCAGAATCAGAAATGTCCCGCTGGGCCCTGATCTCTCCACTGTGGAGACCGATAGTGAAAAGTCCTGGATCGGTGGATTTCACAATCTGGTACGAAAGCCAGGCGTTCTGGCCAGAGTCAGCATCCACAGCTATCACCTTGGAAACCAGGGACCCTGCCAGAGCAGCTTTGGGGACCATCTCAGTCATCAAGGAGTTCCCTGCTGGAGCAGGATATAATATCTGGGGAGAGTTGTCATTCTCATCTGCTACGAAGACGCTCACAGTCACGTTACTGCTGAGTGGAGGAGAACCGTTGTCCCTGGCTACAACCTGGACCTTGAAGCTCCTAAACTGTTCATAATCAAATGCTCTCACGGCATGGATCACCCCCGTGTCTCCGTTAATGGATACATATGAAGACACGGGGACACCGTTGACCTCACTGGGCACTATAGAATAGACCACTGTGCCGTTCTGTCTCCAGTCTGGGTCTCTGGCAGTAACAGAACATATGGAGGAGCCAGGCTTGTTATTTTCACTCACATAGGCGCTGTAGGATTGTTCTTCAAACACAGGATGGTTGTCATTAATATCAGATATTTGAAACCTCAACAGAGCGCTCGAGGATAAGGATGGTGATCCTTCATCTGATGCCGTTATGGTGACATTATACTCAGACACGCGCTCCCTGTCAAGTGGGCCGCTACTGACTAACGTAAAATAGTTTTTGATAGAAGACTGAAGTTTAAACGGTAGAGATTCTGAAACGACACACTTCACTCTACTGTTTTCACCATAGTCCTGATCTTTTACGTTGATTATGGCTATTTCAGTGCCGGGTGGAACGTTCTCGGGGATTGGATTGTTAACTGATTTAACAGTTATAGTAGGGGCATTGTCATTGATGTCCGAAATCTCTACCAGCACTTTGCAGTGACCTGCCTGTCCCCCGCCATCCTCTGCCTGTATCTCCACCTCGTAAGAAGAAGACTTTTCATGGTCAAGTTCTCCTATTACAGTCATTTCCCCGCTATTTTGATCAATTTGGAATAAACGTTTAGTGTTATCGGACACATGGTTGATATAGTACGTTATCACACCATTTGCGCCCTCGTCTTTATCAGTTGCGCTGACTTTCAGTAAGGAGGTACCTTGCGGTGTATTTTCAAACACGTTTACTTTGTAGAGAGCTTGTGAGAATACTGGACTGTTATCATTTATATCTATGACGTTAATATGTATTGTTACACTACCTGAGCGAAGAGGATTACCTCCGTCAATTGCCGTTAATATCATGGAATGTTCCCCTTTTATCTCCCGGTCCAGACTGTTTTTCAAAACGATTTCCACATATCTCTCTTTACTAGTCTTACCATCTAAAACAAAATAGTCATTTTGATCGAGTAAGTAACTCTGAACGGAATTAACTCCGACATCTACATCACGGGCAGATGCTATTTTATATCGGCTTCCTGTTGTTGCTGATTCACTTATTTCCAATTTGATCAAATCTTTGGGGAACACAGGTGCGTTGTCATTAACGTCGAGTATCTCCACGGCAATATTGTGCAGCTCCAGTGGATTCTCGAGAATAAACTCAAAGTGTAAGAGACAAGGAGTCGTAGCCTCACAAAGCACCTCCCGGTCGATGCGCTCAAGAACAATGAGATTCCCAGTGTCCAAGTCTATTCCACAATAGCGTTTTTCGCCCTGGAAGTCAACACGGGCCTTGCGAATATTCAGTCGTCGAAATTCCAAATCGAGGTCCTTACTTAAGCTTCCGATAACTTGTTTTGTTTTAGTCTCTTCAGGGACAGAATAGTGAATGTCTGTTGCGACGGTCTGCATAATTTTGAGCAAAAACAGACACAACTCGATTCGCCATTTTAATCCGCAGGATGAGCGCACCTTCGACATCTTAATTTTCAAAATAGAATCAAAAAACGAATTCTGTTAGCGAGCAGTTTTCCTGCAAGGAAAGCGCTCAACGTTTGTAAAAATGTAAACGAACAATTTATAAGCTCTTCAGCTCTAGTCTTTGCAATGCGACGACTTTAGATGTCTCTTCTACAGCTCTAATGACATAATGATATGGGAAAGAATGGGAGTGTTCTCAAACTGAGTCCACCGTTTAGTGAATAGCGACACCGTGAGGCTTTGGAAGACAACATGACAGAAGCTTTAAATCACATATGAACATAAGGTGGCCGCGCTGCAGAGTATTTGTCAGATACATTCGTATTTTGAGCACTTGTATACATGTTCTAAGTTTTATCGTACGCAAACAGGATGCTTAGACTATCTTTCGTAGCGCATACCGGTTCAGCACCGTGGACAGCGACCATCGCCTGCTTAACCGCTAAAGCGAAGGACATTTTCAGTATCTCCCTTCGACTAACCTATAACTACACATTTTGACAAACCCCATGGATACATGTATGAATGCCTGTATGCGTGTGTGTGTCTGTGTGTGTGTTTGTTTGTACGAGCACGCGCGAGTTCCCCACTTATGCTCGGCAACGCATTAGCGTTATTTTCTCCCAGCTCGGTCCATGCAAGTGAAGCAGTCTGTGAATGATGCGGCCCCCAGACAGCATGGTTGGGTGTACAGCCAGACCTGCCTCGGGGAGAGAGCAGAAACAGCAGCTCAGTTCGCTCGAGCCTTAGAAAACCCTCTCGCTCGGCCAGCAGAGAAAAGCAGCAGAGAGGAATCATTCAGGCACATCTCCGGGCAGCTAAATAGGGCCTGTTTACGAGGCACAGACAGCGAAAGGCTTCTATATCTTCTCTGTTAAACCACACAGAAATCAAGTTTGTCCCAATACCTCTTTCTCTGTATATTTTGCTTCCTCTGTCCCCCTCCCTCCCTCCCCCCCTCCCTCCCTCCCTCCCTCCCCCCCCCCTCTCTCTCTCTCTCTCCATCCCCCCCCCCCTCTCTCTCTCTCTCTCTTTCTTGTAGATCCCTCCAGGAACCCACTGGATGGTTAAGATGCATTTCAGTCCTTCCTTCTGTGTGTGAACTCACATGTGAGCGTCCATATTTTAAATCCAGAAAAAATAAAACCAATGTTCAGATATTTAAGAAAGAAAACTTTATTTTGTGATTTATAAACAAAACACATAACCAGATTCATTAAATGATAAAAAATGAAGAATCACTATTATCACCGTTACACTGATGAGCAGGTGTACAAAAAGGTTGTCAACAGATCTGTAGGACCCTAGGTGATGTCCAAGCCTTATAAGTGCCAGCCAGGCACTCACTTTCCAGGGAGACATTCACTACACACAAGCAGAGTACATCAACTTTTCATATTTTTTTCAGTATAATTTTTTTTGTAGAAATGTTCTCTCTTTTTTGAGCGTTTTATATATTTTTTTATTATTTTTTTTATTTTTATATTTTCAAATGGGTAAGGAATAGATATGGACGGTGAATATATGAGTCAGATTCACGTTACAGTGTTGGCTTGATCATTTCAAAGTTTAACACAAGGTACAGAATTCATTTAGCAATTCTTACAAAATCATAAGGAGCATAAAGTAAAAGGTATTTCAGAGCTTAACACTACAGCATTTACGTATAACTAGAAGGTTAGTTCAATTTAACTTCAACAGGATATAAAATGTGACTCCTGCTTGTTTATTCCATGACTTATAAGTATGAATGTTTGTATCTGTGTGTAGGTGCTGCTGTTTGTCTGATTGAGAGCATGTGTTTGTATTCAAGAGTATGTTGAATCTACATATATTTCAACAGAGAAAATACTCTGGGATAAGTGATAAATGCCTGAAAGTAATGAAAAACATATCTATCTATATATATCTATATAGTATCTGTTTCATCTGCTTACAACATGCAAACGGCCACTTAGTGATCTGACAATACTGATTTACACCTGAAGGGGAGCCGTCATGTTCACGAGGGGAACTGTCCAATAGCAGCGCTGATATCACCCACATGCCCCTTCTGATTGGTCAGATATCAGCCAGCATGTATCCATCACGATGAATCTATGCAAACTAACCTCACTAAACTCATCTCCAGACATTATGCTGTGTTGTACAACACCACAAAGTGATGAAGGTGTTTGACAACATGAAACAACGTCAGGGTTGCCGAGTTACTTGATCCTCGGCTCGGAAATCCACCAATCACCCACATCCAGGTTCTCTGTGTCCATATGTACCCCTGTCAATCGGTCGGGAATCCCTGTGATGTGACGTGGGAACTTGTGAAGGAGATTACCGCAAAACACACTCAGAGAAGTGATTGTGGAGCCATTGACCTCAGTCCCGAGGCTTGGTTAAAGCTAACTGAAGACGTGTTTGTGTGTCTCTGTGGGTGTCGATGACACCAGGATAACAGTACTGTTGCAGGGTTGACACAGGGACTGGGTCACCAGAGTTACTTTGGGAAGCCCCCCCTGGTCTGTGCCAAAGCAGTTGAGGCATCAGGGAAGGGCTTTGAGAACAACTAGGCCTATTGAACATTCAACGACAGAAGCAAGGGGGGGGGGGGGGGGGGGGAGTGGGGTCAGGCTTGAACAGAAATGAAGCAACAAGCAACATTCTTGCCCTATATTACACACTACCAGGACAGAAGCTGTCACTGTAGGCCTCTGTCTTGGAACGGAAGCAGAGATCTTTATGAGGGTGCTGGTACGGCCTGGTTGACTGTGTGTGTGTGTGTGTGTTTTCTCAGTCTGTAGTGCCCGGTTCCTCAGCCCTGTCACTGTGGTCTGCCCTGCAGACTGCAACAGTAGGTGTTACCTTCTGTTTCAGCCTAACGTCAGCCCCACCTGATCTCCAGCCAGCTTGCTGTACCCTGCACACGCACACACATATAAGGTGTTTTGTCACTTTTTTCTTTTTTCTTTTTATATTATTTTATATATATATATAAAAAAGCAACAGCGTTTCAACCATGTCCCTATAAAGCCTATGTGTAATTTAGTGAGAGCCGGCTCCTCCACCCATCCAATCAGGACATCAGAGGAGGCCGGGGGCCAAGTAAATACAGAGATGCCAACATGGGCTGGCCAGAACGAGATCAGTGCCTCTGTGAGGTCAGTTGGGGCAGGGGGGAGGCAGAGGAAGGAGGTAGGGGGACCATAGAGGCAGGGAGAGGCAGGGGGAGGCAGAGGAAGGAGGTAGGGGGAAGCTAGAGGCAGGGAGAGGCAGGGGAGATTAGGCTGTGCATTTGAATCACCATTTCAAAGTGATGGTGTGTCAGAAATCTCACTTTCTATATTTTCTGTACAAGCAGGGCAGTAATATTGACGTTAAATAATATTCTATTTTTTGTTGTTGATACATTTGGAACCGTTTTTTTTTTCTTCTTCCATTCAGCAAATGGCTGACTAGAGAGAGCTATTAGCAAGCTCCCCAGGCCTCGGGGGTAGTCAGAGCCAGACAAGGCCGTGCTGCCAGAAAAGGCTAGTGTGGCATGTTTACATGCCGTACAGAGGACAGACCTCGGTTAATGGTAGCTACGCTGGCCTGGGGACACTTACATATGCAGAAACACCACAGGGAGGCCTCCCTACTTCTAAAATATACATTTGGCTTTTTCGGGCTCTGTCGTTTGGACTTTTGTTGGTAGCTCCGTTTTATAACCCCCCCCCCCACCCCTCCACTCCACTCTCCTCTACTCCTCCCCGTCATCCTTCCCTTTATCCTTCTTGTCTTTCTTCTCCTTCTTCTTCTTCTTCTTCTTCTTGGCCTCCTCCTTCTTGCCGAAGGTGATGAAGTCGCTCTTGTCGTCGGCGGCTCCGGGGTCTTGGCGTATGGAGATGATGGCGGGGGAGCCGGGGATGATGAAGGCCTCAGGGGGGATCTCTCCAGGTTTCAGGGCATGGGGTGGCCCGTAGCCCGGCCCTGCTCCGTAGCGGAAGTGCCAGCTGTTACTGTCGATGCCTGCGCCCACTGGGGGGGACAGCTCGCCCCCCTCCCCATCTACAAGGGGCAGAGAGAGAGAGAGAGAGAGAGACCGAGAGAGAGAGAGAGAGAGAGAGAGAGAGAGAGAGAGAGAGAGAGAGAGAGAGAGAGAGAGAGAGAGAGAGAGAGAGAGAGAGAGAGAGAGAGAGAGAGAGAGAGAGAGAGAGAGAGAGAGAGAGAGAGAGAGACAGAGACAGAGACAGAGACAGAGACAGAGACAGAGACAGAGACAGAGACAGAGACAGAGACAGAGACAGAGACAGAGACAGGGGAAAGGATCCGAGAGAAAAAGAGGGAGAAAAATAGAACAAAGGTGTCATTTTTTATTCATTGCCCCCAAATCATCATCATGCTTTCTTTCACCTCCCAGTAGGTGCTAAATAAATTCACTGCGAGTCTTTGCGAAGCTGTCATAGCGGTACTAAAAGTTTGAGTCAGAGGCACGTCACTGCAGCTGGAAAGGATCCAGGGCTGCAGACAGGACCTGCCAGGAACCCAGCCAGTCGGAGACGGGTGCCCTCTTAGAGCAGAGGGGCTGGGAGGTCTAACATCTCTCTGCGGCAGGAATGTGCAGTTTTCAGATGACAGGAACAGTGAAACCCCATGGCCGACCTACTCCCAACAGCGCTAGGTGGAGTCAGAGAGATCTCAAATCACGAGCGTGAAAGGAAGGTGACAGGGAGAATAGGAAAGATTAAACTGGAAGAGAAGGTGCTACAGGCCGGGGGATTTGAAGAGATGCGTATATACAGGGCAGCACAGTTGAGCAAACTAGAGAATCTGAAAAACACGAAGAACGCTGGTGAAGGAATGGACAAAAGAGAGAAAAGGAGTGAGAAAGAGAGTCAGAGAGATAGAGAGTCGGACAGAGTGAGAGAGTTAGAGATAGAGAGTTAGAGAGAGTGTAAAACAGAGAGAGATCAAGAAAGAGATAGAGAGGGAGAGAGACAGAGTGAGACAGAGTGAGACAGAGTGAGAGAGAGAGAGAGAGAGAGAGAGAGAGAGAGAGAGAGAGAGAGAGAGAGAGAGAGAGAGAGAGAGAGAGAGAGAGAGAGAGAGACAGACAGACACAGAGAGACAGACACAGAGAGACAGACACAGAGAGACAGACACAGAGAGACAGACACAGAGAGACAGACACAGAGAGAGAAACAAGAATTGATAAAGTGAGAGGTGAAGCCCTGCTAGCTGGGCCGGCCCTCTCAGTCCCACATCGGTACCTCCCCAGTGTGACCTACTTTCCCCTCCCTCCTTTTATTTAGCTCCAGCCCTGGAAAGGCTTTTCCAGGTTGTTTTTGATGTGCAGATGGCCGACAGTGCCTCCACGGGCTGTAACACATTTCATACGGTTCAGAAAGAGGGCAGGGTCTTAGTTGGCTCTCTGAACCAGGATGTGCACAGGAAGGCTGGGAAGGGTCATCTATACTGCAGCAGGGAGGCACAGCTTTCACAGGTCCGGGGATGAAGCATTTCCCTGCACTGAGTGTGTGTGGGAAATGCTTTTGATCTGTAAACTTCTAAGTTTAGTTTCTTAATCAAGCTAATTCTGTTAAGTAAATTACGTTTCTTAATTTGAGCTCACATCTCTACCCCCCACCCTAAACAGATTAAGGCGATGTTTACAATTAATCAGCACACACCTCTTTAATCATTTTGTGCCTTTCCTCTAATCATATTGTGCGTTGTCTTTCCGTTCACCAATAACTCACTCCCACTCTTTCTCTCCCTCTCCATCTCAGCCTTCTCATCTGCCTATCGGTCTGTGGTGTGCGAGGGGAGAAAAAAAGCTGTTTGGTTTTACTAAACGCCTCTGCGCTGCGGTGGCGTTTGAGAGTGGAAGTCTCAGCGTGGTGCCCAGGGGAGGGGTTGTGACAGTCGGAGCGACCCCACTGCCTTTGTGCTCTCTCCAAATAAGCAGAGTTACTTACCGCTCACCCCCCACCCCCATCCCCCTACCCTGATTATAGCACATTTCTGCCTGCTAACATCCCATAATGCCACACTCTGGAGCCGCTTGTAAGCAGGTTACCGTGTATTTCTGTCACAAGGTTTCCATGGTAGCCAGATGTAGCCCCCCCCACACACACACACACACACACCAGCATCTTTCCTTTACCCTAATCATCTATTCGGGGTATAAAGGGTTGCCGTGGAAACTGCCTTCGCCCACTCCCTGCTGCAGCAATCTCTCAGTTAGACAGCGTTGCTTAGCAACAAGTCACATGGCGTTCCCTAGCAACAACACTTACCGCAGGGCCACTGCCATTCCTGAACCTCTCAGTTCCTCCATCCCCCCCAGATCTCTCCTCCTCCTCCATCATCCCTATCCTTCCCTGTCCTTCTCTCTCCTCAATCAGGCTAAATATGACAAGATCTTCTTCTCTCTCTCTCTCCTTCCCTCTTTACTTGCCGCTCACAAAGACACAATCAAATTGAGAAGGTTAAGATATCAACACCAATTTAAAATTAACTGTGTCAAGATAACCCGTGCAAAATAGAATTGGTAAAGATTCACCTGAACCAGCATGTTCACTCACTAAGTCTCGCATCTGTTACTGTACTCCTGCCTCATAACTGCCTCCCCTGCACCACATTGAACAAAGATAGTACCTCTGCCTCATAACTGCCTCCCCTGCACCATATTGGCCAGAGAGCCACTCCTAACCCAGCAAGAGACTGCCCTTCTGCTCTGAGCGCTTCCCTGCAGTGCTCTCTGCGTGTCCTATGCCTCCAGACTGTATTGGATTCTCTCGAGCAGAGAGTGGAAGTTTTCCATCCGCTCCACAAAACTGCAGTCAGGTAGAAAAATCAATAGAGATGATGCATGCCTTCTAGCTCTCTATCTCCATCTCTCCATCTCTCTCTCCCTTTCCTTACCGCCTCTGTCGGTCTACCCTGGTAACCCAACTTCTCGACGCGCGCACACACACACACATTGACACACAAAAACACTTGATATTGTGTCACAGTGACGCTACCTCAATCACCCACCCTGTGGTCCCACACCATGCTCCCACTCCTCTGGTTGGACAGTAAATCGATGTGATCTCAGCCTGCACTGACAGCAGGGGGGAAAGGAGGAGGGGGGGGGGGGGGAACGACTGACAGGAAGAGCCAACTGCCGCCCAGGCATTCTGACACAACCTCGGAACACAGCCACAAGAGCATAGCAGTCAGCCAGCATCACATCCTACTGTCTCCCTCTCTCTTTCTCTTTCTCACTCTCTGTCTATATCTCTTTCTCTTTCTCACTCTGTCTATATCTCTCGCTTCTTTCTTTCTTTCTCACTCTGTCTCTTTCTCTCAATGTCTCTCTCCTTCTCTCTCTCTCTCTCTCTCTCTCTCTCTGTTTCTATAACCCCCCCTCTCTCTCTCTTCACTGATTCTCCTTGTACAGTCTGATTTATAATAATCTTCAAAGGTAAATTCTCGAATACTGAACATGCAGTAGGGATTAAACTTTTTTATCTTAACTCTATTTCCAGTAGGCAGTCAAAATAACTCGACTCCATGAGCAAACCCGTCTCAACGCAGAGTTCATGCTGTTCACCAACCACGTTCATTCAAATCTGCTCCATATAAATTTAGATACTATGGCCCATATCTGGCAGTATGTTACTTTCTGGCTCCTCTCCTGGAAGACTGTGGGTTGTTTGCTACTGGCCTGTGTCCAGTATCTCCAGAAACCTGCCTCTGGAGGCCTGGCTGTTGCAGTGTTCCCCCAAGTGAGGAGGATGAGGGGGAATTGTAAAAGGCCACTTGCATGTTTACAATAGAGCCCAAATGATTCCTGTTTATTTGCTGTCCTTCGCGAGTGCTTTCAGAACAAACACTGATAGACCTCCCCCCCCCCAACACACACACACAACAGACCTAACCCCACACACACACACACACACACCACAGACCTAATCACCCCCCCCCACACACACACACACCACAGACCTAACCCCCCCCACACACACAGACACACACCACAGACCTAACCCCCCCCCCACACACACACTCACACACACAGCCACACACCCTCACCTGCAGCACTGGACACGGTGGGCCAGTTCTGGACCAGCATGCCCTGAGCTCCCTGCATCACCGACGACTCCTCCATGTGGACCGAGCTGAAAACACAAAGTAGCAATCATCAGACACCCAGACAAACATTTGTTCCTTAAAAGGTGGTCAGATGGCTGAGCGGTTAGGGAGTCGGGATATTAATCAGAAGGTTGTTGGTTCGATTCCCGGCCGTGCCGAAATGACATTGTGTCCTTGGGCAAGGCACTTCACCCTACTTGCCTCGGGGGGAATGTCCCTGTACTTACTGTAAGTCGCTCTGGATAAGAGCGTCTGCTAAATGACTAAATGTAATGTAAAAGTCACTGTGCTAAAAACATACTGTTGACAGCTTTGATTGTTTTGAAGTAAATCGACCTAAACGTTTCCAAATGCAGTTGTTGTTACTTTCCACACATCAAATAGCTGAGATGTGGACTGCAGACACACCTCCTCATCCACAGCTCTGATTAATCCCACCAGGATGTCAGGCAGCTTTTAACACGTCTTTATTAAGAAAACCCAGCGGCAGCTAATTTAGTGGATGTTTCTCATGTGACTCCTCGGTTAGCTGGGAGTGATTAGAAAACATGAAGTTGTCCACCCTGACTTACTGAGTGTGTGTGTGTTTATGTGTGTGTTCAAAGGGAATGAAGGAATTGCTTGGTCTACAGTATTTACTGTAAGACAGCGTTGAGTTGCTCATGGTCGTAGTGGTTTGTTTGTTGCCTGACTTCACCCTCTATGGCGTGTGTTCACTGGGAGGCCAGGCGACAGAGGTAACGACTTAGGTCAAAACCAGAGAAGAAGAATAAAGAAGCTAGAACAACATTACAGGGAAAGGAAGTGGAACAAACTCTTCTACACTATTTATACACTCTTAGAAACTCCTATGAATGACAATCAATTATTCATCGGCCCATTTATTTGTGCTTTTCTAATTCCCTGTCATTAGTTCCAGACTCAAACACGTAGAAACTGGAGAGCATTCAGGAGAAGGACCTTCCCAGGATGTGTTGTATTGAGTATTTGAGTATCTGTACGGATGAAACATTCTTAAAGAGCGTTGAGAGCTCAGACAAAAAGATACACACACCTATGTGTGTGTGTTTGTGTGTGTGTGTTTGGCTGTATGCCTGCTCCAGAAGTATATGTATTTGGGTAAATGGGTTAGGGTGCGATCTGCGTGTTATACAGGAGAGGGGGAAGTTAAGAGAATGTGTTGGAAAAAGTGTACAGATGGTGCGACGTGTAGTGGGTGCACTGCGATTGGGTGGAATGAGGCCAGAACTGGTGTCTGGATTTAGAATGTGGGTCAGTGGCGAGTGAGTGATTGAGTGATTGAGTGTGTGAGCCTGTGTGTGTGTGTGTTACAGGTACTGCCATCTTAAACAGAGCAGTAACAAATTATATGGTGGTTGTAAATGATTTGTGATAAACCGTGTTGGCACAACAGACCATCAAACCATCACTCTACACCCATTAAACTGTGTCCTTTCTCTGTATGTTGAATGTGAGAGCGTGGTGTGCCACCATCTTGACTGCACCCATGAAATGAGTTGATGTTGCCCACAAGATATGACCCTGATTTTGTTGCACTCTATTATATATTCATGTTGTTGAGATGTTATTATTGCACTGTGGTCGAGTTACGTTTTACTTTCCTTAACTCTGACCACCACAATATTATTACAACCTTGCATTTTCCATACTTTATTCTCGGCTGAACTTTCTACATTCTCTACTTGCATGTCGCTTCGGATAAAAGCGTCTGTTCACGAAAAGTGAGAAAAGGGAGGCAGATGGCTGAGCGGTTAGGGAATCTGGCTATTAATCAGACGGTTGCCGGGTTGATTACCGGCCGTGCAAAATGACGTTGTGTCCTTGGGCAAGGCACTTCGCCCTACTTGTCTCGGGGGAATGTCCCCACACTGACTGTAAGTCGCTCTGAATAAGATGTAAATGTAAAAGTGAAACGCAAAAAATAAATCTGTCAACATCTTCTCCTGCTCAACAGCACAGGGCTGGAGGACGTTTTAACACGACGCCGCAGACCTCCTCAAGCAAGGAAGCATGAGTGGAAAACCTCTGGCCCTGCAGGGGAATCTTCATCCGTTTTCACAGCCTGGCTGTTATTCATCTAACATGTCCTCTGCAGTGTACGTTCACACCCTCACCCACCCAGGCCAGGCCCAGAGGGCTCGCTGATTAACACATCTGTCTAAGTGAAGAAAAGGTCTGCTACCCTGCCTGCACTGTGCGTGTGTGTACATGTGTGTGTGGTGATCTGTAACTGAGCAAGCCCATACTTAGTTCATCAGCTCGTTTGTCCTTCACAGCTACTGCTGAAGGACTGTGTGTGGTGTGACAGGGAGAGGCTGGTAAAGGAGATGACCCACATACCGTATAGATGACCTACATACACTATCGCACTGCAGAGCATCAGGGCTCTCGAGCACTACAGATCTCTTCAGTCAGGGTGTGTGTGAGACAGTGAATGTGTGTGTATGTGACAGAGAGGGAGGGAGTGCGAAACACAGTGTGTGTGCGTGTGCCTGAAGCTAACATCCCTCGGACAATCCAGGGGTGTGTCTCGGGTCTCCTTGTGGCAAGGTCAGAGGTCATGAGAGGGTGGAAAAGATGAAGTGCTTACCTCTGCATGCCTGCCCTCAAAGATGCAGAGTATCGCCAATCAGCATTTGGGGCTTTTGGCTGTGAAGAGAAAAGAGAGAGGGAGAGAGATGGAGAGAGAGAGAGAGAGCGAGAGCGAGAGCGAGAGCGAGAGCGAGAGCGAGAGAGAGAGAGAGAGAATGGTAGAAAGAGACAGAGAGGTTAGTTTGATCTCATGCATTGAGCTCATGCCAGATATGGCCCCATAAATTAATCATGGGGCACATCCCAGCTATGCATCCTGATAGGAACACTGCAGTTCCTTAAGACAGTGTCACTCACACATACACACCCTTTATCACAGCAATGACATTGAACAACACACTGATTGATGCCTTCTGTGATATTGTGAATGCTTATGTAGGAGTGTGTGTGTGTAGGGGTGTTGGTTCTGAGAAAACTGAGAAGTGTGGTACACTCGAGAGGGCTTTTGCTCCCTGTACTGTAGCTCTCAGCTAAATCACTGCCTCATCAGTCACACTGCAGCTGGGCTTTAAGGGTAATCCAATCAGACAGAGCCTACGTAACCACGGCAACCGCATCCTTTGCACCCCTGTTCACGTTAGGACTGGGATGGAGAGTGGGTCCTTTTTCTCCACACCTCAGTCGGCTACACCTGCACTGCAGTCAATTTTCACATTACAGCAAGTGGCGCAACCTCAGAGAGCCCTGATGTGGTATTGATAGGAGTTATGGGTAACATGGGTAAGATCTGTCACCAGTTTCATGGGAGGAAAGGTGGTCCGAGCCCTTGATCTGCGCACCAGAGCTTCAACTGAAGCGAACGCCCCAATTACCGATGGTACGCCCTGGCCGTCAACCAATCAGCCCCCTACAGTGATGGATCAGGAAGTCATCCTTTTGAAGGTGAGCCTATCAAAGCGTCCAACCCAGATCTCCACTCGTTGGAGTAAGCATGAGTTCACGGAAATGTGTTCTTTAATCAGCTCTATTCAGGGGGGAAGATCTTCTGCTCTGAGACACAGCCTGTCTGAGTGAATCTAATTTGTGGGGCCGAGAAACAGGGTCTGGAGGTTAATCTGATTTCCACTGTCACTGTTATCTTGTCCAGGCTCTGTTTATTACTCCTGGACCACTCACTGGCTGCTGGGTTGGACTGTTACCATGGCCACCGTCACCCACGCCCAGACACCACCCCCCTCCTTCCAGGAGACCCCTGTGACCTGTAAACGACGTTGTGACAACACCGCCCTGGCCGTCAACCAATTAGCCCCCTACAGTGATGGATCAGGAAGTCATCCTTTTGAAGGGGAGCCTATCAGGGAGTCCAACCCAGATCTCCACTCGTTGGAGTAAGCATGAGTTCACGGAAATTAAACAAGCACAGAAAATACAACAAATAGTAAACAGGCATTAAAACGCAGTCGAAATGTGGGACACATATGGGTATGAAAGAGGTCCCTACGGATCAGTGAAATTCTCTCCAGGAACATTAAACCACATTAACATTTCATTCATGTAGCAGGCGCTTTTATCCGGAGCAACGCACAACTAGTCGATTTAGCGTTAGGATTTGCAGTAAAAGATCAAGGATCAAAAGTGTGAATTTCTACAGTATTAGGTGGTCAGAGTCAAGGAACAGGTCTGTATTTACTAGCCGGATCGTAAAGTAAACGCATCTCAGTTAGCAGGTGATAAATCGGTGAGCTCCTGTCTCCTATTCAGATGATAATGAGACACCAAGGTGAACAAAGACCACCTAAAGCGGTAAAACACTCCGTGGAGGACAAGTTCCATCTCTGCACCAACTTCATTTACGACTACATTTCCATTCCTCACATTTTACTACACTGGCTTTTTTGTTAATCGTTTCCTGTAGCACTCAGCCTTGACTTGCCAAGTTGTGATCTAACATGAATGCCAGCGCTTTCCCAGGGCCCAACACTGCTGTACTGGAGGGACTCTGCTAAGGAGACACCAGGGAAATACAGCTGAAAGACACAGTAGCTATTCAAGGGCAGACTTGAAAAGAGAAGTCGAAACACACACACACACACTCAAGCACACACATACACACCAGTGCAAAACAATACAATGGGATACATCTACTGCCGACGGGCTCGGAAAAAGCGGGTCCTCTCCCTGAGACGTTGAGATATGACAATGAAGACAAACCCGCTCGGACATCAGTGACCGACCCTGCTCCGATGTGACTGTTTGATGACAACATCAAACTCGGGGACAAATTCCTGAATCATCAGAAATACGCCAGGACTCCAGAAAGTTCCGGGGTCTGACGGTAATGCAGTGTGACTGCTGAGCAGGGTGGAAAAGTGGGACACTGGGACAAGAACAAAAAGGGTTGTGCACCGGCTCCTAAACACTCCTCGGACAGGGTCATCAAAGGAACTTGTCAACGCCGACATGCTTTCCGAATGTACCGCCGAAGAAACGAACGCAGAGTACGACAAGAGAGAAAGATTAATTTCCCTTGAAGATACACTGCAACTTGAAGCGTGTGCTGTGGCCTAAAATAACGGGATGTTACAGAACTGGGTAGAAACTAACGCCAAACACCCGCTGCAACAAACACCGTGCACAGTTTCATGACGAGATGGCGCGAGATGGTGTTGGTCTGTGGTAGTGTTTGTGGAAGTAAAGGGGTTAGGAGAGAAAATCGACACACCTCAGGACAGACTTGCAGGGAGGCGTCGGGCATGCTCAGCCTCCGTACGAAGCCGCTGCCGCCGGTGAAGAAACGCTCGGAGCCCCAGGTCCCGCTCATCGGCCGGCCCGTGTTGTAGAACATGAAGGTGTCGCTGCCCGACGTGGCGGTCAGGCACGTCTTGTAGCAGTACGTTTTGGTCAGCGAGCCGTTGCCTCGCACCTCGATGTAGTGCGGCTCCACTTTGAGGTCTCTCCGCAGGACCACGTTGTTGTCGGGTTGCGGCCCGCCCCCGCCGCCCCCTCCCCCGCTGGCCGCGATGCAGCTGGCGCCGCCGTCCGGAGGGGGCTTCTGGGATACGCAGCACGGGGAGCAGGAGCCCGGCTGGGTGCAGTAGGCGTGGCAACGCACGATCGCCAGGACGACCACCGTGACCAGGAACACGAAGGTGGTGGCGCTGAGCGCCACGATCAGGTAGAGCGTCACGTTGGATAAAAGCAGCGTGCTGTGGGGTCGGATCACCCTCTTGGGGTCAGGGGTCATCTTGGGGAGGACCTCCATGACGGCTACGTTGATGGTGGCGGTGGAGGAGAGCACCGGCTGGCCGTGGTCACGGACCAGGACGGTCAGGCTGAAGGAGGTGGAGTTTTCCTCCAGGACGCGGCGCGTGGTTCGGATCTCCCCGGTGTGCTCGTGCACCTTGAAGAGGTCCAGGTCGGACGCCTGATCCAGGACGTACACCAGCCAGGCGTTAGGTCCCGCGTCCGCGTCGTACGCCACCACCTTGGTCACCAGGGCGCCCGGCTCGGCGTTCTTCAGCACCGTCTCGATGGCGCGCGTGCCGTTGCCCCGGGGATTGACGATCTCAGGGACGTGGTCGTTCTGGTCCATGATGTAGATGTAAACAGTGGCCACGCGGCTGAGAGGCGGGATTCCCCCGTCCTGAGCTTTGACCTGGAAGTGGAACTCCCTGAGAGACTCGTAGTCGAAGGCGCGCAGGGCGTACGCCTCGCCCGTGTCGGCCTTCACGGACACGTACGACGTGACTGGGATGCCGTGGTTGTTGTCGTTGAGGACCGTGTAGGTGATGCGAGCGTTCTCGTTGACGTCCGAGTCCTGGGCCTTGACGGTGCACAGCGAGGCGCCGGGGGCGTTGTTCTCCGTCACGTACACCGTGTAGGACGTCTGCTGGAAGCGCGGCGGGTTGTCGTTCACGTCGGCCACGTCCACCTGGATCGTCTTCTGGGAGGAGAGGGGCGGGGTGCCGGCGTCCGTGGCGCTGAGCGTGACGTTGTAGGCGGCGACGGTCTCGCGGTCCAGGAAGGCGGAGGTGACGAGCATGTAGTAGTTCCTGAAGGACTTGATCTTGAAAGGAAGGCCAGGGGGGATCTCCAGGCTGACCTGCTTGTTAGGCCCGGAGTCCTTGTCGGTCACGCTGATCAGGGCTACGACCGTGTCGGCGCGGGCGTCCTCCCTCACCGGGCTGGACAGAGATGACAACACGATCTCTGGGACGTTGTCGTTCACGTCCACCACTTCCACCACCACCTTACAGTGGGCGGCCACTGCCCCGGGGCCCTTATCCATGGCCTGGATGTACATCTCGTACGTGTTGGTCTCCTCGTAGTCCACGTTGCGCTTCACTCTGATTTCACCTGTGTTGGTGTCCATGGAGAACATCTGCCTGACTCTCTCGTTGGTGTAGCTACCGAAAGAGTAGTACACCTCTCCGTTGGTGCCCTCGTCCAGGTCCGTGGCGTTCAACTTGATGACCAGTGTGTCTTTCGGGGAATTTTCATATAGTTTCACCTTGTAAACGGAGCTGTCGAACAAGGGGACGTTATCGTTTGCATCCTCGACTCGCACGTTGATTTTAGACGTACCGGTTTTTGCTGGTGTTCCGCCGTCCACAGCAGTCAAAATTAATTGGTGGTAAGGTGTCTGTTCACGATCAAGGGGCTTTTTAAGCACGAGCTCGATGTGCTTGCTGTTTGGCAAGGGTTTGTTGGAATCCAATATAAAATGTTCGTTTGGGCTGAGTCTATATTGACGAATAGAATTCGATCCCATGTCCGGATCCTGTGCAGTTTCGATAGGAAAACGAGACCCTGGTAACAACGATTCTTTAATTTCCAGTTGG
The DNA here is from genome assembly GCF_963692335.1 of Osmerus eperlanus. Lineage (NCBI taxonomy): Eukaryota > Metazoa > Chordata > Actinopteri > Osmeriformes > Osmeridae > Osmerus > Osmerus eperlanus. Next base: position 12,769,478 of record NC_085036.1, read on the forward strand.
TATTCGTCTCTAGGGAACTGCGGCTCATTGTCATTGGCATCCACAATCTCCACCTCGACATTGTGCCCCTCCGAGGGGTTTTCAACAAGCACCTCAAAATTTAAAAAACAGGTGTTGCTCAAATCACACAGAGTCTCTCTGTCGATTCTGTCATTAACAAGTAATTTACCGTTTTTGGGGTTGACATCCACATATCGCTTTCCGCTGTTGGATGTTACCTTTATCTTTCGGGTGGAGAGCGTTCGGATATCCAACCCCAGGTCCTGCACGAGATCACCAACCAGCGCTCCATTTTCTAATTCCTCAGAAATGGTGTAACGTAATTGTCCAAATGAAAGGCCACAAAATAAGAAAAATACAACACAAAATAGAGGCACATTGTTCCCTAAACTCTTACATATCCCTGTAACAGCCATCGCAAGCTCATATGATCCGCAGACGGATTAAACAAAGCTTTCCGCCTTTTCAGCTTGCAGAATCTCGCCTCCCACCACCACATTAAAATAGGCTAATTGGTTGGTTTTGAGATGCAAGAGGAGCGGCAGATCCATTCCGTTATCTGTTTGAAGGTATACCCTTCTATTGCATCCATGTTTCCTTTGTCCGTGCAGCCTTTTTTCTCTCCTCCGCGCGCGGCTGGCGGGTGTGTTTCCCTGCCACTGGTGCTGCGCATCTCACTCGTGCGCGCACACGCTCGCTCTCCTCTTCTCAGTCCCCACTGGCGCCACCGCCCCCTCCACATCCCTCCCTTCTCTCCTTCCCTTCATTGCTCTCTCTGTGTAATGGTGTCGGTGCCGAGCGGGGGAAGGGGCTGTGTGCTTAAGAAGGCTGGCCGTATTTCAGCACCTTACGAGCGAATGAACAACCCAACAAAACCGACACCTTTTTCGAGCGGTTGCAACCTATGGGTATCTCTCTCACACACACACACACACACACACATACACACACACATACACACACACACACATACACACACACACACACACACTCACACACACTCACACACATACACACACACACATACATACACGCACACACACACATACACATACACACACATACACACACACATACATATACACACACATACACACACACACATACACAGATAGCGCTGTGCGATGGAAAACAGCCAGATGGATGCGAAACAATCTTCGGTTTAATCAACTATTTGAATGAAATTGATAGGACACCTTATAATCATGTCATGTTGATACTCCTCTTTCCTTATCAGATATGTCTGTTTTTTTTATTAAAGGTTCTACTATTTTAACTACAAAACTGCGAAAACCCCGCAGAGAAATTTACTATTGATTTCTCAAACAAGGCACGTCTGCTTTTTTGGGGGCGATTTAATTTTAATATCCTTTGTTTGAACTACGGCGGCTTCCTTCCCCTAGCAACTCCGCAGCTCGAGCATAGCCTACACACTCACTGCGCCTCCACATGTGGCCAGGGCATGAACGCAGGCCGATGGCGCGCGTTGCCCCGACATTCACAGCCTGCTCTGACACAGGGACCGTGTCAGCGCGAGACCCCCATGTGTCAGCTCAAATAACCACATCTAAAGACGCCCGTGGTGGCCCCGATAAACCAGACGTCTCATCCTCTCTGCGTGCCACCAATAAGCGCAAGATCAGACGTGCTTTCTTACATTACCGTAACCACCCAATTACCCATTCCGTTCACCTCAGTGTCCCACATGACCCCGATCATCATCACCCTCATCATCATCGTCGGTCAACATGTAAGATTGAGACAGCCAGTGCTTGGTCACTGGGGCGTGCATGCCTGTGGCGCACGCTCTGTGCATCCGTCAACAAAATTGGAGCAACTGTGTCTGTCACGCTGAAATGGCTGTCATAGTGTATTCAGAATTAGTTAACACTGATGACAATTAAAAGTGATATGTACCACTGGTAACATACCTGTTGCCGGATCCTCTCTCTGATTTAGAGCGAAGAGAAGGAATTTGACAGTGTTGGTCCAGATAAACAACAACCCACTGACTTTAGATGGACAGGAGCCACATTTCTGGTCTTGTGGTACCCAAGGTCATTAGACACCAGGAGAGAGATCAGATTACAAAGGTCATGTGATGTGGCTTCTGCTACATCAGCAGAATGATGTCAGCCCCCCTTTGTAATTTGAGTGGCCAGCAGTGAGATCAATCAGAATAAATTTTGCCTGTTAATGGATTTACACACACACACACACACACACAGAGAGAGACAGAGAGAGAGAGAGAGGGAGAGAGACACAGAGAGAGAGAGAGACACAGAGAGAGAGAGAGAGAGAGAGAGAGAGAGAGAGAGAGAGAGAGAGAGAGAGAGAGAGAGAGAGAGAGAGAGAGAGAGAGAGAGAGAGAGAGAGAGAGAGAGAGAGAGAGAGAGAGATGCAGGAATCCAGCCCTGTCATCTCAGTCTCCGGCCCAGTCAATGTAAACGTTGGCCATGCATCAGCCTGATTCCCTCACAGTGAACCAGAGCACCCTGAGATGGGGGTGAATGATCCCAGCAGGAAGCAGGAGACTGCAGACCAGTGATTCACTGAGCAGTGAACATCCGCATTGCACTATTCCCTGCAGGAACCCACTGCTGTGCTTACACCACATTTAGCATGCACATTAAAAAAAGAATAAATATTGCAAAATGAACTGCACATCCATCCTAATAAATGTATTGAAATGATGGTTACACAGTCGCAATTCGTGTTTCCTGTCAGTAGAGTTCATAAACTATCCCAAGATGGAATCTTAAATATCTGCTGGAACAAATAACAGAATGTTAATTTTCTGTGGTGTGCTAGTCATTAATCTGACCTGCATCACGAAGCACATTGATCCTAATCTACTTGACAGAGAAGACCACCTTATCCCACCTGGGTAAACCAGCTTCGAGCAAGCACATTGAGTGTCCTTGCTGGTTCTGTAAAAAATATAACACCAGTCACTTAGAGGTTCTAATGAATACATCATGATGCTGTCCCATCTGTTGTCCAGGTTCTGCGGTCCCCTGGCGGGCCCTGATTAAGCCGTCTCTGTAAACAAACACGTTCCCACTGAGGTGGAACCACTGCTCTCAATCAGTGTTTTGTAAGTCCCTTACCTAAGATGACTTTTCTATCATCAAAAAGTATTTTTGAATCTTGGACCTTGAAGCAAACCGTCTGAGAACGCAGAAGATAGAAAAAAGAAGGGGGGGGACAGAAAAATGGAGACAGTGAAAGAGAGCGAGAGAAGGAGAAAGTGAGAGAGTGTGTAACTAAGATGAAGAAAAAAAGGTCAACTTGTTCTGTTGTGTTTTTGGTCTTGAGAAACTTCAAATGTGTGCCAAGTTTACTTATAATCAGCAGGGGAACATCTCTCCAGAGATCGCCAAAATATACGATACACTGTATCTTGTACAAAGGGAAGCCTAAAATAGAAATGTGTGTTTGAGTGTCTGTGTATGCGTGTGTGTGTGTGAGCGAAAAAGAGAGAGAAACATTTGGTGCTTTATGGAATTTGGTCTATTTTTATCGTTTATATCAGAAATTTGTCAGCTACATTGAGTCAAAAAATATTTTCTTAAATCATCCAGTGACAGTCCAAATTAAATACAACACCATCTGTCCTGGCCCTGACCTTGCTTATGTAACGCTCCGCATTCCAGTTAAGATGCAGTCATCTGAGAGAGCAGCAACAACACAACCCCTGTCATAGCCCCAACACAACCCCTGTCATAGCCCCAACACAACCCCTGTCATAGCCACAACACAACCCCTGTCATAGCCACAACACAACCCCTGTCATAGCCACAACACAACCCCTGTCATAGCCCCAACACAACCCCTGTCATAGCCACAACACAACCCCTGTCATAGCCCCAACACAACCCCTGTCATAGCCCCAACACAACCCCTGTCATAGCCCCAACACAACCCCTGTCATAGCCACAACACAACCCCTGTCATAGCCCCAACACAACCCCTGTCATAGCCACAACACAACCCCTGTCATTTTTCTCCCTCCCTGTCTCTCCTTCTTTCCCTCCCCACTCTCCCTTTCTCTCTCTCTCTCCTCAGCCACATCTCTCTCCATCATGGACTACTCTGATCAGGAAGGCATTCCACCTATGCCCCAGCTCCTCCTGTGTGGTGCAGCTGGGAGTCAGTCTAGCTGAAGCCTGATGCTGGGGAGAGAGATAGCCGTAGCAATGCTGCTACAGCTGACAGTGGCTGCCCTCTAGTGTTCATTACATTTTACCAGACGTTTCATTCATTTCGCAGACGATTTATCCACAGCGATGTACAAATAATGCATGTAGAAAGCACAGCAGAAGATTAAGGTTCAGAAGCGACTGGTTCATAGTTAAAGAAAGAGAGCACAGAGCATGCAGAGAACACATTACATTTACATTTTGTCATTTAGCAGACGCTCTTATCCAGAGCGACTTACAGTAAGTACAGGGACATTCTCCCCGAGGCAAGTAGGGTGAAGTGCCTTGCCCAAGGACACAACGTCATTTGGCACGGCCGGGAATCGAACTGGCAACCTTCAGATTACTAGCCCACTTCCCTCACCTCGCCAGATTTTTCCAGAATGTCATTGACGTCAATGACAATGGCAACTGTTTGTGTTGAGTACCAGTGTAACTGTAGGCCAGGGAGTCAGGGATTGTTTGTGTATGTGTGTGTTTGTGTGTGGTGCCACATTGAGTCAGAGAGTCAGTGACTGTTTATGTGTGTGTGTGTGTTGTGTGTGTATGTTGCAGTGCTGCTTTGCCAGGCCTCTACACATCTGTGCGCCTCCTCAGAGACGCAGGGCCCCCATCTACAAACCCTGACCCTAACCACTCCACCATGTACACACCCTCCCACTACCAGAGCTCTGGGCGCGGGCTGATGACCTCACCACCCCTCCCTAGCATGGTAGGGGTGGAATCAGAGGGCTGCAGGCGACGAGTGATGACCTCATTGTTCATCAGGTCCAAGCAGTGTATCCTCGCTCCAGTCTGTGACTCAGTTGTCCAACTGGGTCAGTGTTCTGTGCCCGCTGTCTCACACACTGACATAGTGGCTGACAGGATCAGTGAGAGAACAGTAACAGTTCCTTGAGGAACACAGTTTCTACACCAGACTAGATAGGCAGCTGCGGGGCTCTAGTGACCCGATCTGTTGGGATTTTGGTCCCATGAAAGCATCTCATTTTCTGCCTATAAAAATAGATGTGTTTTTGAGAAAAATAGGTGTCAGGATTAATAAGAGAAGAGAAGATGTAAGGTACAGTACACTCAGAGGTAAGGTGTGTGTGATGTGTGTGTGTGTGTGTGTCTGCAAGTGCACATCTGTCCACTTTGTGGATAGATAAGCACTGGATTCAAATGATAATATGACACATTGAGGCCACACCTAAAAAAAAACATTCAACTATTCCAGGTAAAATCTCAGATGAGCTTGTACTGAATACAACAGCTACAGTGCAGCCTGCCAGCCTCCGTGGGCACTGTTACGCAGGCAGAGGGCAGCAGAGAGCAGGCTTGTTTTATACAGACCCCACAAAGCTCCACCGTACTCTGCCAACCCTGCCCTCCAAACAAACATCTTGTGGTACCACACTGGGTTCCGCAACTATTTCCATATGCTGTACCCTCGTTAGCTACAATATCAGAAGATGACAATCACACGTAGCTTGTGGTTTACTAGCACTGCAGTCAGGTGTGGCTCTATTCTTTCTAAACCTCTCTCTCTCTATTTCTCTCTCTCACTATTTCTCTCTCTATATTTCTCTCTCTATATTTCTCCACCTCTCTCTTTCGCTCTCCACATTTCTTTCAACATCTCTCTCCATCTCTCTCTATTTCTCTGTCTTTCTCTCTCCGCCATGTATGTAGTAGACTGTAGAGTGGGTGAATCCTGACTGATAGCCTGTGTGTGTTGGTGTAATGTAACATTGGGCAGATGGATGACTAATAAGAATTGTACTGGCAGGAGTCACTTAAGCTCACAGGCAATACGAAACATTGAGAGACAGCCAGACTGGCTGACTGCACAGCAGCTAGACAGTGCAAATTGGGAGAAACACAGATACTATACATGCAATGCATAGAATAGAATATATAACATACAGCCAGTCCTTAACCTGACACATTCCCAACTAGAACGTGTGGTATACTGTAGGAATAATTGCCTGTGACCGTGAGACTGTGACATCAGGATTCCTGACCTGGTTAATCAGAGCCGCAACCCTGCTAGCCTTCCTGAATAATGAATGAGAAGATGAAAAACATGGCCGTCACAGAGGGGGACGTCCATTATGCGGCCGGCCAACCGGTGACAAGTGGGTGTGGTGTGACGGAGAGAACAGAGACAATAAGAAAGAGAGAAAATGGATGCCTGGGGAGTAAAAACAGTGATGGGGAGAAAGATGGAGGACAGGATAAGGAATGAGAGAGGGTGTTGGGGCAGCGTGGTGGAGGGACCACACCCTTTCACAGTCAGAGCCCCAGCTCTTCTGCAGCAGAGAAATACAGAGTGGAATTTTACTGGCAGACATCCAGCCCTCCCTAGAAGCTGTGTGTGCGAAAGTGCGTGTGTGTGAAAGTGAGTGTGAGTGTGAGTGTGAGTGTGAGTGTGTGTGTGTGTGAGAGAGAGAGAGAGAGAGAGAGAGAGAGAGAGAGAGAGAGAGAGAGAGAGAGAGAGAGAGAGAGAGAGAGAGAGAGAGAGAGAGAGACTCTGCAGGTTTCCCTTCCTCCTCATCAACAGATGCCTGCATAAAAACTAAAGATAATCCCAAATAAATTAATCCATTATTAAGAACGGAACATCTCTTCCTGAATTCCCTCTGGCATAGAGAGCAGGCGTGCTGTAGGTATGAACAGAGGAGAGGAGGACATGAAAGGACATCCTGTCTCTCCTCTCCCCTCGCTCCATCCTGTCTCTCCTCTCCCCTCGCTCCATCCGTCCCTCCTCTGGGTTTGCTGCACTGCAGGGAGCTGATCAGGCCTCCTCCTGAGAAGCCCCTGCAGCTGACAAACTGAAGATAGTTAAAGTTTCGATTCACTTGCCGCCGGAGCACTAGAGAAACTAAGTTCTGAACAGGAGTCTGATTAGGTAAGACTGGATGAGAGAGGGAGTGATGTGAAAGAGTGAGAGAGAGAGACAGGGAGACAGAGAGCTAAAGATGGCTGCATGTGGGCATGTGTGTGTGTTTTTGTGTAAGTGCATACGTGAATGCTTGCCTGTGTGTGTACAGCATGTGTGCGTGTTCGTACAGAATGCGTGTGTGGTCGCCTGTGGCTAAATGATTTCCGTTGGGATACAGCACTGACGATCACAGATAGAGACAGACGGTGCAGGAGAGAAGGACCATCAGGCCAGACTACGGGAGCTAGAGAACGGCTCAAGGAGAACAGTAGCTCTAGGGCAGGGGATGCAAAGGCAAGATGCAATCAGGAGAAACAGCCCAGAAGGAGAAGCACAGGCAGGAGGAGAATCCGCTTCATTGGGGGGGTTCCCAACTTCCCAAACACAAACCGGTCTATTCTGTCCAACCAGTAAAAACAAATTAACTTATCAGCCAAATAAACACAATCAGACATCAGAGGATATTCAGTTTTCTGTCTGGGGAGGAGGTTTCTGAACTGACAGCAAAGTAAGTGTGATTCTCTTTAGGTTTTACAAAGTGACACAGAGGACACACAAGTTACAGAGCAAATCTGGAAATCCTATTAAGCATGAGCACGCCGGTTTAATACAATGTTAAATGCCAGCCTGCTGTAATGCAGAGATACAGTACACTGTGAAATCTGAAAACCTCAGAGAGCCCAGACAAAAAGAACATAGAAGAGAATGTGTGAGAGAGAGAGAGTGAGAGAGAGAGAGAGAGAGAGAGAGAGAGAGAGAGAGAGAGAGAGAGAGAGAGACAGAGACAGAGACAGAGACAGAGACAGAGAGAGACAGAGAGAGACAGAGAGAGACAGAGAGAGACAGAGAGAGACAGAGAGAGACAGAGAGAGACAGAGAGAGACAGAGAGAGACAGAGAGAGACAGAGAGAGAGAGAAGGGACGAGAGAGAGAAGAGAGGGAGAAGGGAAGAGAGGGTCTCTCGCCCAGGCCCATCTCCGGAGAGTGAGGCTGCAGTCTCCTTCCAGTACAGCCTTACAGCATCCCAATCCATCCCCACATAAAGCAGGTGGGATTGCTCCAGCACTAAGACCTGCACACCCACATGGCCCTAATCCATGTATCTCCGCAGGCCAGATGGGCCCGGCAGAACCACAGTCCTGACCCACTTACAGCTGGACTGATCCCTGTCCTCCACCAGAGAAGGAGCACAGCTGACCCAGGGAGGGAAGGCATTACCCTGTCATGCTATCACCACCGAGGCCTCAGAGTCAGCCACAGAAAGGCCCAAAACCGTGACGCACTTACTCCACCGGCTATGCATGCAACACCGGCCTGCTTAAACAGCTGAAAGGCAGAGTCAGGAAATGCTGAGAGATTACTGCTGTTTTGCAATCCCCTTTAAACACTCAATGCGGTATGTTTAAAGGTCTGTTATGCATGTCCTGTCAAAAATGAGATTCGGAAATGTTCTTGTGGCCTGTGACATTTCAACACTAAACAGTCAGCTGCAGGAGGCTATCTCTGCTCACTGATACGAACAGCAGGCACATGCAGTCATTCTAGCACAAACAGCGATCTATCCTGATGATGTCACCACGCACGCAGATTTCCAGTGCGATGTTGCAGAGACACAGACACACCAGAACACTCAGCCTCACACGCTGTTGCTAGGAGACGCTCCCTGCATCACTAGATCAAAGAGGTCTGTGGGGTCTGACTCCCTAACCCTCCACCCCAGCATCACCACATTCTAACATACATCCTGTACGTCGCAAACATTACCCCAAAACAAATCAAAGTCCCTTTATTTTAAATTTATTTTTTCACCTTTATTTGACCAGGCAAGTCTTCAATTGAAATCGTATTTGCAGCCCCAGCCTGGTATAGATAATATGTGTTAGTAGGACCAAAATACAACGACACAGAGCCCAAGGCCCCGTCCTCAGAGCAGATGCAGGCGGAGCTGCTGGTGTGTGACGGGCAGAATAAAGATCATCAGCAGCATCACAAGCTCCAGTGACCCTCACACACCGCCTCACTTCCTGTTCACCCGTGGAGTGACCCTGTAACGCGCATCAGCTCCCGGCTAACAGCTGAGCTCATTTCAGAGGGTTGATTTAACACTTATTGAACTGGCATGGAACACAAACACTCAATAGCCTCTTTAAATGTGATGGAAGCTGAAATACTCTCACCTTTTCGCAGGTGGGCAGAGTTTGAGTCCTACTGAAAGTGTCTCCTCCATTGATACTGATCAACTCCCCGTCACCAGGTGGAAACGCCGTGGGGAAAACTACCACGTCACTCTTCATTGTGTCTGAGCTAAAACACACGTCATACTGCTGAGTAGATTTGGAGTAAGACCAGCTCCCATCAGGGTGGGTGGTTATCATTGGGGCGCTGTACCTGCTGAAACTGCCGTCTGTCTTGTGGCATTTTACCGCGATTAAACTGATGAGGCTCAGTAGAAATATCACTGATACTGATGCTATGGAGATGAGCAGATACAGGTTTAGATCTGAGAAACTCTCCTCCTTTACTGGTAGCTGTCTGAACGTTGTCTGCATGTCACCTGTACTTTCAACCACCACAACATCAATAGACACAGTGGCAGACAGGGAAGGGTCTCCATTGTCAGACACCACTATGACCAGCGGGTGAGTTTTTAAGTCATTGTCACTCATGCGTCTCTTAGTCCTGATCTCTCCATTGCTGCTTCCAATTCTGAACAGATTCGGCCCCTTTGGTTCAGAGATGTGATAGGAGAGCAGCGCATTGTAACCAGAGTCTGAGTCTACAGCCCTGATCTTGGCCACAAAGTAGCCCGCTTCAGCAGAGTAGGGAATGTTCTCAGAGTTGACAGAGCCTTGGTCAGAATAGGGCGGGAGAATAACAGGAGTGTTGTCATTTTCATCCTGGATAAAAACGTTCACAGTCACGTTGCTGCTCAGAGGAGGAACACCACCGTCTGTGGCCTGAACTTTGAACTGGAATCGTTTCATTTCCTCGTAGTTAAACGACTGCAGACTGTGTATTTCGCCCGTTATAGAGTTGACGTTTATTAAATGAACGCTACTATCACCCTTCATGTTGTCCAAAATTGAATACGAGACTTGAGCGTTTTCTAAAGAATCGGGATCATTAGCGGAAGCTGTATACATCAGCGCTCCGTGAGGGAAATTTTCTTTGACATAAACGTTAAGAACTTTCTCTGTAAATTGCGGAGCGTTATCATTTACATCAGCAATAAGAATATTTGTGACGGCAGTGGAAGATAGAGGCGGGCTCCCTTCATCCGTTGCCACGATAGTAACATTATACTGGGACGCATATTCTCTGTCCAAAGCTCCATTGACAACAATAGAATATTGATTCTTATAAGAAGTCTGAAGCTTGAAGGGTGATTCGCCGATTAATCTACAGCTAACCTTGCCATTGTTGCCTCCATCTTTATCTGAGACGGTCACGAGTGCGATAGCAGTGCCGGTTCGAACGTCTTCCTTCACCGTAGGTAACAGTGAGGTAACACTAATTTCTGGCACGTTATCGTTAACGTCAACAACCTCCACGAGCACCTTACAATGTGAACCCATAGGAGTATGGCCTTTATCACGTGCCTCGACCCTGATCTCATAAAACGATGTTTCCTCAAAATCTAAGACACCCTTTATTGTGATGTCTCCAGATTCTGGGTGAATATCAAATGTGTCTGAATTTTTTTCTTGTCCATGTCTGCTAAATAAATACAAAACCTCGCCATTGGGACCCTCATCTACATCGGTCGCGTTAAGTTTTAAAATGGTAGTTCCTTGAACGGCATTTTCTTGCACACGGACTTTATACAGAGGATTGCTGAAAACCGGGCTGTTATCATTGTTATCAAGGACATTAATCACAATCTCAGATGTTCCTGTTTGGGTGGGTTTACCCCCGTCTACAGCAGTCAGTACGAGCTGAATCACAGCCTGTTTCTCTCGGTCTAACGGTTTCTGTAGCACCAACTCAGCGGACACACTTTGCTCTCCTCCGCTCTGCACATCCAGAGAGAAGTGTTCATTTGGACTCAGCTTGTAGGTTTTCACACCATTTATTCCAACATCAGGATCCACTGCGTTCATCAACGAGAACCTAGCTCCGGTAACAACGGACTCAGATATGTCAAATATCTGTTCTTTAACGGGGAAGTCGGGTGGGTTGTCGTTAATATCAAGAACCGTTATGTCCACTCGATGAAGACTTAAGGGATGGTTGACAATGGCCTGTAGTTGTAAAGAGCACACGGGCGTGTTGGGGCAAAGCTCCTCCCGGTCAATTCTCTTGCTCACATACAACATCCCTGTTTTCAAATCCACGTCGAAGAACCTGTTCTTCGAAGCATGAACGAGTTGAAACATTCGTGACTCCATGTCCTGTACACTTAAACTCAAATCCTTTGCCAAATTCCCAACCACCGTTCCCGTGTTCACCTCTTCGGAAATGGAGTACGTTATTTGTTCGCAGGCAGCACGCCCGTTGAAACATAACAAAACCAGGTTCAAATAAATCCAAGCGAAATCAAAAGACGTCATGTTAGCCATCGTCGTGCTCTTTGCTATCAAGCAAAATAAAAAATATAAAATGTGATCAAAGAGGAACCGATATTACAATCTAGCTGCATCTGCAAACAGTTCTCTTGGAACTCTCCGGCATCTAGTCCTTTCAAGAGGCATCTGAGCTTGCAAGATGATATCCTGTAAATCACGGACTACATTTACGTACTATTGTTAGAAAGAAAATGCATGGTCTGCAGTGACACCGTGTGGGTTGGTCTGGCCATGAAATAAAACATAACGCAGTAGCTAAATTAATGTAGTATATTATCTGGATGTCAATGAAAATCCCAAATTGTAGTTGGCATTCGGAAGAAAAAAAGCATTTAAAAACGTGAACACAAAGTAAATTCAAAGGAATATTACTATAGGACTGGTTTTCATGCCCCAAAATATATAAAATATTACATTATTCATTGTCTCCAAGATATCTACATTGTTTGTGGGTTTTTCAATTTAAACAGTAGAAAGTTTAAGGAGGATCCAACTGACTAAGTGACGGCATTATTAGAACCATTTTGACCATTAACCTTCATGAGGCTTTAGAAGTATTGGGTTGCGTTCCGTTCTACCGATTCTAGGCTTCCAGAGCGTACATTTCCAGCAATTTCTCAAAATGAATAATAAATAAATTAAAGTTTAGTTTTGTAAAGTGTCTCTACGTGTGGTACTTGTTGGAAAAAATAATCAAACTAACACCACTGTAAGATAAAGAAGGGCAACTCTGCCATGAATGAGCTTCGTATAGCGAATTGCCTTAAAAGTGTGCCGCTGTCCGAGGTGCTGAAAAAGATTTCGTTTCCGTGACCTTACAAGGCACACAGCAACAGCAGTCACCAGCCCACATTCAATGGTTTCGTTTTCAAGTACCAACCTATAGCCTACTCAACAGTAAAAGAGTGAGTCAGGGAGCAATTTAAACCAGATTCTATGTCCCAACAAATAAGAATAAATTATGATGATTCATTTCCACTTGAAACACCCACCATCGTGGCGATTTATGACAGAGTTTTAGAAAAGTGTCTCACCTTCTCGCAGGTAGGCAGCGTTTGAGTCCTACTGAAAGTGTCTCCTCCATTGATACTGATCAGCTCCCCGTCACCAGGTGGAAACGACGTGGGGAAAACCACTACGTCACTCTTCATTGTGTCTGAGCTAAAACACACGTCATACTGCTGAGTAGATTTGGAGTAAGACCAGCTCCCGTCAGGGTGGGTGGTTATCATTGGGGCGCTGTACCTGCTGAAACTGCCGTCTGTCTTGTGGCACTTTACCGCTATTAAACTGATGAGGCTCAGTAGAAATATCACTGATACTGAGGCTATGGAGATGAGCAGATACAGGTTTAGATCTGAGAAACTCTCCTCCTTTACTGGTAGCTGTCTGAACGTTGTCTGCATGTCACCTGTACTTTCAACCACCACAACATCAATAGACACAGTGGCAGACAGGGAAGGGTCTCCATTGTCAGACACCACTATGACCAGTGGGTGAGTTTTTAAGTCATTGTCACTCATGCGTCTCTTAGTCCTGATCTCTCCATTGCTGTTTCCAATTCTGAACAGATTCGGCCCCTTTGGTTCAGAGATGTGATAAGAGAGCAGCGCATTGTAACCAGAGTCTGCGTCTACAGCCCTGATCTTGGCCACAAAGTAGCCCGCTTCAGCAGAGTAGGGAATGTTCTCAGAGTTGACAGAGCCGTGGTCAGAATAGGGCGGGAGAATAACAGGAGTGTTGTCATTCTCATCCAGGATACAAACGTTCACAGTCACGTTGCTGCTTAGAGGAGGAACACCACCGTCTGTGGCCTGAACTTGGAACTGGAATCGTTTCATTTCCTCGTAATTAAACGACTGCAGACTTTGTATTTCGCCCGTCAAATCATTAATGTTGATTAACGATGAAGCCATAGCACTACTTTTCAGAGAATATGATATATGCGCGTTGTCGTTTTCATCCGCATCATGCGCATGCACGCTAACCACCAGGTTTCCAACGGGACTATTTTCTTTTAAATACACGTTGACAATGGGCTCTGGGAAGCGAGGTGGGTTGTCGTTCACATCAGAAATGTGCACAGTAACAACACTTGTGCTAGAGAGAGGGGGGGTTCCCTCATCTACGGCTGTGATGGTGATGTTGTACTGAGGGTGACGCTCTCTATCTAAAGGTCCGTCCACTACCAGAGAGTACTGGTTTTTATAAGACGACTGCAGTTTAAACGGAACAGTTCCACTGATGTGGCCGTTCACAACTCCATTTTTACCGCCATCTTTATCAGACAGCATTACTAACGCTACCGCTGCACCGGATTCAGAATCCTCTCTAACTGTGCTCATGAGTGACGTCACTGATATCTGTGGCGCATTGTCATTCATGTCGATGACTTCTACTAAAAGTTTGCACTGAGTGGTTTTTGGAGGTTGGCCTTGATCTGCAGCCTGAACAAATAATTCCACCCCAACATTTTCTTCATAGTCCAGATTACCTGTTACTGATATTTCCCCAGAATGACGATCAATAGAGAAGAGTTCATAATCTTTTGCATTGCCGTGCCGAACAAACGAGTACACAATTTTACTATTAATGCCTTCATCTATATCTGTTGCAGTTAGAGATATTATGTTTGATCCGATTTTAGTATTCTCTTTAACTTTTACTTTGTACAACGATTTGCTAAAAACTGGTTTATTATCATTGTTATCCAATACATTCACTGCGATCTGAAGAGTCCCGGTTCTGGGAGGTTTTCCTCCGTCTACAGCAGTCAGTACGAGCTGAATCACAGCCTGTTTCTCTCGGTCTAAAGGTTTCTGTAGCACCAACTCAATAGACACACTCTGCTCTCCTCCGCTCTGCACATCCAGAGAGAAGTGTTCATTTGGACTCAGCTTGTAGGTCTTGACTGAGTTACTGCCAACATCCGCATCCTTAGCCACCGGAAGAAAAAAACGTTCCCCGGAAATAGCATTTTCCGTTATATTTAGTGTTAGTGATCTAACCGAGAACAAAGGTGCGTTGTCATTTATATCGAGGATGTTAATTTCAACACGAAAGATGCTCATGGGATTGTGCGCCACAGCCTGTACACTCAGGGAGCATTTCTCACTGGTCCCACAAATATCCTCTCGGTCGATTCTTTCATTCACGAACAAAACACCGGACTTCAGATTCACATCAAAATACTTCTTGTTCGATTCAGATACAACCTGGAAAATACGAGACTCCAGTTCCTGAACATTGAGATTGAGATCTTTAGCGATATTTCCAACAGCGGTTCCCTTGTTCACCTCCTCTGAGACGGAGTAAGAAATCTGACCGGATGATACCTCCCACAAACAAAGCAGAGGGAACAGAATCCACACGGAAACATCCATCGTTATCCAAGGAAAATCTGGTAAACCTTATGTAAAATATACAAGACTAGGAAACAATGGTTTTATCATATGATCTCCCAAAGATTCTACATGCGTGATACAGAGGCCTTACTCGATCTTCGTTTCAATACAGCCCGTCTGACAATAGCCTCAACAGCAAACTCTAGAGAAGAAGGAGGAGTTCCCGTTAAGAGATTATTAAAATATTACCGCGGTCTGCAGCGACACCACGTGTTAGTTCTTGTTTATTAGCTTAAGAACGTTGCGAGTCGCTGTCCATAATGTGGTTCTGAACTGTCATGGCTCATGTTTGGAGTGAATCTACAGACTGTTCAAACCCAATAACATACGAGAATAAAGCTTTTCTAACATTGAATCGCATTTAAACAGTGGTGAACGATATCAAAGGAGTGGAACCAGGATAAAAACGAAATTGTCACATGAGAACATTCCTAAATTAACTCCTGGCGTTTCAATGCCGCTCGTCCATCTAAAACGAATTCAGACCATTCAACCCGAAGCAAAAACAGATGTCTACTGAGCAAACCGTGAGAATATAAAACTAGCTTAAATGAGTACAACATTCTCATGACACACCGAGTGAGGAGGCATGTGTTGCTTCACACTCAAAACGTGGCTATTTTGAATGCCCAAAACCGAAACTGAAGACGTCATGTCATTGAATTAAAACAAGTCATTTAGAAATAGGGATTAAAAAAAGCAAGATTAACTAGTATGCAGTATATATACAAGGTTACAGTTATGCTGGGGATTGATCATGCTTACCTTCTCGCAAGTGGGCAGCGTTTGAGTCCTACTGAAAGTGTCTCCTCCATTGATACTGATCAGCTCCCCGTCACCAGGTGGAAACGACGTGGGGAAGACTACTACGTCACTCTTCATTGTGTCTGAGCTAAAACACACGTCATACTGCTGAGTAGATTTGGAGTAAGACCAGCTCCCGTCAGGGTGGGTGGTTATCATTGGGGCGCTGTACCTGCTGAAACTGCCGTCTGTCTTGTGGCATTTTACCGCTATTAAACTGATGAGGCTCAGCAGAAATATCACTGATACTGAGGCTATGGAGATGAGCAGATACAGGTTTAGATCTGAGAAACTCTCCTCCTTTACTGGTAGCTGTCTGAAAGTTGTCTG
The DNA here is from genome assembly GCF_963692335.1 of Osmerus eperlanus. NCBI lineage: Eukaryota > Metazoa > Chordata > Actinopteri > Osmeriformes > Osmeridae > Osmerus > Osmerus eperlanus. The sequence continues at coordinate 12,785,709 of NC_085036.1, forward strand.
CATGTCACTTGTGCTTTCAACCACCACAACATCAATAGACACAGTGGCAGACAGGGAAGGGTCTCCATTGTCAGACACCACTATGACCAGTGGGTGAGTTTTTAAGTCATTGTCACTCATGCGTCTCTTAGTCCTGATCTCTCCATTGCTGCTTCCAATTCTGAACAGATTCGGCCCCTTTGGTTCAGAGATGTGATAAGAGAGCAGCGCATTGTAACCAGAGTCTGCGTCTACAGCCCTGATCTTGGCCACAAAGTAGCCCGCTTCAGCAGAGTAGGGAATGTTCTCAGAGTTGACAGAGCCTTGGTCAGAATAGGGCGGGAGAATAACAGGAGTGTTGTCATTCTCATCCAGGATAAAAACGTTCACAGTCACGTTGCTGCTTAGAGGAGGAACACCACCGTCTGTGGCCTGAACTTGGAACTGGAATCGTTTAGTTTCTTCGTAGTTAAACGACTGCAGGCTGTATAGTTCACCAGTTAAAGAGTTCAGATTAAAAAATGTGGACAGACGAGCATCACCTGTGTTGCCTAATAAAGCATACGTCAGTTGAGAATTTGCACTGTCATCAGGATCATTCGCAGTCACACTTCCAACGCGTTCACCTACTAGACTGTTCTCTTTCAAATACACGTTAACTACCGGCTCTGTAAACCTAGGCGTGTTGTCATTCACGTCAGACACGTGAACAGTGATTACACTGCTGGTGGAGAGAGGAGGCAAACCTTCGTCTGTGGCTTTTATTGTTATATTATACAACGAGATACTTTCTCTGTCAAGAGGCCCATCAACAACCAAAGAATAATAATTCTTGTAAGACGACTGTAATTTAAATGGAGTAGATCCTATAATCTTTGCCGCGACTTGGCCGTTTTTACCACTATCTTTGTCACGCACATTTATTGAAGCTACAACTGTTCCTTTTTTAGCGTCTTCCTTCACAGCGCCTGGGAGAGATGTCAGTATTATCTCTGGTGCGTTGTCGTTCACGTCAAGTATCTCAATTAATACTTTAGAGTGGGCACTTCTAGGTGGAACACCCTTATCTTTTGCTTCTACGCGGATTTCAAACGCTGAGTTCTCCTCGTGGTCTAGATCCATTTTAACCGTTATTTCACCGGTGTGTTTGTTAATCTCAAATACGTCATTCAAACCGCCTTGACCCCTAAATGAATATTCTATCTCGCTATTTGCCCCTGAGTCTGCATCCGTGGCGTTCAATGTGAGAACTGACATCCCAATAGCAGCATTTTCTGCCACAACAGCTTTATAAAGTGGCTTACTGAAAGTTGGAGCGTTGTCATTCACATCTATCAAATTAATTACTATCTGTAACGTCCCTGATCTGGGTGGTTTTCCTCCGTCTACAGCCGTGAGAATAAGCCTGATTTCAGCTTGTTTTTCTCGGTCTAAAGCTTTCTGAAGTACCAACTCAGCGGACACACTCTGCTCTCCTCCGCTTTGGACATCCAGAGAGAAGTGTTCATTGGAATTTAGTTTATAGGCTTTTACTGCGTTGCTGCCAACATCTGCATCACTTGCGAATGGTAAAGGGAATCGATCACCAGTAAAAGCAGATTCAGAAATGTTTATCATATAAATAAGCTCTCCAAATGATGGCGCGTTGTCATTTACGTCTACGATGTTGATTTCTAAACGATGGATTTGCACAGGATTATTGAACACCACCTCTACATCGACCGAACATTTGACTAAATTCTGGCACAGTGTCTCTCTGTCAATTCTTTCATTTACAAAAATAGCACCCGTCTTTGTGTCAAAGTCAAAATATTTCCTTTTGGAATTGGTTACAATTTGAACTTCCCTTGATTCCAGTTCCTGTATATTTACATGTAGATCTTTGGCGATATTTCCAACAAACGTTCCTTTATCCACCTCCTCGGAAACAGAATACAACAACTGACCAGCAGAAAATCCACATGAACAAAGCATCAGACACCATATCCAAAACAACACCGGACTTCGCTCGAGAGCCATCACTTTACAGGCACGCGCAAATCAAAATAATAGAATGGACTTCAACTGAAAACAGATAGAGGAATAGTCCCATTCGACTGAAATATATCTCTGTACTCCTCATTCGGTATCGGAACACTCCTCGTTTCTCTCCTCGCAAAGACAAATCGAATCATATTACACCATAAAAGAAGGAGGAGCTCAGCAGTCTGTCAGCAATAATAACTTTCACGGTCAACAGCGACATCCTGTGTTTATTCATAAATGGGTGAGGAATAAACTGAGAGCGTTGGTTCATCTGGCATCATATCAATATTCGCTTTTATGAAACGGATACATATAATTCGGGATAATACTGTATATAGTCCGTGTAGAAGAAAACAATAAATACTAAACATGTAATGTAGCCCGTACATGTTGGACGCTCTTGCAAACCAAGATTGGACATGCGTAATGACGCAAGGGTAAACAAAAGTAACCTTTTACAACTACAGTAAAATTGTAATGGCATGTAGCTAAAATACGTAATAAATAATAATATTGGAGGCTACGACACCTGCTCTGGAAGTATGTGAGAACCATCAGCCACGATGGGCCTATTGCCCTACTAGAATGACAAATGGTACCAAAAACGTTGAATTAAAATGACTATGTGGTTTTAAGAAATAAAATTAAAATATGACGCAAAGAGAATCCTCATATATCAAGCCAGAGCATAGAGGCACGTGTCGCTGTCCGAGACAGTGGTGCTTAATCTGAACACTGAGCAGTTTATAAAGCGATTTTTTTTTTGCTACTGACGGGACAAATTCGAGCGGAACTACCTTGTGTAGCCTATTCAGTTACGTAATGATGCACAAAATACACTTTTTACCACTGCAGTAAGCTTGTAAGGGCATGGAACTGAAATACATCAAAAGACAATAAATGATAAGCCGCATTTTGCAGCTATACGAAATCAAACAGATTACTCTAGACATGATAATAGCCAAATCCGAAAAAAGGGAATCAGTTTTGGACAACAGGTAGCATGTACATACCTTTTCACAGGTGGGCAGAGTTTGAGTCCTACTGAAAGTGTCTCTTCCATTGATACTGATCAGCTCCCCGTCACCAGGTGGAAACGACGTGGGGAAAACTACCACGTCACTCTTCATTGTGTCTGAGCTAAAACACACGTCATACTGCTGAGTAGATTTGGAGTAAGACCAGCTCCCGTCAGGGTGGGTGGTTATCATTGGGGCGCTGTACCTGCTGAAACTGCCGTCTGTCTTGTGGCACTTTACCGCTATTAAACTGATGAGGCTCAGTAGAAATATCACTGATACTGAGGCTATGGAGATGAGCAGATACAGGTTTAGATATGAGAAACTCTCTTCCTTTACTGGTAGCTGTCTGAAAGTTGTCTGCATGTCACCTGTACTTTCAACCACCACAACATCAATAGACACAGTGGCAGACAGGGAAGGGTCTCCATTGTCAGACACCACTATGACCAGCGGGTGAGTTTTTAAGTCATTGTCACTCATGCGTCTCTTAGTCCTGATCTCTCCATTGCTGCTTCCAATTCTGAACAGATTCGGCCCCTTTGGTTCAGAGATGTGATAAGAGAGCAGCGCATTGTAACCAGAGTCTGCGTCTACAGCCCTGATCTTGGCCACAAAGTATCCCGCTTCAGCAGAGTAGGGAATGTTCTCAGAGTTGACAGAGCCTTGGTCAGAATAGGGCGGGAGAATAACAGGAGTGTTGTCATTCTCATCCAGGATAAAAACGTTCACAGTCACGTTGCTGCTCAGAGGAGGAACACCACCGTCTGTGGCCTGAACTTGGAATTGGGTTCGTTTAATTTCCTCGTAGTTAAACGACTGCAGACTGTATATTTCGCCAGTTAAATCATTAATGTTGAATAGCGAGGAGAATGTGTCACTACTTTTTATAGAGTATGATAACTGTGCGTTGTCGTTGTCATCCGCATCATGCGCATTCAAGCTAACCACCAGGTCTCCAACTGGACTATTTTCTTTTAAATACACGTTGACAATGGGCTCTGGGAAGCAGGGTTGGTTGTCGTTCACATCAGAAATGTGCACAGTAACAACACTGGTGCTAGAGAGAGGGGGGGTTCCCTCATCTACGGCTGTGATGGTGATGTTGTACTGGGGGTGACGCTCTCTATCTAAAGGTCCGTCCACTACCAGAGAGTATTGGTTTTTATAAGCCGACTGCAGTTTAAACGGCACAGTTCCGCTGATGTGACCGTTCACAACTCCATTTTTACCGCCATCTTTATCAGAGAGTCTTATCAATGCAACCGCAGCACCTAATTCAGAATCCTCTCTAACTGTGCTCATGAGAGAAGTCGTTGATATCTGAGGAGCATTGTCATTTATATCAATAATTTCCACCAAAACTTTGCAGTGTGTGGTTTTTGGAGGATGGCCTTGATCGGCAGCCTGAACTCTCAGTTCTACACCTACATTGTCTTCATAGTCCAGATCACCTTTCAATAATATTTCCCCAGAATTAGGGTCGATAGAGAATAAGTCATATTGCTTAGCATTACCGTGTCCAACAAACGAATAGATAATTTTACTATTCATACCTTCATCTACATCTGTTGCAGTTAGAGATATTAGTTTGGTACCCATCTTACTATTCTCTGCAACTTTCACTTTGTAAAGAGGCTTACTAAAAACAGGGTTATTATCATTGATATCTAATACATTCACCATAATCTGTACTGTTCCTGATCTGGGAGGTTTTCCTCCGTCTACAGCAGTCAGTATGAGCTGAATCACAGCCTGTTTCTCTCGGTCTAAAGGTTTCTGTAGCACCAACTCAGCAGAGACACTCTGCTCTCCTCCGCTCTGCACATCCAGAGAGAAGTGTTCATTTGGACTCAGCTTGTAGGTCTTGACTGAGTTACTGCCCACATCCACGTCCTTAGCTAAAGGTAGAAGAAAACGCTCACCCGCCGCCGCGTTTTCAGAAACATTCAACGTGACGGTTTTTACAGTAAAAATTGGACCATTGTCATTTATATCCAAAATAGTTATTTCACCGCGAAAGATGCTCATAGGATTGTGCGCCACAGCCTCTAGACTCAGAGAGCATTTCTCACTGGTCCCACAAATCTCCTCTCGGTCGATTCTCTCATTCACGAACAAAACACCGGACTTCAGATTCACATCAAAATACTTCTTGCTCGATTCAGATACAACCTGAAACATACGAGACTCCAGTTCCTGAACGTTGAGGTTGAGATCTTTAGCGATATTTCCAACAGCGGTTCCCTTGTTCACCTCCTCTGAGACGGAGTAAGAAATTTGACCGGATGATGCCTCCCATAAACAAAGCAGAGGGAACAGAATCCACACGGAAACATCCATCGTTATCCAAGGATCGCTTAATATCCGTGAGTTTGCGGAGATCAGTTGCTTCCCAAAAATTAGCACATTCATCCAAAGATAATATCTAAATACGTGTTCCTACTGAGGCCTTTGTCCTCTGCGTTCCGTGCTTCACCAGAGCCCTTCTGACAATACCGTTAAACAATATTAGACGCTTAAGAAGGAGGAGTTACAATAAAGAGAAATCAGATGAAAATATCCACGGTCTGCAGCGACACCACGTGTTCATATTTTCTCTAATATATTCAACAGAGTGTTGATCACAATGCAGCAAAGAATAAACTACCGCTTTTTGAACAAACAGTCCCAAATACGTTCATCCCGACACCAACACACCCTACCAAGCGTTACTCAACACAAATAAATAAAAAAAACTATACCCAATAACATTGACGTTGCATTCTGCTATTTTCTTTTAGAAGTATGCAATCTCCTTACCTTTTCGCAGGTGGGCAGAGTTTGAGTCCTACTGAAAGTGTCTCCTCCATTGATACTGATCAGCTCCCCGTCACCAGGTGGAAACGACGTGGGGAAAACTACCACGTCACTCTTCATTGTGTCTGAGCTAAAACACACGTCATACTGCTGAGTAGATTTGGAGTAAGACCAGCTCCCGTCAGGGTGGGTGGTTATCATTGGGGCGCTGTACCTGCTGAAACTGCCGTCTGTCTTGTGGCACTTTACCGCTATTAAACTGATGAGGCTCAGTAGAAATATCACTGATACTGAGGCTATGGAGATGAGCAGATACAGGTTTAGATCTGAGAAACTCTCCTCCTTCACTGGTAGCTGTCTGAAAGTTGTCTGCATGTCACCTGTACTTTCAACCACCACAACATCAATAGACACAGTGGCAGACAGGGAATGGTCTCCATTGTCAGATGCCACTATGACCAGCGGGTGAGTTTTTAAGTCATTGTCACTCATGCGTCTCTTAGTCCTGATCTCTCCATTGCTGCTTCCAATTCTGAACAGATTCGGCCCCTTTGGTTCAGAGATGTGATAAGAGAGCAGCGCATTGTAACCAGAGTCTGCGTCTACAGCCCTGATCTTGGCCACAAAGTAGCCCGCTTCAGCAGAGTAGGGAATGTTCTCAGAGTTGACAGAGCCTTGGTCAGAATAGGGCGGGAGAATAACAGGAGTGTTGTCATTCTCATCCAGGATAAAAACGTTCACAGTCACGTTACTGCTCAGAGGAGGAACACCACCGTCTGTGGCCTGAACTTGGAACTGGAATCGTTTCATTTCCTCGTAGTTAAACGACTGCAGACTGTGTATTTCGCCAGTCAAATCATTAATGTTGATAAGCGATGAAGTACTTTTCAGAGAATATGAGACACGCGCGTTGTCGTTTTCATCTGCATCGTGCGCATTTACGATAACTACTAGATTTCCAACTGGACTATTTTCTTTTAAATACACGTTGACAATGGGCTCTGGGAAACGGGGTGGGTTGTCGTTCACATCAGAAATGTGCACAATAACAACACTGGTGCTAGAGAGAGGGGGGGTTCCTTCATCTACGGCTGTGATGGTGATGTTGTACTGGGGGTGACGCTCTCTATCTAAAGGTCCGTCCACTACCAGAGAGTACTGGTTTTTATAAGCCGACTGCAGTTTAAACGGCACAGTTCCGCTGATATGGCCGTTCACAACTCCATTTTTACCGCCATCTTTATCAGAGAGTCTTATCAATGCAACCGCAGCACCTGATTCAGAATCCTCTCTAACTGTGCTCATGAGAGAAGTCGTTGATATCTGAGGAGCATTGTCATTTATATCAATAATTTCCACCAAAACTTTGCAGTGTGTGGTTTTTGGAGGATGGCCTTGATCGGCAGCCTGAACTCGCAGTTCTACACCTACATTGTCTTCATAGTCCAGATCACCTTTCAATAATATTTCCCCGGAATTAGGTTCGATAGAGAATAAGTCATATTGCTTAGCATTACCGTGTCTAACAAACGAATAGAGAATTTTACTATTCATACCTTCATCTACATCTGTTGCAGTTAGAGATATTATTTTGCTACCTATCTTAACATTCTCTGCAACTTTCACTTTGTAAAGAGGCTTGCTAAAAACGGGGTTATTATCGTTGATATCCAGTACATTCACCATAATCTGTACCGTCCCTGATCTGGGAGGTTTTCCTCCGTCTACCGCAGTCAGTACGAGCTGAATCACAGCCTGTTTCTCTCGGTCTAAAGGTTTCTGTAGCATCAACTCAGCAGACACACTCTGCTCTCCTCCGCTTTGCACATCCAGAGAGAAGAATTCATTTGGACTCAGTTTGTAGGCTTTCACTGAGTTACTGCCCACATCCGCGTCCTCAGCTAAAGGTAGAAGAAAACGCTCACCCGCCGCTGAGTTTTCATAAACATTCAAAGTGAGGGATTGTACAGTAAAAGTGGGACCATTGTCATTTATATCCAAAATCGTTACTTCAACGCGAAAGATGCTCATGGGATTGTGCGCCACAGCCTCTACACGAAGAGAACATTTCTCACTGGTCCCGCAAAGATCCTCTCGGTCGATTCTTTCATTCACGAACAAAACACCGGACTTCAGATTCACATCAAAATACGTTTTGCTCGATTCAGATACAACCTGAAACATACGAGACTCCAGTTCCTTAACATTGAGATTGAGATCTTTAGCGATATTTCCAACAGCGGTTCCCTTGTTCACCTCCTCTGAGACGGAGTAAGAAATCTGACCGGATGATACCTCCCATAAACAAAGCAGAGGGAACAGAATCCACACGGAAACATCCATCGTTATCCAAGGATCACTTAATATCCGTGAGGCTATTGTGATCAGTTATATATATTTGTTTCAAATGCAAGTTAAATCGCCTAAATCATCGAAATCTCGTCTGCGTTCCGTGTTTCACCACAACCCTTCTGACAAAAACCTTAAACAGCAATAGACGCGTAAGAAGGAGGAGTTACTAAATTGATAAATCAGATGAAAATATCCACGGTCTGCAGCGACACCACGTGTTCATACCCTTCACTCATGTATTCAACAATACTTTGTTGACTAGAAGGGTAAATGAAATAAGATACCGCTTTAAATAGTTGAGTTTGAGATATTTGGAACGCCAGTGAAAAGAATGAAATAGCCGTTCTGACTAAATACAAATAACTCTAAAGTTACCGAAAGAAACCAACCTCAAACATGCCAGAAACTCTGGAGACACATGTTGCTGTCCAACTCAGTGGTGCTGAATTTGATCGCACTGAAAGTCCTCAACAGGATTCTGTCTACTTTGTGGAAGGCTGACACTTAAACAAAGCTGAAATAGTGGCTTATTCTCGCTTACATTCAAATAACTATTACTACTACATTGTTTACATAAATAATACAATGATAATGACAATGAACAAATCCAATAGGGCTGTGAAGTAGATCAAATCCAGAAAACAGACCTAGCTACATATTGCAAAAGATCCTTAAAATTCCACACCATTCAATGTTAAAAAGTTTTCACTATCGGCTTACCTTCTCGCAGGTGGGCAGAGTTTGAGTCCTACTGAAAGTGTCTCCTCCATTGATACTGATCAGCTCCCCGTCACCAGGTGGAAACGCCGTGGGGAAAACGACTACGTCACTCTTCATTGTGTCTGAGCTAAAACACACGTCATACTGCTGAGTAGATTTGGAGTAAGACCAGCTCCCGTCAGGGTGGGTGGTTATCATTGGGGCGCTGTACCTGCTGAAACTGCCGTCTGTCTTGTGGCATTTTACCGCGATTAAACTGATGAGGCTCAGCAGAAATATCACTGATACTGATGCTATGGAGATGAGCAGATACAGGTTTAAATCTGAGAAACTCTCCTCCTTTACTGGTAGCTGTCTGAACGTTGTCTGCATGTCACCTGTACTTTCAACCACCACAACATCAATAGACACAGTGGCAGACAGGGAAGGGTCTCCATTGTCAGACACCACTATGACCAGCGGGTGAGTTTTTAAGTCATTGTCACTCATGCGTCTCTTAGTCCTGATCTCTCCATTGCTGCTTCCAATTCTGAACAGATTCGGCCCCTTTGGTTCAGAGATGTGATAAGAGAGCAGCGCATTGTAACCAGAGTCTGCGTCTACAGCCCTGATCTTGGCCACAAAGTAGCCCGCTTCAGCAGAGTAGGGAATGTTCTCAGAGTTGACAGAGCCTTGGTCAGAATAGGGCGGGAGAATAACAGGAGTGTTGTCATTCTCATCCAGGATAAAAACGTTCACAGTCACGTTACTGCTCAGAGGAGGAACACCACCGTCTGTGGCCTGATCTTGGAACTGGAATCGTTTAGTTTCTTCATAGTTAAACGACTGCAGGCTGTATAGTTCACCAGTTAAAGAGTTCAGATTAAAAAATGTGGACAGAGCATCACCTGTGTTGCCTAATAAAGCATACGTCAGTTGAGAATTTGCACTGTCATCAGGATCATTCGCAGTCACACTTCCAACGCGTTCACCTACTGGACTGTTCTCTTTCAAATACATGTTAACTACCGGCTCTGTAAAGCGAGGCGCGTTGTCATTCACGTCAGACACGTGAACAGTGATTACACTGCTCGTCGAGAGAGGAGGCAAACCTTCGTCTGTGGCTCTTATTGTTATATTATACAACGAGATACTTTCTCTATCAAGAGGCCCATCGACAACCAAAGAATAATAATTCTTGTAAGATGACTGTAATTTAAATGGAGTAGATCCTATAATCTTTGCCGCTACTTGGCCGTTTTTACCACTATCTTTGTCACGCATATTTATTGAAGCTACAACTGTTCCTTTCTTAGCGTCTTCCTTCACAGCGCCTGGGAGAGATGTCAGTATTATCTCTGGTGCGTTGTCGTTCACGTCAAGTATCTCAATTAGTACTTTAGAGTGCGCACTTCTAGGTGGAACACCCTTATCTTTTGCTTGTACGCGGATTTCAAACGCTGAGTTCTCCTCGTGGTCTAGATCCATTTTGACCGTGATTTCACCTGTGTTTTTGTTAATCGCAAACACGTCTTTCAAGCCGCTTTGACCGGTGAATGAATATTCTATCTCACTGTTTGCCCCTGCGTCTGCGTCTGTTGCGTTCACCGTTAGAACTAAGGTCCCAAGAGAGGTATTTTCTGCCACGACAACTTTATAAAGAGTCTTACTGAAAGATGGAGCGTTGTCGTTAGTATCTAGTACATTCACTACTGTCTTTAATGTTCCAGATCTGGGAGGTTTTCCTCCGTCGACAGCAGTCAGTACGAGCTGAATCACAGCCTGTTTCTCTCGGTCTAAAGGTTTCTGTAACACCAACTCAGCAGACACACTCTGCTCTCCTCCGCTCTGCACATCCAAAGAGAAGTATTCATTAGGACTCAGTTTATAGGCTTTTACAGCATTACTACCGACGTCAGGATCACTTGCAGACGGCAAAGGAAATCTATCGCCAGCGGAGGCAGATTCTGAAACATTTATCATATGATAACGCTCTTCAAATAAGGGCGCATTGTCATTCACGTCTACGATGTTGATTTCTACACGATGGATTTGCACAGGATTATTAAACACCACCTCTACATCGACAGAACATTTGACTGAATTCTGGCACAGTGTCTCTCTGTCAATTCTTTCATTTACAAAAATAGCACCGGTCTTTGTGTCAAAGTCAAAATACTTCCTTTTGGAATCGGTTAGAATTTGAACTTCCCTCGATTCCAGTTCCTGTATATTTACATGTAGATCTTTGGCGATATTTCCAACAAACGTTCCTTTATCCACCTCCTCGGAAACAGAATACAACAACTGTCCAGAGGAAAATCCACATGAACAAAGCATCAGACACCATATCCAAAACAACACTGGACTTCTTCGCTCGAGAGCCATCGCTTCACAGGCACGCGCAAATCAAAATAATAGAATGGACTTCAACTGAAAACAGATAGAGGAATAGTCCCATTCAACTGAAATATATCTCCGTACTCCTCATTCGGTATCGGAACACTCCTCGTTTTTCTCCTCGCAAAGACAAATCGAATCATATTACACCATAAAAGAAGGAGGAGCCCAGCAGTCTGTCAGATATAATAACTTTCACGGTCAACAGCGACATCCTGTGTTTATTCATAGATGAGTGAGGAATAAACCGAGAGCGTTGGTTCATCTGGAATCATATCAATATTCTCTTTTATGAAACGGATAATTCGGGATAGTACTGTATATAGTCAGTGTAGAAGAAAACAATAAATACTAAACATGTAATGTAGCCCGTACATGTTGGACGCTCTTGCAAACCAAGATTGGACATGCGTAATGACGCAAGGGTAAACAAAAGTAACCTTTTACAACTACAGTAAAATTGTAATGGCATGTAGCTAAAATACGTAATAAATAAGAATATTGGAGGCTACGACACCTGCTCTGGAAGTATTCGAAAACCATCAGCCACGATGGGCCTATTGCCCAACTCCAGGAAGCGTCTGCTAAATGTAAATGTAAATGTAAATGTATGTAAACTCCAGGAAAAACTCAAACGGATGGTGACATTGCAACCTATAACAAGTGGCATGTGAATAACTTCATACTACTAGAATGAAAAATGGTACCAATATCGTTTAATTAAAATGACTATGTGGTTTAAAAATCTAAAACAAAATATGAAGCAAAGAGAATCCTCATATATCAAGCCAGAGCATAGAGAGGCACGTGTCGCTGTCCGAGACAGTGGTGCTGAATCTGAACACTGAGCAGTTTATAAAGCGATTTTTTTGTTGTTGCTACTGACAGGACAAATTCGAGCGGAACTAACTTGTGTAGCCTATTCAGTTACGTAATGATGCACAAATTTCACTTTTTACCACTGCAGTAATCTTGTAAGGGCATGGAACTGAAATACATCATAGGACAATAAATAATAAGCCGCATTTTGCAGCTATACGAATCAAACAGATGACTCGAGACATGATAATAGCCAAATCTGAAAAAAGGGAATCAGTTTTGGACAACAGGTAGCATGTACATACCTTTTCACAGGTGGGCAGAGTTTGAGTCCTACTGAAAGTGTCTCCTCCATTGATACTGATCAGCTCCCCATCACCAGGTGGAAACGACGTGGGGAAAACCACGACGTCACTCTTCATTGTGTCTGAGCTAAAACACACGTCATACTGCTGAGTAGATTTGGAGTAAGACCAGCTCCCGTCAGGGTGGGTGGTTATCATTGGGGCGCTGTACCTGCTGAAACTGCCGTCTGTCTTGTGGCATTTTACCGCTATTAAACTGATGAGGCTCAGTAGAAATATCACTGATACTGAGGCTATGGAGATGAGCAGATACAGGTTTAGATCTGAGAAACTCTCCTCCTTTACTGGTAGCTGTCTGAAAGTTGTCTGCATGTCACCTGTACTTTCAACCACCACAACATCAATAGACACAGTGGCAGACAGGGAAGGGTCTCCATTGTCAGACACCACTATGACCAGCGGGTGAGTTTTTAAGTCATTGTCACTCATGCGTCTCTTAGTCCTGATCTCTCCATTGCTGCTTCCAATTCTGAACAGATTCGGCCCTTTTGGTTCAGAGATGTGATAAGAGAGCAGCGCATTGTAACCAGAGTCTGCATCTACAGCCCTGATCTTGGCCACAAAGTAGCCCGCTTCAGCAGAGTAGGGAATGTTCTCAGAGTTGACAGAGCCTTGGTCAGAATAGGGCGGGAGAATAACAGGAGTGTTGTCATTTTCATCCTGGATAAAAACGTTCACGGTCACGTTGCTGCTCAGAGGAGGAACACCACCGTCTGTGGCCTGAACTTGGAACTGGAATCGTTTAGTTTCTTCATAGTTAAACGACTGCAGACTGTATATTTCGCCCGTCAAATCATTGATGTTGATTAGTGATGAAGCCATAGCATTACCTTTCAGAGAATAAGATATATGCGCGTTGTCGTTTTCATCCGCGTCATGAGCAATCACGCTAACCACCAGGTCTCCAACTGGACTATTTTCTCTTAAATACACGTTGACAATGGGCTCTGGGAAGCAGGGTGGGTTGTCGTTCACATCAGAAATGTGCACAGTAACAACACTGGTGCTAGAGAGAGGGGGGGTTCCCTCATCTACGGCTGTGATGGTGATGTTGTACTGGGGGTGACGCTCTCTATCTAAAGGTCCGTCCACTACCAGAGAGTACTGGTTTTTATAAGACGACTGCAGTTTAAACGGAACAGTTCCGCTGATGTGGCCGTTCACAACTCCATTTTTACCGCCATCTTTATCAGACAGCATTACTAACGCTACCGCAGCCCCAGACTCAGAATCTTCCCTAACTGTGCTCATGAGTGACGTCACTGATATCTGTGGCGCATTGTCATTCATGTCGATTACTTCTACTAAAACTTTGCAATGGGTAGTTTTAGGATATTGTCCTTGATCAGCCGCCTGCACGCGCAACTCAATGCCAACGTTTGCTTCATAATTAAGATCACCTATTACTGATATTTCCCCTGAATGAGGATCAATAGAAAATATATCATATTCTTTATTATTACCATGGCCAACGAAAGAGTAAACAATTTCACCGTTCATACCTTCATCTATATCGGTTGCTTCGACACGTATTAATTTATATCCAATTTTAACATTCTCTGCAACTTTGACTTTGTACAAGGATTTGCTGAAAATTGGACTATTGTCATTGATATCCATGACATGTATGATAATCTTTAGTGTACCGGATATGGGAGGTTTTCCTCCGTCTACAGCAGTCAGTACGAGCTGAATCACAGCCTGTTTCTCTCGGTCTAAAGGTTTCTGTAGCACCAACTCAGCAGAGACACTCTGCTCTCCTCCGCTCTGCACATCCAGAGAGAAGTGTTCATTTGGACTCAGCTTGTAGGCTTTCACTGAGTTACTGCCCACATCCACGTCCTTAGCCACAGGCAGAAGAAATCGCTCTCCAGTAACTATGTTTTCTGTTAAATTTAAAGTTAGTGAATTAACGGAAAAAGAAGGTGCGTTGTCATTTATATCGAGGATAACAATTTCAACACGAAAGATACTCATGGGATTGTGTGCTATTGCCTGTACACTCAGAGAGCATTTCTCACTGGTCCCACAAATCTCCTCTCGGTCGATTCTCTCATTCACGAACAAAACACCGGACTTCAGGTTCACATCAAAATACTTCTTGCTCGATTCAGATACAACCTGAAACATACGAGACTCCAGTTCCTGAACATTGAGATTGAGATCTTTAGCGATGTTTCCAACAGCGGTTCCCTTGTTCACCTCCTCTGAAACGGAGTAAGAAATCTGACCGGATGATGCCTCCCATAAACAAAGCAGAGGGAACAGAATCCACACGGAAACATCCATCGTTATCCAAGGATCGCTTAATATCCGTGAGTTTGTGGAGATCAGTTACTTCTCCAAAATTAGCACATTTATCCAAAGATAATATCTATATACGTGTTCCTATTGAGGCCTTTGTCGTCTGCGTACCGTGCTTCACCAGAGCCCCTCTGACAATACCGATAAACAATATTAGACGCTTAAGAAGGAGGAGTTACAATAAAGAGAAATCAGATGAAAATATCCACGGTCTGCAGCGACACCACGTGTTCATATTTTCTCTAATATATTCAACAGAGTGTTGATCACAATGCAGCAAAGAATAACCTACCGCTTTTTAACAAACAGTCCCAAATACGTTCATCCCGACAACAACACACCCTACCAATCGTTAATCACCACAAGTCAAAAATAAACTATGCACAATAGCATTGACGTTGCATTCTGCTATTTTCTTTTAGAAGTATGCAATCTCCTTACCTTTTCGCAGGTGGGCAGAGTTTGAGTCCTACTGAAAGTGTCTCCTCCATTGATACTGATCAGCTCCCCGTCACCAGGTGGAAACGACGTGGGGAAAACTACCACGTCACTCTTCATTGTGTCTGAGCTAAAACACACGTCATACTGCTGAGTAGATTTGGAGTAAGACCAGCTCCCGTCAGGGTGGGTGGTTATCATTGGGGCGCTGTACCTGCTGAAACTGCCGTCTGTCTTGTGGCATTTTACCGCTATTAAACTGATGAGGCTCAGTAGAAATATCACTGATACTGAGGCTATGGAGATGAGCAGATACAGGTTTAGATCTGAGAAACTCTCCTCCTTTACTGATAGCTGTCTGAAAGTTGTCTGCATGTCACCTGTACTTTCAACCACCACAACATCAATAGACACAGTGGCAGACAGGGAAGGGTCTCCATTGTCAGACACCACTATGACCAGCGGGTGAGTTTTTAAGTCATTGTCACTCATGCGTCTCTTAGTCCTGATCTCTCCATTGCTGCTTCCAATTCTGAACAGATTCGGCCCCTTTGGTTCAGAGATGTGATAAGAGAGCAGCGCATTGTAACCAGAGTCTGCGTCTACAGCCCTGATCTTGGCCACAAAGTAGCCCGCTTCAGCAGAGTAGGGAATGTTCTCAGAGTTGACAGAGCCTTGGTCAGAATAGGGCGGGAGAATAACAGGAGTGTTGTCATTCTCATCCAAGATAAAAACGTTCACAGTCACGTTACTGCTCAGAGGCGGAACACCACCGTCTGTGGCCTGAACTTGGAACTGGAATCGTTTCATTTCTTCGTAGTTAAACGATTGCAAGGTGTATATTTCTCCAGTTAAAGAGTTCATATTTACCATTGTGGATACCGGTGTGGTATTCCCTTCTTCAATCAATGAATAAGAAATCTGTGCATTTTCATTCATGTCAGAATCATGCGCAGTCAGCGTGGCAATAGGAAACCCCACGGGACTATTCTCTTTCAAATAAACGCTTATGACGCGGTCTGAAAAACGAGGTGAATTGTCGTTCACATCAGAGATGAGAACGGTAACGACACTGGAGCTAGAGAGAGGTGGAGTCCCTTCATCCACGGCTAGAATTGTCACATTATACTGGGATGCTAGCTCCCTGTCCAACGGCCCGTCCACCACAAGCGAGTAATAGTTTTTGTATGATGGCTGCAGCTTGAAGGGAACAGCTGTAGCAATGCTACATTGCACCGCTCCGTTTTTACCTCCGTCGCCATCGGTCACAGTGACCAAAGCTACAGCGGTGCCCGCTTTCACGTCCTCCTGTACTGTGTCTATGAGGGACGTTACTGAGATGGCAGGTGCGTTGTCATTTTCATCGACAACTTCAACTAAAACTTTACAATGGGTGCTTCTGGGAGGAACACCTCTGTCTTTAGCTTGGACTCTTAACTCAATTGCAGGAGTTTCTTCATGGTCAATAAGTCCCGTTACCTCAATGACTCCTGTCTCGGGATTAATGGTGAATACATCTGGCCCATTTTCAGTGCCATCTCGCACTAAAGAATATGTTATTTCACCATTCGCTCCTTCATCTAAATCCGTTGCTATAACTGAAACGATCTTAGTCTCTTTTGGCGTATTCTCTTTAACTTTGACTTTGTATAGAGTCTGACTGAACACGGGAAAATTGTCATTAATATCCATAACATTCACTACGATCTGGAGGGTACCGGATCTGGGAGGTTTTCCTCCGTCTACAGCAGTCAGTACGAGCTGAATCACAGCCTGTTTCTCTCGGTCTAAAGGTTTCTGTAGCACCAACTCAGCAGACACACTCTGTTCTCCGCTCTGCACATCCAGAGAGAAAAATTCATTTGAACTAAGCTTGTAGGCTTTCACCGAGTTACTGCCCACATCCGGATCTTTGGCGATGGGCAAGAGAAACTTGTCCCCTGCAATAACATTCTCTGTTATATTTAGCGTCAGTTTATTCACTGAGAAGAACGGCGCGTTATCGTTCATGTCTAGTATGTCTATTTCAATCCGATAAAGACTATGGGGATTTTGTGCCATGGCCTCTACATTTAAGGAACATTTCTTGTTAGTCCCACAAATGTCCTCTCTGTCGATTCTTTCACTGACAAAAAGGGCGCCCGTTTTACGATTTACCTCGAAATATTTCGTCTTGGATCCAGACACAATCTGAAACATACGGGATTCCAGTTCCTGAACATTAAGATTGAGATCCTTTGCGATATTTCCAACTACGGTTCCCTTGTTCACCTCCTCTGAGACGGAATAGACGATCTGACATGAAGATAAATCCACCAAACAAAGCAACAGCAGAGTACCACAGCAGAAGCATCCGAGGATAGAGAGACCCATCGCTATCCACAGATAGTAAAAACCTTGATGGCGTCAATGAAAGACGGCATACAAAAATATACGCCACCTCTTTTTTTCAAAGACCTTCCCAACACATTTGATATCGTGCGACACTGACAAAGCACTATACTCGCAATGGAGGCCAGTAGAGAAAGGAGGAGTTTGTAATAATAGATTAGTGAACACACTGCGTTTCAAATCACGGTCTATAGCGACGCCTTGTGTCTACAGAAATGAGAGCGCACTCTTATATCCAGGTTCTAGAACTTAAAGTAAAGAATGGTTCCTTATAAGTCGCAGTGATAATTAAAAAGGAATCCTGCAAATCTAACCATTCCAGCAATATTTATTTTCCTTTTGTTAAACTATAATTCCAGTCATGATTGTTTCAAAGAGGGGAGTACCAAATTTGAGATGTCGCTGTCCAGCACAACGGTGCTGAACACGAACTTAATACAATTGCAATGCAGCGTGAAAAACCATTGTCAACAATCGTTGATTATTAATAATAACCACAAGTCAAAAATAAACTATACCCAATAGCATTGACGTTGCATTCTGCAATTTTCCTTTAAAAGTATGCGATCTCCTTACCTTTTCGCAGGTGGGCAGAGTTTGAGTCCTACTGAAAGTGTCTCCTCCATTGATACTGATCAGCTCCCCGTCACCAGGTGGAAACGACGTGGGGAAAACTACCACGTCACTCTTCATTGTGTCTGAGCTAAAACACACGTCATACTGCTGAGTAGATTTGGAGTAAGACCAGCTCCCATCAGGGTGGGTGGTTATCATTGGGGCGCTGTACCTGCTGAAACTGCCGTCTGTCTTGTGGCACTTTACCGCTATTAAACTGATGAGGCTCAGTAGAAATATCACTGATACTGAGGCTATGGAGATGAGCAGATACAGGTTTAGATCTGAGAAACTCTCCTCCTTTACTGGTAGCTGTCTGAAAGTTGTCTGCATGTCATCTGTACTTTCAACCACCACAACATCAATAGACACAGTGGCAGACAGGGAAGGGTCTCCATTGTCAGACACCACTATGACCAGCGGGTGAGTTTTTAAGTCATTGTCACTCATGCGTCTCTTAGTCCTGATCTCTCCATTGCTGCTTCCAATTCTGAACAGATTCGGCCCCTTTGGTTCAGAGATGTGATAAGAGAGCAGCGCATTGTAACCAGAGTCTGCGTCTACAGCCCTGATCTTGGCCACAAAGTAGCCCGCTTCAGCAGAGTAGGGAATGTTCTCAGAGTTGACAGAGCCTTGGTCAGAATAGGGCGGGAGAATAACAGGAGTGTTGTCATTCTCATCCAGGATAAAAACGTTCACAGTCACGTTGCTGCTCAGAGGCGGAACACCACCGTCTGTGGCCTGAACTTGGAATTGGGTTCGTTTAATTTCCTCGTGGTTAAACGACTGCAGACTGTATATTTCGCCAGTTAAATCATTAATGTTGATTAACGATGAAGTACTTTTCAGAGAATATGAGACACGCGCGTTGTCGTTTTCATCAGTATCATGCGCATGCACGCTAACTACCAGGTCTCCAACTGGACTATTTTCTTTTAAATACACGTTGACAATGGGCTCTGGGAAGCGGGGTGGGTTGTCGTTCACATCAGAAATGTGCACAGTAACAACACTGGTGCTAGAGAGAGGGGGGGTTCCCTCATCTACGGCTGTGATGGTGATGTTGTACTGGGGGTGACGCTCTCTATCTAAAGGTCCGTCCACTACCAGAGAGTACTGGTTTTTATAAGACGACTGCAGTTTAAACGGAACAGTTCCGCTGATGTGGCCGTTCACAACTCCATTTTTACCACCATCTTTATCAGAGAGTCCTATCAATGCAACCGCTGCACCTGATTCAGAATCCTCTCTCACTGTGCTCATAAGTGACATAATTGATATTTGTGGCGCATTATCATTTATATCGATTATTTCTACCAACACTTTGCAGTTTGTGGTTTTCGGAGGATGGCCTTGATCGGCTGCCTTAACGCGCAATTCTACTCCGACATTTTCTTCATAGTCCAGATCACCTATCACTGATATTTCCCCAGATTCAGGATCAATAGAGAACAGTTCGTATTCTTTTGCATGATCATGCCCAACAAACGAGTACTGAATTTTACTGTTCACCCCTTCATCTATATCTGTTGCCATTAGAGATATTATTTTGGTACCCATCTTAACATTCTCTGCCACTTTCACTTTGTAAAGAGGTTTGCTGAAAACGGGGTTATTGTCATTGTTATCTAACACATTCACCATAATCTGTACCGTCCCTGATCTGGGAGGTTTTCCTCCGTCTACAGCAGTCAGTATAAGATGAATCACAGCCTGTTTCTCTCGGTCTAAAGGTTTCTGTAGCACCAACTCAGCAGACACACTCTGCTCTCCTCCGCTCTGCACATCCAGAGAGAAATGTTCATTTGGACTCAGCTTGTAGGTCTTGATTGAGTTACTGCCCACATCCGCGTCCTTAGCCACGGGCAAAAGAAAACGCTCTCCTGCCGCCGCGTTTTCAGAAACATTCAAGGTCAAGGATTTAACAGAAAAAACGGGACCATTGTCATTTATATCAAAAATTGTTATTTCAACACGAAAGATGCTCATGGGATTGTGCGCCACAGCCTGTACACTCAGAGAGCATTTCTCACTGGTCCCACAAAGCTCCTCTCGGTCGATTCTCTCATTCACGAACAAAACACCGGACTTCAGATTCACATCAAAATACTTCTTGCTCGATTCAGATACAACCTGAAACATACGAGACTCCAGTTCCTGAACATTGAGATTGAGATCCTTGGCGATATTTCCAACAGCGGTTCCCTTGTTCACCTCCTCGGAGACGGAGTAAGAAATCTGACCGGATGATACCTCCCATAAACAAAGCAGAGGAAACAGAATCCACACGGAAACATCCATCGTTATCCAAGGATCACTTAATATCCGCGAGGCTATTGTGATCAGTTATATATATTTGTTTCAAATGCAAGCATAATCGCCTAAGTCATCGAAATCTCGTCTGCCTTCCGTGTTTCACCACAACCCTTCTGATAATAACCTTAAACAGCAATAGATGCGTAAGAAGGAGGAGTTACTAAATAGATAATTCAGATGAAAATATCCACGGTCTGCAGCGACACCACGTGTTCATACCCTTAACTCATGTATTCAACAATGCTTTTTTGACTAGAATGGAAAACAGTTGAGTTAGAGATATTTGGAACGCCAGTGAAAAGAATGAAATAGCCGTTCTGACTAAATACAAATAACTCTAAAGTTACTGAAAGAAACCAAACTCAAACATGCCAGAAACTCTGGAGACACATGTTGCTGTCCAACTCAGTGGTGCTGAATTTGATCGCAATGAAAGTCCTCAACAGGATTTTGTCTACTTTGTGGAAGGCTGACACTTAAACAAAGCTGAAATAGTGTCTTATTCTCGCTTACATTCAAATAACTATTACTACTACATTGTTTACATAAATAATACAATGGTAATGACAATTAACAAATCCAATAGGGTTGTGAAGTAGATCAAATCCATAAGACAGACCTAGCTACATATTGCAAAAGATCCTTAAAATTCCACACCATTCAATGTTAAAAAGTTTTCATTATTGGCTTACCTTTTCGCAGGTGGGCAGAGTTTGAGTCCTACTGAAAGTGTCTCCTCCATTGATACTGATCAGCTCCCCGTCACCAGGTGGAAACGCCGTGGGGAAAACGACTACGTCACTCTTCATTGTGTCTGAGCTAAAACACACGTCATACTGCTGAGTAGATTTGGAGTAAGACCAGCTCCCGTCAGGGTGGGTGGTTATCATTGGGGCGCTGTACCTGCTGAAACTGCCGTCTGTCTTGTGGCACTTTACCGCTATTAAACTGATGAGGCTCAGTAGAAATATCACTGATACTGAGGCTATGGAGATGAGCAGATACAGGTTTAGATCTGAGAAACTCTCCTCCTTTACTGGTAGCTGTCTGAAAGTTGTCTGCATGTCACCTGTACTTTCAACCACCACAACATCAATAGACACAGTGGCAGACAGGGAAGGGTCTCCATTGTCAGACACCACTATGACCAGCGGGTGAGTTTTTAAGTCATTGTCACTCATGCGTCTCTTAGTCCTGATCTCTCCATTGCTGCTTCCAATTCTGAACAGATTCGGCCCCTTTGGTTCAGAGATGTGATAAGAGAGCAGCGCATTGTAACCAGAGTCTGCGTCTACAGCCCTGATCTTGGCCACAAAGTAGCCCGCTTCAGCAGAGTAGGGAATGTTCTCAGAGTTGACAGAGCCTTGGTCAGAATAGGGCGGGAGAATAACAGGAGTGTTGTCATTCTCATCCAGGATGAAAACGTTCACAGTCACGTTGCTTCCCAGAGGAGGAACACCACCGTCTGTGGCCTGAACTTGGAACTGGAATCGTTTAGTTTCTTCGTAGTTAAACGACTGCAGACTGTGTATTTCGCCCGTCAAATCGTTAATGTTGATTAGCGATGAAGATACATCCCTACCTTTCAGAGAATAGTAGACATGTGCATTGTTATTTTCATCCGCATCATGCGCATGCACGCTTACTACCAAGTCTCCAACTGGACTATTTTCTTTTAAATACACGTTGACAATGGGCTCTGGGAAACGGGGTGGGTTGTCGTTCACATCGGAAATGTGCACAGTAACAACACTGGTGCTAGAGAGAGGGGGGGTTCCCTCATCTACGGCTGTGATGGTGATGTTGTACTGGGGGTGACGCTCTCTATCTAAAGGTCTGTCCACTACCAGAGAGTACTGGTTTTTATAAGCCAACTGCAGTTTAAACGGAACAGTTCCGCTGATGTGACCGTTGACAACTCCATTTTTACCCCCATCTTCATCAGAGAATATTACTAATGCGACTGCAGTACCTGATTCTGAATCCTCTCTCACTGTGCTCATGAGAGAAGTTGTTGATATTTGAGGGGCATTGTCATTGATGTCAACTACTTCTACCAAAACTTTGCATTGTGTTATTTTTGGAGGTTGGCCTTGATCGGAAGCCTGCACGCGCAGCTCAACCGCAACATTTTCTTCATAGTTCAGATCACCTTTAACTGATATTTCACCAGACTGAGGATCGATAGAGAACAAACGGTATCCTTTAGAATTACCGTGACCAACAAACGAGTAGATAATTTTACTATTCATACCTTCGTCTGAATCTGTTGCAGTAAGAGATATAATTTTGGTATCTAATTTAACATTCTCTGCTACTTTAACTTTGTATAACGATTTGCTAAAAATCGGGCTGTTGTCATTAATATCTAACACATTCACAATAATCTGTAATGTCCCTGATCTGGGAGATTTCCCTCCGTCTACAGCAGACAGTAGGAGCTGAATCACAGCCTGTTTCTCTCTGTCTAAAGGTTTCTGTAGCACCAACTCAGCAGACAGACTCTGCTCTCCTCCGCTCTGCACATCCAGAGAGAAGAATTCATTTGGACTCAGCATGTACGTCTTCACTGAGTTACTGCCCACATCCGCGTCCTCAGCTACCGGTAAAAACAATCGTTCTCCTGCAACAGTGTTTTCAGTTATATTTAACGTTAGTGAATTAAAAGAGAAATAAGGTGCGTTATCATTTATATCGATTATATTAATTTCAAAGCGAAAGATGATCGTGGGATTGTGCGCCACAGCCTGTACACCCAGAGAGCATTTCTCACGGGTCCCACAAAGCTCCTCTCGGTCGATTCTCTCATTCACGAACAAAACACCGGACTTCAGATTCACATCAAAATACTTCTTGCTCGATTCAGATACAACCTGAAACATACGAGACTCCAGCTCCTGAACATTCAGATTGAGATCTTTGGCGATATTTCCAACTACGGTTCCCTTGTTCACCTCCTCTGAGACGGAGTAAGAAATCTGACCGGATGATACCTCCCATAAACAAAGCAGAGGGAACAGAATCCACACGGAAACATCCATCGTTATCCAAGGATTGTTAAAAATCCGTGAGTTTGAGGAGATCAGTTACTTCAATAAGTAAACTCATTTGTTTCAAATTCAAAAATAATCTTCTAAATACGTGTTCCTACTGAGGCTTATGTCGTGTGCGTTCCGTGCTTCACCACAGCCCTTCTGACAATACCGTCAAACAATATTAGACGCTTAAGAAGGAGGAGTTACAATAGAGAAATCAGATGAAAATATCCACGGTCTGCAGCGACACCACGTGTTCATATTTTCTCTAATATATTCAACAGTGTTGATCACAATGCAGCAAAGAATAAACTACCGCTTTTTGAACAAACAGTCCCAAATACGTTCATCCCGACACCAACACACCCTACCGAGCGTTACTCAACACAAATAAATTAAAAAAACTACACCCAATATCATTGACGTTGCATTCTGCTATTTTCTTTTAGAAGTATGCGATCTCCTTACCTTTTCGCAGGTGGGCAGAGTTTGAGTCCTACTGAAAGTGTCTCCTCCATTGATACTGATCAGCTCCCCGTCACCAGGTGGAAACGCCGTGGGGAAGACTACTACGTCACTCTTCATTGTGTCTGAGCTAAAACACACGTCATACTGCTGAGTAGATTTGGAGTAAGACCAGCTCCCGTCAGGGTGGGTGGTTATCATTGGGGCGCTGTACCTGCTGAAACTGCCGTCTGTCTTGTGGCACTTTACCGCTATTAAACTGATGAGGCTCAGCAGAAATATCACTGATACTGAGGCTATGGAGATGAGCAGATACAGGTTTAGATCTGAGAAACTCTCCTCCTTTACTGGTAGCTGTCTGAAAGTTGTCTGCATGTCACCTGTACTTTCAACCACCACAACATCAATAGACACAGTGGCAGACAGGGAAGGGTCTCCATTGTCAGACACCACTATGACCAGCGGGTGAGTTTTTAAGTCATTGTCACTCATGCGTCTCTTAGTCCTGATCTCTCCATTGCTGCTTCCAATTCTGAACAGATTCGGCCCCTTTGGTTCAGAGATGTGATAAGAGAGCAGCGCATTGTAACCAGAGTCTGCGTCTACAGCCCTGATCTTGGCCACAAAGTAGCCCGCTTCAGCAGAGTAGGGAATGTTCTCAGAGTTGACAGAGCCTTGGTCAGAATAGGGCGGGAGAATAACAGGAGTGTTGTCATTCTCATCCAGGATAAAAACGTTCACAGTCACGTTGGTGCTCAGAGGAGAAACACCACCGTCTGTGGCCTGAACTTGGAACTGTAATCGTTTAATTTCTTCGTAGTTAAACGACTGCAGACTGTGTATTTCGCCCGTCAAATCATTAATGTTGATTAACGATGAAGCCATAGCAGTACCTTTCAGAGAATATGATACATGCGCGTTGTCTTTTTCATCCGCATCATGCGCATTTACGCTAACTACCAGGTTTCCAACTGGACTATTTTCTTTTAAATACACGTTGACAATGGGCTCTGGGAAGCGGGGTGGGTTGTCGTTCACATCAGAAATTTGCACAATAACAACACTGGTGCTAGAGAGAGGGGGGGTTCCCTCATCTACGGCTGTGATGGTGATGTTGTACTGGGGGTGACGCTCTCTATCTAAAGGTCCGTCCACTACCAGAGAGTACTGGTTTTTATAAGACGACTGCAGTTTAAACGGAACAGTTCCGCTGATGTGGCCGTTCACAACTCCATTTTTACCACCATCTTTATCAGAGAGTCTTATTAATGCAACCGCTGCACCTGATTCAGAATCTTCTCTAACTGTGCTCATAAGTGACATAATTGATATTTGTGGAGCATTATCATTTATATCGATTATTTCTACCAAAACTTTGCAGTTTGTGGTTTTCGGAGGATGGCCTTGATCGGCTGCCTGCACGCGCAACTCAACGCCGACATTTTCTTCATAGTCCAGGTCACCTTTTACTGATATTTCCCCAGATTCAGGATCAATAGAGAAGAGTTCATGTTCTTTTTCATGATCATGTCCAACAAAGGAGTACACAATTTTACTGTTCACCCCTTCATCTACATCTGTTGCCGTGAGAGATATTATTTTGGTACCCATCTTAACATTCTCTGCAACTTTCACTTTGTAAAGAGGCTTGCTAAAAACGGGGTTATTGTCATTAATATCCATAACATGTATAATTATCTGTACAGTCCCTGATCTGGGAGGTTTTCCTCCGTCTACAGCAGTCAGTACGAGCTGAATCAAAGCCTGTTTCTCTCGGTCTAAAGGTTTCTGTAGCACCAACTCGGTAGACACACTCTGCTCTCTTCCGCTCTGCACATCCAGAGAGAAGTGTTCATTTGGACTCAGCTTGTAGGCTTTCACTGAGTTACTGCCCACATCCGCGTCCTTAGCCACCGGCAGAAGAAAACGTTCTCCCACGGCCGCGTTTTCATAAACATTTAAAGTGAGGGACTTAGTTGTAAAAACGGGACCATTGTCATTTATATCCATTACAGTTATTTCAACACGAAAGATGCTCATAGGATTGTGCGCCACAGCCTCAACACTCAAAGAGCATTTTTCACTGGTCCCACAAATCTCCTCTCGGTCGATTCTCTCGTTCACGAACAAAACACCTGACTTCAGATTTACATCAAAATACTTCTTGCTTGATTCAGATACAACCTGAAACATACGAGACTCCAGTTCCTGAACATTAAGATTGAGATCCTTGGCGATATTTCCAACAGCGGTTCCCTTGTTCACCTCCTCTGAGACGGAATAGACGATCTGACAGGAAGATAAATCCACCAAACAAAGCAACAGCAGAGTAGCACAGCAGAAGCATCCGAGGACGGAGAGACCCATCGCTATCCACAGATAGTAAAATCCTTGATGGCGTCAATGAAAGACGGCATACAAAAATATCCGCCACCTCTTTTTTTCAAAGACCTTCCCAACACATTTGATATCGTGCGACGCTGACAAAGCACTATAAGCGCAATGGAGGCCAGGAGAGAAAGGAGGAGTTTGTATTAATAGATTGGTGTTCATACTGTGTTTGAAATCACGGTCTATAGCGACGCCTTGTGTCTACAGAAGAGAGAGCGCACTCTCCAATCCAGTTTCTGTAACTTAAAGTTTGGTCCCTTACAGCTCACACTAATATTCGTAGTGGAATCCTAAAGATCTACAATTGCCGTCATTTAATTGTAATTGTATTAAACTACAATTCCAGACATAGTTGTGATTTCAAAGAGGGGAGTACCAACTTTGCGATGTCGCTGTCCAGCACAGTGGTGCTGAACATGAACTTCATACCATATGCAGCAACCATAAAAATTACAAGTAAAAAATAAATTAGAGCATTGACGTTGCATTCTGCAATTTTCTTTTAGAAGTATGCGATCTCCTTACCTTCTCGCAGGTGGGTAGAGTTTGAGTCCTACTGAAAGTGTCTCCTCCATTGATACTGATCAGCTCCCCGTCACCAGGTGGAAACGACGTGGGGAAAACTACTACGTCACTCTTCATTGTGTCTGAGCTAAAACACACGTCATACTGCTGAGTAGATTTGGAGTAAGACCAGCTCCCGTCAGGGTGGGTGGTTATCATTGGGGCGCTGTACCTGCTGAAACTGCCGTCTGTCTTGTGGCACTTTACCGCTATTAAACTGATGAGGCTCAGTAGAAGTATCACTGATACTGAGGCTATGGAGATGAGCAGATACAGGTTTAGATCTGAGAAACTCTCCTCCTTTACTGGTAGCTGTCTGAAAGTTGTCTGCATGTCACCTGTACTTTCAACCACCACAACATCAATAGACACAGTGGCAGACAGGGAAGGGTCTCCATTGTCAGACACCACTATGACCAGCGGGTGAGTTTTTAAGTCATTGTCACTCATGCGTCTCTTAGTCCTGATCTCTCCATTGCTGCTTCCAATTCTGAACAGATTCGGCCCCTTTGGTTCAGAGATGTGATAAGAGAGCAGCGCATTGTAACCAGAGTCTGCGTCTACAGCCCTGATCTTGGCCACAAAGTATCCCGCTTCAGCAGAGTAGGGAATGTTCTCAGAGTTGACAGAGCCTTGGTCAGAATAGGGCTGGAGAATAACAGGAGTGTTGTCATTCTCATCCAGGATGTAAACGTTCACAGTCACGTTGCTGCTCAGAGGAGGAACACCACCGTCTGCGGCCTGAACTTGGAACTGGAATCGTTTCATTTCCTCGTAGTCAAACGACTGCAGACTGTGTATTTCGCCCGTTAAATCATTAATGTTGATTAGCGATGAAGTACTTTTCAGAGAATATGAGACACGCGCGTTGTCGTTTTCATCAGTATCATGTGCATGCACGCTAACCACCAGGTTTCCAACTGGACTATTTTCTTTTAAATACACGTTGACAATGGGCTCTGGGAAGCGGGGTGGGTTGTCGTTCACGTCAGAAATGTGCACAGTAACAACACTGGTGCTAGAGAGAGGGGGGGTTCCCTCATCTACGGCTGTGATGGTGATGTTGTACTGGGGGTGACGCTCTCTATCTAAAGGTCCGTCCACTACCAGAGAGTACTGGTTTTTATAAGACGACTGCAGTTTAAACGGAACAGTTCCGCTGATGTGGCCGTTCACAACTCCATTTTTACCGCCATCTTTATCAGACAGCATTATTAAAGCAATGCCAGTACCAGATTCAGCATTTTCTTTCACAGTGCTCATTAGAGAAGTCGTAGATATCTGTGGCGCATTGTCATTCAAGTCAAGTACTTCTACTAAAACTTTGCAATGATTAGTTTTAGGATACTGGCCTTGATCGGCCGCCTGCACGCGCAACTCAATACCAACGTTTACCTCATAATCAAGTTCACCTATCACGGATATTTCCCCCGAATGAGGATCGATAGAGAATATGTCGTAACCTTTAGCATTTCCGTGTCCAACGAAAGAGTAAATAATTTCGCCGTTCATACCTTCATCTTTATCTGTTGCGGAGACACGTAGTATTTTAGATCCAATATTAATATTCTCTGCAACTTTCACTTTGTATAAGGATTTACTAAACACTGGATTATTGTCATTGATATCCATGACATGTATCACAATCTCTAAAGTACCGGATCTTGGAGGTTTTCCTCCGTCTACAGCAGTCAGTACGAGTTGAATTACAGCCTGTTTCTCTCGGTCTAAAGGTTTCTGTAGCACCAACTCAGCAGACACACTCTGCTCTCCTCCGCTCTGCACATCCAGAGAGAAATGTTCATTTGGACTCAGCTTGTAGGTCTTCACTGAGTTAATGCCGACATCAATGTCTTCAGCAACCGGCAGAAGAAATCGTTCTCCTGCCACTGCGTTTTCCGTTATATTTAATGTTAGTGAACTAACGGAGAACGAAGGTGCATTGTCGTTTATATCGAGTATATTCATTTCAACACGAAAGATGCTCGTGGGATTGTGCGCCACAGCCTGTACACTCAGAGAGCATTTCTCACTGGTCCCACAAAGATCCTCTCGGTCGACTCTCTCGTTCACGAACAAAACACCGGACTTCAGGTTAACATCAAAATACTTCTTGCTCGATTCAGATACAACCTGAAACATACGAGACTCCAGTTCCTGAACATTGAGATTGAGATCTTTAGCGATATTTCCAACAGCGGTTCCCTTGTTCACCTCCTCTGAGACGGAGTAAGAAATCTGACCGGATGATACCTCCCATAAACAAAGCAGAGGGAACAGAATCCACACGGACACATCCATCGTTATCCAAGGATCACTTAATATCCGTGAGTTTGTGGAGATCGGATACTTCCCAAAAATTATAACATTTATCCAAAGATAATATCTAAATACGTGTTTCTACTGAGGCCTATGTCGTCTGCGTTCCGTGCTTCACCACAGCCCTTCTGACAATACCGTTAAACAATATTAGACGCTTAAGAAGGAGGAGTTACAATAAAGAGAAATCACATGAAAATATCCACGGTCTGCAGCGACACCACGTGTTCATATTTTCTCTAATATATTCAACAGAGTGTTGATCACAATGCAGCAAAGAATAAACTACCGCTTTTTGAACAAACAGTCCCAAATACGTTCATCCCGACAACAACACACCCTACCAATCGTTAATCACCACAAGTCAAAAATAAACTATACAGAATAGCATTGACGTTGCATTCTGCTATTTTCTTTTAGAAGAATGCGATCTCCTTACCTTCTCGCAGGTGGGCAGAGTTTGAGTCCTACTGAAAGTGTCTCCTCCATTGATACTGATCAGCTCCCCGTCACCAGGTGGAAACGACGTGGGGAAAACCACGACGTCACTCTTCATTGTGTCTGAGCTAAAACACACGTCATACTGCTGAGTAGATTTGGAGTAAGACCAGCTCCCGTCAGGGTGGGTGGTTATCATTGGGGCGCTGTACCTGCTGAAACTGCCGTCTGTCTTGTGGCATTTTACCGCTATTAAACTGATGAGGCTCAGTAGAAATATCACTGATACTGAGGCTATGGAGATGAGCAGATACAGGTTTAGATCTGAGAAACTCTCCTCCTTTACTGGTAGCTGTCTGAAAGTTGTCTGCATGTCACCTGTACTTTCAACCACCACAACATCAATAGACACAGTGGCAGACAGGGAAGGGTCTCCATTGTCAGACACCACTATGACCAGCGGGTGAGTTTTTAAGTCATTGTCACTCATGCGTCTCTTAGTCCTGATCTCTCCATTGCTGCTTCCAATTCTGAACAGATTCGGCCCCTTTGGTTCAGAGATGTGATAAGAGAGCAGCGCATTG
Organism: Osmerus eperlanus; assembly: GCF_963692335.1. Classification (NCBI taxonomy): domain Eukaryota; kingdom Metazoa; phylum Chordata; class Actinopteri; order Osmeriformes; family Osmeridae; genus Osmerus; species Osmerus eperlanus. The sequence continues at coordinate 12,816,026 of NC_085036.1, forward strand.
TAACCAGAGTCTGCGTCTACAGCCCTGATCTTGGCCACAAAGTAGCCCGCTTCAGCAGAGTAGGGAATGTTCTCAGAGTTGACAGAGCCTTGGTCAGAATAGGGCGGGAGAATAACAGGAGTGTTGTCATTTTCATCCTGGATAAAAACGTTCACGGTCACGTTGCTGCTCAGAGGAGGAACACCACCGTCTGTGGCCTGAACTTGGAACTGGAATCGTTTGATTTCTTCGTGGTTAAACGACTGCAGACTGTGTATTTCGCCCGTTAAAGAGTTTATGTTGAACATTGTGGTGGGCGATAGGCCACGATCTCCAATGTGATTTTCAATTAGAAAGTATGATACTTGAGCATTTTCGTTTTCATCTGGATCATGCGCATTAACGTGAATCATCGAACCTCCAATTGCGCTGTTTTCCTTTAAATATACGTTCATAAAAGGCTCTGAAAAACAGGGCGGGTTGTCGTTAATATCCGAAATAAATACAACAGCAACACTTGTGCTGGAAAGAGCTGGGGACCCCTCATCTGTGGCTGAAATAGTTATATTGTATTGAGACACAATCTCTCTGTCAAGAGGCCCGTCCACAACTAAAGAATAATAGTTCTTGTAGGAGGATTCTAATTTGAAAGGAACCGAGTCTGTGATGCGACAGTTAACTACACCATTTTTACCACCGTCTTTATCAGTGACCTTAATCAAAGCGATGGCAGTGCCATCCTTAGTGTCCTCTTTAAGCTTTTCCATCAGCGGAGTCACTGAAATTTCTGGAACGTTGTCATTCACGTCAACAACTTCTATTAAAACTTTACATTGCGTACTTTTAGGTGGATGGCCTTTATCCATCGCTTGGACACGCAGCTCAAGAGCAGCAGTTTCCTCGTAGTCTATAGGGCCTTTGACGCTTAAAACCCCTGAGTCGGAATCAATAGAAAATATTTCATTGTTACTTCCGTGGCCTGTAATTGAAAATAAAATATCTCCATTTACACCTTCATCTAAATCTCTTGCAGAAAGAGTTATCAAATGCGTTCCAAACGCGACATTTTCTTGTACCTTAACTTTATATAAAGGTTTACTAAAGACTGGGGTGTTGTCATTAATGTCCATAACATGAATTACAATCTGTAACGTCCCTGATCTGGGAGGTTTCCCTCCGTCTACAGCAGTCAGTACGAGCTGAATCACAGCCTGTTTCTCTCGGTCTAAAGGTTTCTGTAGCACCAACTCAGCAGACACACTCTGCTCTCCTCCGCTCTGCACATCCAGTGAGAAGTGTTCATTTGGATTCAGCTTGTATGTTTTAACAGAATTAATATCAACATCGGGGTCACTGGCAAGCGAGAGAGAGAATTTCTCTCCTGGAGTTGAAACTTCTGTTATATTCAATACTTGTTCTGTAATCGGAAATGAAGGTGAATTGTCGTTGATATCTAGAAGTACTATTTCAACGCGATACAAACGGACAGGGTTGTGAGCCATGGCTTCTAAATACAAGGAACATTTCTGCTCCTTGAGGCACAGTTCCTCGCGATCAAGCCTGTCTTTCACGAACAGAACACCAGTCTTTGAATTTACCTCAAAATACTTCTTATTGGATCCAGACACAATCTGAAACATACGGGATTCCAGTTCCTGAACATTAAGATTGAGATCCTTGGCGATATTTCCAACTACGGTTCCCTTGTTCACCTCCTCTGAGACGGAATAGACGATCTGACAGGAAGATAAATCCACCAAACAAAGCAACAGCAGAGTAGCACAGCAGAAGCATCCGAGGATGGAGAGACCCATCGCTATCAGTAAAAACCTTGATGGCGTCAATGAAAGACGGCATAGAAAAATATAGGCCGCCTCTTTCTTTCAAAGACCTTCCCAACACATTTGATATCGTGCGACACTGACAAAGCACTATAAGCGCAATGGAGGCCAGGAGAGAAAGGAGGAGTTTGTAATAATAGCTTAGTGATCACACTGCGTTTGAAATCACGGTCTATAGCGACGCCTTGTGTCTACAGAAGAGAGAGCGCACTCTTCAATCCAGTTTCTAGTACTTAGAGTATGGTCCCTTGCAGCTCACACTAATATTCATGAAGGCATCCTAAAGATCTACAATTGCGGGAATTTTATTAAATTTTATTAAACTACAATTCAAAACATCATTGTGAATACAAAGAGGGGACTAGGCTACCAAATTTGCGATGTCGCTGTCCAGCACAGTGGTGCTGAACACGAACTTCATACCATTGCAATGCAGCATAAGCAACCATAATAAACAATCGTTAATCATTTAAAAACCACAAGTCAAAAATAAATAATAGCATTGACATTGCATTCCGCTATTTTCTTTTAGAAGTATGCAATCTCCTTACCTTTTCGCAGGTGGGCAGAGTTTGAGTCCTACTGAAAGTGTCTCCTCCATTGATACTGATCAGCTCCCCGTCACCAGGTGGAAACGACGTGGGGAAAACTACCACGTCACTCTTCATTGTGTCTGAGCTAAAACACACGTCATACTGCTGAGTAGATTTGGAGTAAGACCAGCTCCCGTCAGGGTGGGTGGTTATCATTGGGGCGCTGTACCTGCTGAAACTGCCGTCTGTCTTGTGGCACTTTACCGCTATTAAACTGATGAGGCTCAGTAGAAATATCACTGATACTGAGGCTATGGAGATGAGCAGATAAAGGTTTAGATCTGAGAAACTCTCCTCCTTTACTGGTAGCTGTCTGAACGTTGTCTGCATGTCACCTGTACTTTCAACCACCACAACATCAATAGACACAGTGGCAGACAGGGAAGGGTCTCCATTGTCAGACACCACTATGACCAGCGGGTGAGTTTTTAAGTCATTGTCACTCATGCGTCTCTTAGTCCTGATCTCTCCATTGCTGCTTCCAATTCTGAACAGATTCGGCCCCTTTGGTTCAGAGATGTGATAAGAGAGCAGCGCATTGTAACCAGAGTCTGCGTCTACAGCCCTGATCTTGGCCACAAAGTAGCCCGCTTCAGCAGAGTAGGGAATGTTCTCAGAGTTGACAGAGCCTTGGTCAGAATAGGGCGGGAGAATAACAGGAGTGTTGTCATTCTCATCCAGGATAAAAACGTTCACAGTCACGTTGCTGCTCATAGGCGGAACACCACCGTCTGTGGCCTGAACTTGGAACTGGAATCGTTTAATTTCCTCATAGTTAAACGACTGCAGACTGTAAATTTCTCCAGTTAAAGAATTTACATTGACAGCAACAGATGACTCTGTAGCTGTCGTTATAGGCTCTAAAGAATATGATATTTGAGCGTTTGCCTCCTGGTCCGGATCTAAAGCGGTCACAGAACATATCAAGGATCCCGTGGGGCTGTTTTCTTTTAGGTACAAGTTGAATATAGGTTCCGGGAACTGCGGCGCGTTGTCATTAACGTCAGAAACGTGAATAGTAAAAACGCTCGTGCTGGAGAGGGGAGGAGTACCATCGTCAGTAGCTATGATAGTGACATTATACGCGGAGTGGATTTCCCTGTCGAGCATATCTCCAAGGACGAGGGAATAATATTTGCCCTGAGATGACTCCAGCAGAAACGGCGTCCCTTCGGATATGGTGCAACGCACGTGACCGTTTCTACCCCCGTCCTTGTCAAGAACAGTGATCAGCGCAATCGCGGTGCCCTTTTTGGCGTCCTCTCTCACGCTCTCCGAAAGAGAGGACAGTTTGATTTCAGGAGCGTTGTCATTTACATCCACTACCTCTACCAGCACCTTAGCATGGGAGGCTAAAGGCGTGCTGCCTCGATCCTGGGCCTCAACGCGGATCTCGTAGGCACTCGTCGTTTCAAAATCCAACGGCCTCGCCACCGTTATTTCCCCCGTACTCTGATTTATTGCAAATATGTCATAGGCTCCCCGTTGGCCCTGTTGGCTGAACAAATAAATAACTTCTGCGTTTTGACCGTCATCCAGATCTGTGGCGTTAATCCTCAATATCGTAGTGCCAACCGGCGCAGTCTCTGAGACTTTAGCTTTGTATAGAGCCTTGGAAAACACAGGGGCGTTATCGTTCGCATCCAGCACGTTAATAGTAATTTCAGTCGTACCGGATCTTGGAGGCTTTCCTCCATCAACTGCCGTTAAAATAAGTGTGATCACAGCCTGCTTCTCCCGGTCTAAAGGCTTCTGTAGCACTAACTCTGATGAAGGACCACGGTCAGTCTCAGAAGGCCTATGTACGTCGAGTCTGAAGAAAGCATTTGGGGACAGTTTATACGCGTCAACTGAATTGCTGCCTACATCTGGATCATCTGCCGAGGGCATAGGGAATTTAGCTCCAGGGGATGTATGTTCAGCAATACTAATGATCTGTGATTTCTCAGAAAATACCGGAGCATTGTCGTTCACGTCAAGTATTGTTACCTCAACACTGTACAGTCTTAAAGGATAATTAACGATTGCTTCCAAGCTTTCGGTGCAAACCAAGCTGTTGGGACAAAGCTCTTCTCTATCTATAGCCTCGCTAACGAAGATAGCTCCGGTCCTTAAATTTACCTCAAAATGTTTCTTGGACGATCCTGATTCGATGTGGAACATTCGCGTCTCAAGTTCAGTCACTTTAAGATTCAAATCCTTTGCTAAATTCCCAACAACCGTTCCCGGGCGAACCTCTTCTGAAACGGAATAGGTAATTTGTCCAAATGCAACATCCTGGAGACAAAGCGACAGGCAAAACAGATTTACAATCCAAATGCGCTTCTCGAACACAGCCATTGTTCAGTAGTCCGTTTTAGAATGCACGCATTGTGACATAAATAACATGCGTCTGCAAAACAATCCACAATGTTTCTGCTATGAAAACACACACATAATCCTCATGTCCCGTTCGCAAACCAATCCCAGTTTACTCAATTGTATAGTGACGAATGCCTTAGTCTGCCTACATATTCATGGGTGGAGATAAAAACGAGATCCCTGTATTGTTAGTGCACAGTGACACCGCGTGGAGAATAGCACGAACAGATGCAGAGCTTCATTTTTTTGTGACGCTACGTATACTACGTCACGGATATCAAAAGCGTGCTCTGAATTGAATACATATTCGGTACAAGAGACGAATGTTTATACCGTGAAAATATATTGGATATGTGAAATAGTGGGTGGAAACGAAAATACGTGGCTAATGTCGGTAGACAAAGGAATTCCAATTTCAACACACAAAGGGAGACGGAGAGAGGAAAAAACAGGATTTCAGCACCATGGACAACTCCCCTTTCTGACGGTCGGAGCAGGTCATCGCCAGTCGGCAACCTCGCACACAGACAGAGAGAGGCGGAGAGAGGGAGAGACGGAGGGAGAGGGAGCCGTGTAGGGAGGGAGAGACGGAGGGAGAGGGAGCCGTGTAGGGAGGGAGAGACGGAGGGAGAGGGAGCCGTGTAGGGAGGGAGAAGGAGCCGTGTAGGGAGGGAGAGGGCGGGAGGCAGTAACGAAGAAAAGCTGCTCGCACGCCGCCCACAGTGAGAGGTGGAGACAGAACTTAGGAAACAACAGGCAAAATGCAGTGACAATTTTAATGATCAGTGTCCGTGTTTATGAATATGTGTACATATGTACAGTACACGTAGATGCATATGTAGCCTATGTGTATGTATAGATACTGTGCAGTATGTTTGTTTTGGCAACATTTGAAATACCTCTTACCAATGCCACTTGAAATTGAATATTAAAACTGAGAGAATAGAACGATAGAGACAGAGAGAGAGGCAGTAAGAAAAAGGAAAAACAAAGAAGGCATTTGAGACAATTGAGAGAGAGAGGGAGATGTGAAAGAAAGAGGAGAGAGATAGAGAGGATAGAGAGGTGAGTGAGAAAGAGATGAGAGAGATAAAGAGGAGAGAGATTAGAGAAATAGAGAGAGAGAGAGAGAGAGAGAGAGAGAGAGAGAGAGACATGGTCTAGACAAATGCGAATGCGACATAAATGTGGACACAAGCGCCCCTTCCCAGCACCCAGGGTTCCACACGTCCAGGTCATGAGCTGACTCATCAATAGTGACAGAGGAGAAGGAGGTCAGTCCAGAACAACACATCAACCACTGGGAGTTTTTTTTTCTCCCCCTTTTAACTCACAACAACCCATTAACGTTAAGTGAACTGCCCTTTGATAGTTAACTCAATAACCCAATGTCCTGCATGAGAGCCTGGAAATGTGCTCACATTAAGTTCAGCATTAACAGCAAAGCCTTAAGCACTCGTGTGTTCCAGCTACAGATCGCCCTCTGGTGGTTGAACCTAGTTGACGTCTCCAAACAGGACTGCCACGCACAGACTGCATTCTCAGCTGAGTGCTCTGATAATGACAGGAGGGGATGGAGATGAAAGAGCCATATGCCAGGGTACGATGACGTGAATAATTTACAGGCAGAGAAGAGAGTGGTGTTGAAAATGTGCAACTGCTTTTCCCCTGTGGTCTACCTTGGTGAGATCATGACCTCACCGCTAACTCTATAAACCACTCAGTACCTACGTGAGGATCCCAGATGCTGAGATTTACTCAATTAAATACTTCTGCAACTATAATTCTCAACTACCCCAATATCGTTAAATATTTAGAATAATTTAGAATTCATTTTCTTTTAAGCGATGGGTCCAGATCAGAGGTGGAGCAGTTGACTGCAGATCAAGAGGTTGCAGGTTGAAATCCCCCCTGTGTATGCCTTTGGATAAAATAATAACCTGGTACTATTTCCGTTACTTAGGTAGACGAAAATACAAGACAATCAAGCAATAGTAATTGTGTGAAATAATACAAATAATGATAATAAATCATGTTAGAGGGGAGTCAAGTGGCTGAGCGGTGAGGAAATCGGGCTAGTAATCCAAAGGTTGCCAGTTCGATTCCCGGTCATGCAAACTGACGTTGTGTCCTTGGGCAAGGCACTTCACCCTACTTGCCTCAGGGGGAATGTCCCTGTACTTACTGTAAGTCGCTCTGGATAAGAGCGTCTGCTAAATGACTAAATGTAAATGTAATGTTAATGCTGGTATTACTATTACTAACATCGTAATAATCCCTGGTTTTGATTAAAGCTTCCCTCTAGTGGACCATACAGGTATTGTTGTCTCGCTCTCTCCACTGCAGTACTGTAGCCTACAGAAAAGGAGACCGTCTCCATGGCGATACAGCGCTGAGCCAAGTCGCTGTCCATCGTGCTTAACAGTGAGAACTGATTTAGTCAATGAGAAACGTTCTGCTGGCGGAAAGAGAGGGGGAGAGAGAGAGAGAGAGAGAGAGGGAGGGGGAGGGGGAGAGAGAGAAAGAAAGAGAGAGAGAGAGAGAGAGAAAAGCAGAGGGACAGAGAGAGAGAAAAGCATAGAGAGAAAGAGAGGGAGAGAAACGGTTACATAGATATAGAAAGCAAGACAGAGAGAGAGAGAGTTACAGAGATATAGAAAGCAAGAGAGAGAGAGAGAGATAGGCAGGGAGGTAGAGAGGGGCATGAGGCAGGGAGGGGCAGGAGATAAGAGAGGGTTGCGGGGGTTGTCTCTGCAAATAGAGGTTGCTGAGACTGGTGAAACTGGAGCACACTGCAGCAACCTCCCTACTGACACCCTCATCTGTCAAGACATTAGGAATCTTCTCTTATGACTGTTTGTGTAGTTCTTCCCACACATACCTTTATTAGGCACATCCAAACATGTACATCCTGCTATCAGTCTTACCCACACACACACTGACACACACACACACTGACACACACACACTGACACACACACACTGACACACACACACACTGACACACACACACAAGGATGCTAAGACGCTTGAAGGTTTATAATTCCAAATTCAAGCCCTTCAACAATATACGGATAGATTGATTGTGCACAGGATCCCCACCCACAGCAGTGACTGGTAGAGGGACAGAGAGAGAGAGAGAGAGAGCGAGAGAGAAAGAGAGAGAGAGAGGGGTAGAGAGAGATGGAGAGGAAGAGGACTCCCGCAGAGCTGAGGAGAGAGGGAGCAACGGGGAAACAAGGTGAAAGACGTGAGAGCGGCGGCGTAATCCCCCCTCCTCCGCGTTCGCCTGGAAATGTGGCGCGGTTGCCGCGGCAACCGTTTCCTAGGCGCCGAGGACTTTGTGTCGGCCGAGCCGCCCACCCCCCACCCTCCACCCCCCGTCGCTGCTGCGGAGTGCAGGGGTGAGGGCTCTGTGCCGTCTTGACGGGGGCCATCCATCACTGGCCACCAGGCAGTCAAGATCAGAAGACCACCTGGAGGAGAATGTTTGGACCAGTTCAATGTGATGTGATCTGCAGACTCCACTCTCTACAAAAGCTCAATCACCCTGCATTAGCACGGAACAGTTGAGTCGGAAACTGGGTCAGCATGCGTACCCGTGTGTGTATGTCTGCGTGTGGATTGAGAGAGAGAGAGAATGACAGAGATAGATAGAGAGGGAAGGAGAGAGATAGAGAGGGAGAAATCCTATCACTAGTGATAATATCTACATATTTAGCCATTCACAAAAGACGCCAGAGCTAAAACCAAGGACTCAGATCTCCAAACTTTATTCAGATTGCATCTTCTGGCAGAACATTAGAGCAAAAAGACACAAAAAAAAATCTGCAAGGCCATTCTCTCTCACTCCATTTGTATCTGAACTAACAGCCAGGGGGCCGGTCTGTCTGGACGGTGCTTAACACAGGGCATCCCATGTCGGTTAGGTAACGAGCCACACAGAGAGAATCTCTGGGACTCAAGAAACAGTCTAAAAGCAGAAGTAAAATGCAGGAATAAGCACTACACACTAAAAGAGACAAACACACATTACCAAGCAAGCAGCATGAACACTCCAAGGTGCCCACCAACACAGCACAGCGAATACAACTGATATCAAAATTGTACAGAATCGTATCAAAACACACAAAGTAAAAAGTAGTTATATCAAGCCTGGTTTCAACCCATCCCATTGTTTTTTTTTAACGGTTCTTACAGCACATCTGTTCAAATAATACTAGTAATACTTTGACGCCGGGTCACATCACCAGACCCGATGATTGGCACCGGTTGTCAAAAGTCAGGGAAGTAAGTCAGTCCAGATGGCTTCTCAGCCCTGGCAATAATCATGACTTGAAAATCTGGATTAAGCACCATTATCTCATTCTTTCAAGTCACATGCTTTGTGGTGATGCATATGGGCACCGCTCAGAATACCACTGCTTTACCATTATCCTACAGTTAAGTATGTATATGGTTAAGTATTATATATTGCTCGCCTCACACAATGACCATGTGGCATGTCCTCCACGAATGTCATTGTGGGTGTGGCACAGACAGCTGTGTGTGTGTGTGTGTTAGTGTGTGTTTGTTTGTGTGTCAGAGCAGCTAAGGCTAACCTCATCAGACCACAGAGAGAGGTGAGGTCAACATGTAGAGAGAGGGTTTCAAGCGGGATAGATCTAATAATAGTGAATCCATTGGCAGATACACAATGAACAGATTGAGCCTCTTTACTTATCCCTTTACATGTTGAAGGTCTTTAGAGAGAGGGTTTGAATTTTGGGTATGGTCTGTTTGGAATTAAAACACTGAGTGAATTGTGAGCACATGATTGATACAATCAAGAGCCGACCTGTCATTAAAAATATCTGGTTATATCTCTCTCTCTGTCTGTGCCTTCTCTTCTCTTCCATCCCTCTTTTGGCTTTGTCTTTCTATGTTCTCATTTCTGAAAGATAATGCCTGACGCTAAGTTACCTGAGCCCTGCTGACATGGCTTAGGAGGTGTTGATGTCGACCATTTGGCTTCATATCCAGTAGTGGACTCAGTGCTGAATTAGATCTGAATGTCTGTACACTATCAAAGAAAGAACAAATCATGTATTGCACTACGAATATCATAAAACACAAAATGCACTTGAAGAAGTCACAAAAAAGCTGCAATAAGAGTAGTTATATCAAATAGTTGAATAAAAAAACACTATCTCATGAAGTTCAATTCAATCATCATAATTCAACTTTTGAAACATGGCGAGTATTGAATTGCACCATGCCTGACATAAATATAATTTGTATATAGTATATTTTTTCAATAAACAGTCCTATTCTTTAAAGTGAAAATAGTCAATCGTTCTACAGAATACAACTGTCTGGTCTTTTGTCACCAACAGTTTATTTGTTTTTGTTTTTTTGTATTTGAATTCCCGTTTTTACCTAGCTTTCACAGTGGCCTTCTGAGTGGATGGTCACGGTAGTGAGCCCCTGTTACCGGGCTGTGAGGGTTAGCTTGAGGGAGCTGGGATGGACTGGAGACAGGATATGGTGCTACGGGGCGTCCTGATCATGGGAGCAGGCCTGCTACATAGACGGTCCAGTGTCTGCTTCAACCTGAAGACTCTGCTCAAGCAGGGAGACGCTACCTTCAGAAGGATGTTGTCTCTATTGCAGTTGATCTGTGCTTTATGCTTCACGGTGAATCGTTGCAAAGTTAAGAAATCTCAAATCTAATTTATCATAGCTGCTGAACAGTTGTATGGAAAATGACAAATCTAAAATGCACGCTTTTTCTTTTCGGAGTGTTTTTAGTTTAAAAAAAGTCTATTTGGACTAGCAAATAAAAACATCTTAACACACTATACAACAAGCCTGTGATGACATGGCAAAGCATGACAGAAAACCCCAAGTAGAACACGTGGAACACTTTCATCTCCTGCATCGCATCCTTCCTGGGGGAACAGGAAATGGAATGTCCATACCTGCCGTTAGGTTAAAAGTCATCAGCAACATCCCCCAAAAACGACAGCGCTCCGATTCAGTACCAGCATCCTCAGCGGAGACTCCTTCTTCTCCGTGACGATAAAGCTCAAGCACCTGGTAGTGTGGCCATGCAGATTCATGCTTGATTGATGGAGTTGAAGGTAGTTTACATCAGAAGAGGTCACTGGTGTGAGGTTGGTGTTTGGGAAGAAGGGTCCAAGAGATGCCCGCAGAGGGAGCTCATTGTTGGATCTTATTGATAGAGAGCTGGGGGGTGGGGTTAGGGGGTGGGAGGAAGGGGGGTGTGGTTGTGTCTTTGAACGTCTTTGATGTCCTGTGGAAGTTGTAGAAAGTTCTCAACCCGTCCGGGAAGTCATGGCAGGTCACTGCTGGACTCCTGCCGATGGACAGAAACAAGAATAGAGCGTTAGCATCATTAATGTGGAAGGTGAACCTGACCGACAGCCACAATGCCACAACTCATGCAGTGACAGAGTTTCCTCAACCGGGGCCTGACTGGTTACTGTCACCATCAGTCAAACAGAGATGGATTTCAGCTGGTTTGCTTACTTTCTACAGTAAGTAAATCCCAAGCCTCGGTTTTATGAAAGGAGGTTTGCTTTGTGAATTCGATAGAACTTTCAGAACCTTTTAATGTTCTCCACAGTAAGACTGTAAGTAGGCCGAATCACAGAGCTTCAATCACCTGAATTGAGGCCAGATTGAAAAGCAAGCAATTGAAATTTGAATAAAAACAAACAAGTGACAAGACCAGGGTAACAAAAAAAAGAGGAGACAGGAGACATGCACATCGCAGTGTGTAGTTGGTAGGTTTGTGTGTGTGTGTGTACATGCATGTATGTACCCAAGTACTGATCCCCATAAAATGTCTATCGTCAATTATTTCTCCATCTGCTCTCCCTAACCAATGATGAGTCTAATGTGTGCTTCTGACAGTGAGAGCTGCTGTTTTACATTTACATTTAGTCATTTAGCAGACGCTCTCATCCAGAGCGACTTACAGTAAGTACAGGGACATTCCCCCGAGGCAAGTAAGGTGAAGTGACTTGCCCAAGGACACAATGTCAGTTGGCATGACCGGGAATCAAACTGGCAACCTTCAGATTACTAGCCCGACTCCCTCACCGCTCAGCCATCTGACTCCCCGTTTTAAAGCAGGTGATCAAACCGAGGACACGCTATAATCCTCTTTTTCATCTGTGTCAGGCCTTTGCCCTGTTCTTCTACCCAGGCAAACCCTGTGTCACAATTACTGTTCTGACCTGGCAGACTCTACGGGCCTAATCTCAACTGTCTGAGAGAGATTGGTTCCTCTGTGGAAAGATTTGCCAATCTAATATTCATAGTTCACAGGAGTGCTGTGGTGAAGGTCAGAGAGAGAGCAGTGTGCGTCAGGGGAGGAGACTGAGAGATTGAGAGAGAAGAGAGAGAGCTCGGGAATTATGCTTTTTTTTCCTCTCTGCATCTCCTTCCATTGCATAAGGGCTCCTTGCAAAGAGTCTTTCTTAGAAAAGGGTTAGAACTAAGTAATCACAGGCATGGTGAGCAAAGGTCTCGTTTCTTTTTTGTTTTGAATTTCCAACAATCCAATTTTTTGAATAGGACAAATGGAACTGGACCAAAAACAGGAGAAACGCGAATTTCTTTTACACAAATCACACCGGTCCTATAACATGTATTCAGCAACCAGCATACCTCCAGTTGTAGAATGGACTTCCTTTCATTTTGAGTACTTAAGAATAAAGAAAAGACAGTTTCAATGGTCATTTCACACCCACCAACCCACACGCACACAGATACAAACACACACACATACACCCACCTTTGAAATAATATTTAAAAAACAAATTAAAAGTAAATTGATGTTAATTATTCATTTTACTTTTTTTTAAATAACCCCTATCCCAAAAACTTAACATAAACATTGACATAAGGTACATCAGAAACCTAAATCCTTATTTGGAAACAGCATCCTGAAAGAAAAAAGACCAAAAAATATCATGCCCAAAAAAAAGACCTTGTGGTAGAAAAGTCAAGTAGTAGAATTAGTCAGGGTTGCTGTCCTCGGATCACCTTGGATGTTGAAGATAATTTAGCTAGTGAAGTAATATCCATAACAAATGAAAACATACTTTCTTAGAAAAAACACTTTGTCATCAATATTGCATGTTCTGCATGCACACTGTGAGAGTCTAAGTGGCATCCAGCCGGCTGGGAATTCACTTGATTATTTAATACAGCCAGGCAAGGCGAGTCCCTACACTGTGAATGACTCCAAGGCAAACGAAACTCAAACAGTTTTTATGCTCTAGGAGTCTTCAATAACCACACAGTGATTTCCAGCCATAACACACAAAGTGACTAAGTTAACATCACAGTCTGACGTTTCTTTATGTTATAATGCCTATGGTTTTGCCTATGGTTTTACCCAGTAGTTGACCTGTCTGACATGACCGGCAGAATTTAATTTTTCCATAAGGAAATGGAAGGTCAGTGATCTCGAGGGATGGCAGACATTGTAAAGTGTGTCACACTGTCACATCGCCAGTTTATATATTAGGGGAAAATGAAGATCATACACTATTTACAGCATACTGCCACATTCCTCAAGATCCCGTATTTGTATTGCTTAGTAAACGAATGGTCAAGCCATGTTGCCATCTAATCCGACTGAGTGAAGTGAGGACTGAGGAATGTGTTGTCCTGTAGAACATATTTAAACAAGGTATAGCTTCCTTCATCTCTTGTAACACCAGACCACCCCAGCATTTGTCAAATCAATCCAGCAGCATCACAGGTACAAGCAGAAATAAGTCACGGCAAAAGTTTGGAAATAAAAGACAAAACTGTCTGTCTGAGTGCTGTCAGCCTACCTGTAGTGTGGATGCCCTGGAGTCGCTGGTCTCCGTGGGGCCTATGCTCCTGGGTATACTGGAGACAAAGTATCCGGCTCCCTTGGGCACAATGGGCTGCCTCACCACCACCTTCCCTTTCCGGGTCTCAGCCAAGAACAGGCTGTACCAGTAGGCGTCGCTGGAGATCAGAGTGGAGTCCGCTATGGTGGAGCTTCTCTGGCTGACGTAGCTGTTCCTGCTGACGTAGCTGTTCCTGTTGGGCGGGGGCATCTTCATGGGCTTGGGTTTGGGCTTCTGGCACTTGATCACGATGATCACCAGGATGGTGATGAGAAGCAGGAAGGAGACGGAGCCCAGGCCGATGACCAGGTACAGGTTGAGGTCGGAGAACATATCGTACTCGAAGGGTTCCTCGGTCGTCTCGGAGAACGACGTCACCATGTGCTCTACCGTCGTGATCTTGATGGTCACCGTGGCGGAGAGGGACGGCTCTCCGTTGTCCTTGGCGACGACGACCAGGCGCTGGTGGCGAGGGTCCCTGTAGCTGAACATCCGGGTGGTGCGGATCTCGCCGTTGTACTGGTCCAAGCTGAAAAGCGTCGGGTCGCTGATCTGCAGGAGCTGGTAGGTGACGCGCGCGTTCTGCTCCGAGTCCGAGTCGATGGCGATGACTTTGGCGACCAGGTGACCTTTGTCGGTGGACCTCGGGATCACCTCCTCGATGACGGAACCCTGGGCGCGCCACGGCGCCACGATGGCGGGCGTGTTGTCGTTTTGGTCCAGGATGACGATGTGGATCGTGACGTTGCTGCTGAGAGCAGGAACGCCCGAGTCCCGGGCCTCGATGTGAAACAGGAACTCCCTCTCTCTCTCAAAGTCGAAGGTCTTCAGAGCGTAAAGGTTCCCGTTCTCCGGGTTGATGGAGAACAGCATCGATATGGAGGTGTTTAGGATCTCTTTCTCCATGATGAAATAGACCAGATACTGGTTCTCGTGGAGGTCTGGGTCAAAGGCGGTGAGGGTGGTCAACAGCGCACCAGGGACGTTGTTCTCCATGACGTGGATGGTGTAGAGAGACTGTGGAAACACTGGTACGTTGTCGTTGACGTCAAGAATCTCCAAGGTGATGGTTTCATTATCAGAAAGAGGAGGCGTGCCCCTGTCTGTGACTTTAAAAGTGATGTCATATCGGGGGGTCATTTCTCTGTCCAGGGGCTTTGAAACGAGGAGTGCAAAGAACTCATCTGACGATTTGTTGAGAACAAAGGGTAGATGTGCTTGTTGATTAAAAGTAAGCTCAACTTCTCCGTTTCTCCCGGAGTCTCTGTCGCGGGTGCTGATAACGGCAATTATCGTTCCTACGGTGACATCTTCTTTGACTGTACTTTTGAAAGATTTGACAGTTATCTCGGGATGGTTGTCATTCATGTCGGTAACAGATACCATCACTCTGCATTCTCCTGATAATGCATTTGGGCCTTTGTCTTTGGCCTGTATGTGCATTTCAAAACTTTGACTTTCCTCAAAATCAATCACGCCCTTCACCTTGATCTCTCCAGTGTTCGGATTGAGAGAGAACATTTCTTGCGTTTTCTCTGATGTGTACAATGTGTAGGAATACGTTATCTCTGCGTTTGTGCCTTCGTCAAAGTCTGTTGCGTTCAACTTAATGACTACTGTTCCAATGGGGGAGTTCTCTTTTATATTAACTGCGTATACCTCCTGATTAAAGAAGGGAGCGTTGTCATTGATATCCAGAACCCTAATAATTATGCTGGCTGTGCCTGAGCGCGCAGGGACTCCTCCATCTACAGCGGTTAATATCAGATTGTGAATTCCCTGTTCTTCTCGGTCTAAATGGCTATTGAGAACTAAATCTACGTATTTAGAGCCACCGCTTCCTGTCTGTATATCAATTGTAAAAGATTTGCTTTCGCTTAGATAATACGTCTTGATAGAATTTGCACCAACATCTGCATCCACTGCATTTGTCAACGAGAACCTCTCTCCGGGAGCAGTGGATTCTGATATGTCCAATTGCATGGTCTCCCTTCGAAAAATCGGCGCGTTGTCATTTATGTCCATAATTTCCAGTTCAACATTAAAAATGCGAATAGGGTTTTCAAATATGACATCCATTTTCAAAAAGCAAGATGTTGTCTTGCTCGTACATATGTTTTCTCTGTCTATCCTCTCTATAATGTACAGATCGCCGGTTTCTTTGTTGATATCAAGGTATTTTTTACTGTGGATGATATCAAGCTTTGCCTTGCGTCTTACCAAACTGCGAACATCAAGTCCCAAATCTGTAGCCAAGTTCGCCACAACGGAACCCTCTTGCATTTCTTCTGGAATGGAGTACCGAGTGACGGACAAAGCAGCCCCCCACATCCCACAGAACACAAAGAGAGCCGCGACCCACCCTGACCGTTTGAACGACATAATTCGCGCCATGATAGAAAGATTATAGTGCAAAATAAATTTGAATCGTTTCTATTTACTTAAAAATGGTTGTCTTCACATCTGTAGACTGGTGTCGATATGCTGTTCGATCGCAGCCATTCTCTTCCGCCTTGCGAAATTCATGTCGAGCCTCCACGCGGCACAGCTGAGGTAGCGTAGCCTAGGCGTTGTGTCCTAAATCTTGATGACGTCTTCTGTAGTCGTCACTTGCGATGGAATACACTTGCTGTACCATTCAAAATAGTTTAACATCGCCATCTGGGCACTCATACTGGCCCGTGACATTTTCACACAATCAAAGACCCACACTGATCAAATTAATTAATCTATAAATAATACGTTTATCTATAAACTATAGTCCTGTCTCTTGTCAAATTCAAATTTAAAGTTGACTATAATTCACTTATTTTATGAACCACTGTTACGTTCAGAGTGTTTTAAAGTAGGGTCGGTAAAGCCAACACAATCAAACCAACAATATCAGCACCACAGAGTGTAGACAGCTCCTCATAGTGCCGTTTGCAAGGTCGTGTTTCAGTCAACTGTAAATTGCCTAGGCTTACTGAAATTATTGAAAAGTGATTGGCTACCCTACCCACAAATTTTGTTTTTGGAAAACAACAAAAAATATATTAAGCTCAAAAAGTCAGGAAAAAATTGCCTACCTGCTAAGGCTTGTGATAAGTAAAAAAAATCTGAAATATAATTGTTGCACATCTAGATTTACATCTACATTTAGAACAAAAAGATTGAAGTGAAAAAGAATCTGAGCCTTGTCAAAAACTATAACTGATTTAACATTAACCTGTTGTTACACTGTTATGTTATTACACTGTGGTCATACTGTTAAGACACGTGTATTAAAACATTAAAAAAGCAAGTAGTAACGACTAGTTTTTACATGTATGTCAGAGCCCATATTTCTTCAGCCTACTTTAACTTGAGTGAAAAAGTGTAGTCAGATCTTCAACTTTTCAAGTCTTTTTAAACATGACCATCTGTACTTCTACTTGTGTGATCCTTCACTCAAGGATCCTTCACTCAAGTACAAGTACAGATATTTTTGTGTGTATTTTTGCATATTTTTCTCCTATTATTATTGGCAGCATAACCAGAATTATGAAATGAAAATATATAATTGATGCAAAATGATCTCAAACACGGCTGTATGGATGAGGTTAAATCAGTAGGCTATGTTTTAGCTTTCTCTTCATGTCTGTTAAATGAAGGGAAATCAGGTATTTTGAAATAGATAGATAGATAGATAATAACTATTTGGGGTTAATAATCACACCTTCCTCTTATGTTCCTGGTGAATCAGACCAATCAAATTTTCTCTCTGAAATGTTGTAAGTCTGAAAAGAAATCTAAAAACAGAAAATAAAATTTTCTATTTAAAAAAAGAATTATGAGTTCTGGTTAATGAGGCCTACAGGCCATAATTGGCGACAAAAAATCAACCCTTGTAAGAACTTAAGTTGATGAAAAACATCTAACACAACACCAGGTGATAAAAAAAGCATGAATTATAGATTTATAATCAGCTTTAATGGTACGATCATTTTGGACCGGGAACACAGAATGAATAAACATGAAACAAACACAACAGGAAGGTTGAATGAAGACATCAATAAATCGCCACTGACAGTCGAAGGAGTTCTCAAACGGTAGAATGGTTCAGTGTTCAGTCTCTAAAGGTTCAGTGTCCCTCATTTGAAGAAGTGGTTGTTGATCAGGGCATGCTCTCTCTCCAGACCCTGCTCGTAGTGAGTGACCAGCCTCCTCTTCTTCCCAAAGGTGGAGAATGAGTTGTAGACGTCCAGCTCCCCTCTCAGGGCTGGCTTTAGCGTGCAGTACCCAGACGGCGTGCCGGGTATGTAAATGTTGTGCTGATAGTCCAGTGGAGGCTGGGCTGAGGGGGGCTGCGTGTACCTCGGGGTCCAGGAATGGGTTGGGACCCCCCCGACTCCTTGCTGGGGCATCTTGTAGTCTGTTACCATAGCAAATCACGTCATTAGATGATTTTCTGCGATGATTACAAGACTGTTTATTAATGTAGGGGGCTGTGGCTTTCAGTGGTTTGTCTGTTAGTGTGCATTTGAATTTGTTTGTTTCAGTCATGTGACAGGAAACAGTGGAGGTGGTCCGTGGTGTGGTACGTACCCCGGGCGTGGCTTCCCCAAGTCCAGTACTGAGGGGGTGCAGGGCAGGAGAAGCCATCTGGATCCTGCCTGGGCCTCAGTGGAAGGGTCCGCTCCATGTTCACAGAGCTGAAGCTTTGGAGAGGAAATGGAAAAAGGTCGCACATTTACAAAATGTACACCAAGGGGGCCTCGTATTTGTGCACGTGTGTGAGTGTGTGACTGGAAGTGTGCGTACGTGTGTGTGTGTGTGTGTGTGTGTGTGTGTGTGTGTGTGTGTGTGTGTGTGTGTGTGTGTGTGGTGGTGGTGGGGTTCACCTCTTGTGTGCTGAATTCCGTTGATTTTTTGTCAATGTCCAGTCCTTGTTTGCTTGCTTGAGCTGGAAAAATAGCATACAGGCAAAACTATGAGACATAGAATAACATAGCAGATATGTGATTAAGGGACAGCTCATCCACAGTAGCCTAATGATTCACTAAATGCACTGTGATTGTTGTGTTGCCCCCATGTGGTGTGATGTAACGTACAATTTTAAACGCGACATAAAGAATGCATCCCTTTAAGTATGTAAGTATGTAGACAGTTAAATAATTTAGCCCATATTATTTAGGCTACATCGTTTAGCATTTAGGCGCGCGAACAGAATACGGCACAGGCTGCACCTATTTGGATGAGGTAAAAAAAAAACAAAGAAACAAATAACATAATACGAGACGATACCGTTCATCGACCTGTTATATTTGTATTTCAACGATTATTTCAAATTGTTATTTTATTTAATTTCATATTTGTGACACTAGTTTTAGTTATAGGACGTCCTGTATGCAAAACGATCGTGCGTAATGGCACGTGAAAGGCATTCATTTTATTCCGAACACTAAACACAAGTTTGATAGTTATTCTCATGTATTATAATGACATTATCATTTTAAATACATATCAAAAAATAATAACATATTTGAAAACGTTGGTCCCTTGATGTAACATTTACCTCGTTTGGACTTGTAGCTCCGTTGTTGACGAGCTGCCTGCTGTCGTGTAAGTTCCATGCCGAGACGAGGTACTCGCTGGTCTTGGTGTTGTTCTGCGGCGCTTCAGTTATCGGGCTGCATGGCTTCAGGAACATGAAATCACTTTTGGAGGATTCCGGGGTCAGACACATCTTGTAGCAGTATGCCTGGGACAGCGGGCCGCTGCTACCGGGCTCCACGCACTTCGTGCTTCCTTTGGTGCCTGTGGATATCTGCACGTTAAGATTGGACTTCTTGTACACGTCCGTGGCGGACTCTTCTGACGGAAACCCGCAGCAAGCGCTGACAGACGAACTGTAACCTCGAATGGAATGTCTGTCCCTGTAACCCTTTATCGTTGCCAGGACAATAATAGCCACCAGAAACGTGAACGAGATGGCGCCCAGGGATACTATTAAGTACAAAGTAAGGTTAGAGCGGTACTGGGGGCTCAACGCGAGGTCGCCGAAATCAGGCTGCAATTCTGGCACGCTGTCAACAACTGACAGGATGATGGAAACTGTGGCCGAGAGCGGCGGATGACCGTTGTCCTTGACCAGGATGTCCAGCCTTTGCCTTATGGGGTCTTTATCAACCAAACGGCGAATCGTCCTGATTTCACCCGTGTACAGGGCAACGCTGAACAAACTGGGGTCTGTAGCCTGCAGCACCTGATAGAAAAGACGCGAGTTTTGACCTGCGTCTGAGTCCGTCGCAGTGATTTTCGTCACAAGGTAACCAGCATCCACTGTTCTGGGCACCACTGCAGTTGCCGCCGTGCCGTTTACTGGTGCAGGTGATACGATGACAGGAACATTGTCATTTTGGTCCAGAATAAACACGTTTACAGTAACGTTGCTGCTCAGTGGAGGGAAGCCGGCATCTTGCGCTTTGACCAAAATCTGAAAGTTTCTTAGCTGCTCGTGGTCGAATGAACGCAGCGCGTAAATGTTGCCGTTGTCAGAGTTTATGGACACGTAGGTGGACACGGGCATCCCCTGTATGTCGCCCTCCAGGATAGAGTAGGAGAGATATGAGTTTTGGTCCCAATCTGGATCAATGGCCGTTATGGAGCAAATCGAGGCTCCTGGTGCGTTATTCTCCGTCAAATACACTGTGTAGGAAGGCTGCTTGAATCGGGGCGCGTTGTCATTCATGTCTGACACTTCGACGAGTATTGTTTTCCTTGTAAATAGAGGAGGCGCACCCATGTCTCTCGCGGTGAGTGTTATATTATACTCGGGCACTCTCTCTCTGTCAAGAAAGTCACTAGTGACTAATGTGTAGTAGTTCTTAAAAGAGGAATGGAGCTGGAAAGGGACGTGATGCGGAATTTCACAGTCAACATTCCCATTTTCACCGGAGTCCTTGTCCATTACGCTGATAACGGCTATGACCGTTCCTGGAGGCGCGTCCTCTTGGACAGGTGTAGAGACGGACGTTAAAATCACCTCGGGAAGGTTGTCATTCACGTCTAAGATATTAACCAGCACTTTACAGTGAACAGCCACGGCCGATGGACCCTTATCTTTAGCTTGAACATATATCTCGTGCATTCGAGCCTTCTCATAATCAATTAGTCCTTTGACTTTGATCTCTCCGGTTCCCGAGTCAACGCTGAAAAGCTCGCGCACCTTCATGGGAGCATGCCCACTGAATGAGTACGTGATATCAGCGTTTGGACCCTCATCAAGATCTGAGGCATTTAGCTTAATCACCACTGTGCCTTTAGGTGCATTTTCCACAAGCCTCACTCTGTAAAACGACTGGTCGAACACCGGCGCGTTGTCATTTGCATCCAAAACTGTTATGTTGATCTGTGCAGTTCCAGAGCGCTCGGGCGAGCCTCCGTCCACAGCAGTCAGAACCATCTGGTGTGTTTTCTGATGCTCTCTGTCCAGCGAGTTCTCCAGAACTAATTCCGCAAATTTGCTGCCATCACTTCGCGTCTGAATGTCCAAAACAAAATGTTCGTTCACACTTAACAAATATGAGCGCAGAGAATTGCTGCCGACATCCAGGTCCTGCGCGCTCTCCAAAGGAAAGCGTGATCCGGTAACCGCGGACTCGGATATGTCCAAATTAAACTCGCCCCACGGAAAACTGGGAGAATTGTCATTCACGTCTAAAATCTCTACCTCTACTCTGTAGAGTTCTAAAGGGTTTTCTATGACCACTTGCAGATGAAAGGAGCACGAAATGCTTTGCTCACAGAGTTCCTCGCGATCTATTCTTTCATTAACAAACAAAACTCCGTTTTCTAAATTCACCTCCAGGTACTGTTTTTTTGCACCTGACACAATTCGAAACCTGCGAGCAGAAAGTCTCTCGACATCTAAGCCCAGGTCTTCCGCAATATTTCCAACAAAAGCCCCGTGCTCCAGTTCCTCGGGGATTGAGTAGCGAATTTGTCCCCAAACTAAATCCAGGACGCACGCTAGTGCCAGACAGGTCACCTGCCATTTTCGCGACAGTCGTCTCTTCGCACCTCGTAGGTCCATTTGCACAAAGCCAAGTCCGGATTAATTAAACAAATGCGGGAACAGTGCCATAAGATAACGTTTCTAGAAACCTGTCAAGAAGTCTATACATTTAAAGTAAATGTAACACAAACATTAAACTGAATCTAATCTGACGGACGGACTGCATCCAAAACTTGAAGCTGACGCAGTGGTCAGTCTCGTGCCATCCGAGTGAATGTCTGCGAACATTGTGAGTGAAGAGGAGAGGAGAGAGGGAGGGTTTGGAGGCGGCTCGCACTGATTAGCTTTGTTGTGCTCTGTCTGTGTGAGCGCGCGTGTGTGCGTGTGTGCGTGTTTATTGGCTCAATCCCAGCATCCCAAAACAAAAATTGACATCTGTTCTTAAACCCATTTCAATTGCAACACAGTAATTTTTAGCAAAAATCAAACTCATCACAAGCGCCAAACGTTTACAAATAGGAGACTAAAACCACACATTAAACAAAACTATCCTCCAAGGAGGAAAATAAAATGCATTATTTTTTTGTTGTTGACAGGAACAGGCTCCTTTCAGCACAGCTTTCTCCTGTTTCAGTAAATCCAGCTTTCTTTTAAAACATGTCTGAGGAAAAATAGGTTTCTTTAAACACATTTTAAGACGGATTCGTTATAGGAAGAGGCCGGGGTTTCGACATTCCGTCTCCTCACCGGGGATAGGTCATTCTTTCATCCCTCCATCACACTGCACCTCTGTCAAATTCAGTCCAATCCCCTTGTTTTAAATAAGATCAAAACACAATCTGTCTACAGGAATGAAACCGCGGCAGATGGCGAGGTTCTCCTTGGGCTCGTGCTCTTTTTAATTAATGGAGTGGGGATTAGAGGGCATTTATCCAGGATCGTTATAGCGAACAGAAGAATTAAGATATTTTGTGAGAAATAATCCCGTGGCTATCCGTGGGATGCACGTGCTGGTAGTTACATTGACCTGCTTAAAAACCGCCTTAAGTGCATTCTCAACGTTATTTAACCCAAAGTGGAAACATAACTAGACTGCTAAGTGGCCGGTCATTTCAGAACAAACACATTAACGGATAAAAAATACAAAGAGATTACAACACACACACACACACATTCACTATAGGCCTATATAAATGCCCCACATAATCCATTCGAACGTGGTTTTATTTACAGACCAAAGTAAAGCTGTGAAACGACAGATGTGCATACGGCACAGTAGATTATATAGGGCAGTTATCAGATTTAACCTGGTTCCAGATATAGCTTCATAGCCTACGCGTGCCACATTGGCTTGTGCAGAGGCAATTTCAGGTATCCTATTAAATCAGCTAACCGTTACGAAATGTGAAAGTTACACGCCACCATGGTTATGAGAAGAGAAAGCCAAGAAATGATTAAAACCAACTTTTATCAGTGTTTCACAGTGCCAGTAGAGGGAGGCAAACTCTCAATATTAGCCTGAATTACCTGAGTCAACTATGGTCTCTATTTGTCTCTATCCATTTGTCCAAAACGTCTGTTCACCAACCACTCCTCCCGTTCCATTTTACATTTACATTTTAGTCATTTAACAGACGCTCTTATCCAGAGCGACTTACAGTAAGTACAGGGACATTCCCCCGAGGCAAGTAGGGTGAAGTGCCTTGCCCAAGGACACAACGTCATTTGGCACAGCCGGGAATCGAACTGGTAACCTTCAGATTACGAGTCCGACTCCCTAACCGCTCAGCCACCTGACTTCCAGAGATGGTGCTGGGTGCCACAGACACAGAATGCCAGGAATGTGTTCAATGCTATCTCCCTGCAACTCTCTCCTCTCTCTATTTCCATCTCTCCTCTCTCTCTCTCTCTTTCCATCTCTCTCCCACTCTTTCTCCCTCTCTATCTCTCCCTCCCAGCACAGCATACACAAACATGTATGAGGTCAGGCAGAGTTGTGTGCATGTCTGGAACGTCCATCAATCTGGATGAGGGCAGATTCAACCAGTCTGTCTATGCAATGGAGAAACAATGGCAGGGGGATAAAATACTAATCAAACACACTCAGTGTGGGCCACAGGAAGGATAGAGAGAGCGAGAGAGATGGAGAGAGCGAGAGAGAGTAAAAGAGAGTGAGCTACAGGAAGAGAGAGATAGAGGGGGGGGGGGGTGAGAAACAGAAAGTGAGACACAGAGAGAGCGAAAGAGAGAGGTAGAGAGCGAGCAAGAGAAACAGATAGAGAGGGGGAGAGAATGAGAGGGAGAGATAGAAAGGGGATCTAAGGAGAACTACCGTGGCAGCTACAGCACCTGTTAATCAGCTGTGTAAACATCAGGATTCCCTCGGAAAAGCAACACAGACCCGAGTAGGAAAATGCCGCAGTCAAGAGTCCTGGCTTGCACCTGGACGCAGAACATATGTTAAAAAGCGTGGTTTCAAAACACCTACAGAGACCACAGACTTGAAGATACTACCAACATATGAATACGACATGGAAGAATAAGGACAAAGCTCTTAAGAGGTGAATGAATGAATCAAATCACTCATCTGAACTTTTATCCAGTGATATACGGGAACTGAGGGGGGGCTAGAGATTCTTTTGAATATGCAACCTCTTGGTCTGCAGTCAAATGTTCTGCGACTGAGCTACACCCACCTGTCTCCAAGATGTGAATCTTAACAAGACTCAGTGTGAAGTTCCACCATGAGCCACATGGAGGCAGCACTGTCGACATCACATCTAACAGCTGCATGTTGTCATTTGCGTAACATATCAGTTGAGTTTGCTCTGGTGCCCCACATGCAGGTGTAGCTTGATAACACCAGAGATACAGAAAATATCTGTGAATAAGAGGATAACAAGAGCTTGAGTCAAGCTAGCAAAGCCAAGGACAAACACCTGCCTGCCACCTGGAGCAGCACAAACGAACACATCACACAACTCTTTCTTTCTCTGCCTTTGGCTAAGTGTGGCAGAGGATCAAAAGTTGACCTTGGTGTGTGTGTGTGTGAACAGGTGTGTGTGTGTGTGTGTGTGTGTGTGCGTGTGCGTGTGTGAGAAACAGAAATGAGTACAATAATAAGTATATTCACACTGAAACCCCATTGGTTTTTTTCAGTCCACGAGACACAGATAATGGGGCATTATTATGCTAAAAGTTCAAACTATATTAATACGTGAGTGTTATTTATTCATAACACTGCAACTATTTGATTCTTCATCCACAATCTTTATTCATGTAATTAATGTTGTTATTGTGGCGATCGATCTGGTCCTCTCATTTCAATGCACTTCTCAGTCCATCATCAATCCTTCTCGCTGTTCGTTTAGATTACTTCTGCGATGACACTGGAGTGTTTGTCACACAACTGTGCGTCCCTCCAGCCTCTCTACCCCAGGTTCGGCACCATCACCCTGTCTGACAGGCCCAGGGAAACCATGTTCCACAACACAGACCTCCAACACGACCTCACACTTCAGGTCCCTGACAACCGCCAATCCTGGGAGACAACTTCCTGTAATGGGAAGGTTTCCTCCAATCACGTTGCAGCTTTGGTATGAGTGACAGGAGGCTCAAGCAGAAGGCCACGGCTGTCTGATGTGTCCCATACAAATACTGTGTTTTAGTCTAAAGTTACTCCAATACAGTCTACGACAGCGATATTCAGGTCAAGTCTTTCCACTAAATATGGTTCTGTTGTTTTAAAAAATCTCTTCAAGCTCTTTGTGGTTTACTAACCTTCAAATAGTTAATTCAGAGACACATGCACTGGCAGCCCATGTTCTCATGCAGTTCACCCAAACCAGTAGGTTTTATATCTCTCACAGGAACAACATGTCATCTGTCTGTAGTTAGGGGAAAGGTGGATTCTACCTTCAACACAACTTTAACCTTTAAACCAATTTAGTTTTTATTACAACTTAGGGACAATGTGTGCTGTACTACAAGTAGTCAGTGAACTTCTTCTAGCCTTCTCCTTTAACCTCATTATGTCTCTCTCTCTCTCTCCCTCTCTCTCCCTCTCTCTCCCTCTCTCTCCCTCTCTTTCTCCACCTCTCACTTACTCTATCCTTGTCTCTCTCACACACACAAACACACACAAACACACACACTGTCTCGCTCTCTATCCCTGTCTTTCTCTCACACACAGTCTATTGCTCACTCCCCCTCTCTCTCTTCCTTTCTATTGCTCCCTCGCCCTATCCCTCTTCCTTTCTCTTGCTCTCTCTCTCTCCCTGTCCCCCTCTCTCTCTCTCTCTTTCTCTCTCACTTGTTCAACACTCCCAGCAGATAATCTATTCCAGAGAAAAGCAACGGTGGAAAGCGCATAACAAGTGCACATACTTCTCCTCGCGCCAAGAGTGAAATAATAAAGCGAGAGGAAAAATTGGAGTGGGAGACAGACAGAAAGGGTGGGAGCCTGGGAGAGAAATACATTGTTTATTCTAACTCAAAGTTAGGCTTTTTGTTGTGGTGGGGACCTGTCTTACATTACGTCTGAACTGCTTTCAAAGTCAGGAAAGGCAAAGGATGAGCCAAGACAGACTGTTTGTCTGACTGTCTGAGCGTCAGAGAGAGAGAGAGGGAGAGAGAAGGATATATAGAGAGAGTTAGAGAAAGAGAGAGGGAGAGAGGGAAAGAGGGAGAGAGGGAAAGAGGGAGAGAGAGGGGGATATATAGAGAGAGAGGGAGAGAAAGAGAGAGGGAGGGAGAGAGGGATATATAGAGAGAGAGGGAGAGAAAGAGAGAGGGAGAGAGAGAGAGGGATATATAGAGAGAGGGAGAGAAAGAGAGAGGGAGAGAGGGAAAGAGGGAGAGAGAGAGGGATATATATAGAGAGAGGGAGAGAAAGAGAGAGGGAGAGAGAGGGGGGAAGGAGGGCAAGTGAGAGAGGGAGAGAGAAGGGGAGGGAGAGAGCAACTCTTAGGATATGTTCTGTGTGACAAGATGTAAGTCATGATAAAAGACCTTCACGACAAGTTCTACTGTATTTACACCATGACAGCCTCTGCAGAATAGATTTACAATAGACACAGTAGTGCTTACACACTGACTACAAGCTTGAACCATGCACACTGCAAATGGGGGACTTCACAGCTTAACTCTGTTTTTCCTCACATCTTAACCCAGAGTGGAGAGAGGCATCATGTGTTCACTGGAGCAGGAGGTTATCCAATCACAGCAAAAGTGTCAAGTCAAAAGCTCAAATGAAGTTAGGCAGAGTGTGGGTTTGTTGTACCAGGCCCAGTACTGTGAAACAGGTCTTTTTGGCCAGGTTCAGTGGCCTCGTATGGAACCTGTTAGCCCTGTCTAACAATGCTCACCCTTATACTGTGTTAGGGCCTATAGCCTGCAAAACAGCAGTGATGAGGAGGTCGATCAGTGACAATGATTTGACCTCTCCCTGTGAGGGTCATCTATCAAGTTTATCATAAGGCATGCTGTGTGTTTTGGAGGGTAGGAGGGAGAGAAAGAGGGAGAGAGAGAATAAGAGAGAGGGAGGGAGGGAGGGAGGGAGGGAGGGGGGGAGAGGGGGAGAGGGGGAGGGGGAGAGTGAGGAAGAGGAAGAGAGAGAGATATATATAGAGAGAGAGGGAGAGAAAGAGAGAGGGAGAGAGAGAGAGGGATATATAGAGAGAGGGAGAGAAAGAGAGAGGGAGAGAGGGAAAGAGGGAGAGAGAGAGGGATATATATAGAGAGAGGGAGAGAAAGAGAGAGGGAGAGAGAGGGGGGAAGGAGGGCAAGTGAGAGAGGGAGAGAGAAGGGGAGGGAGAGGGAGAGGGAGAGAGAGAGAGAGAGAGAGAGAGAGAGAGAGAGAGAGAGATAGAGAGAGAGAGAGAGAGAGAGAGAGAGAGAGAGAGAGAGAGAGAGAGAGAGAGAGAGAGAGAGAGAGAGAGAGAGAGAGAGAGAGAGAGAGAGAGAGGAAGGGGGCCTTTGGCTGGCCGGTTCGTCTGCGGTTCCAAGGCGGCGAGAGGAGTGGGGAGCTCGTGGTATTGTTGAATCTCCGAAAAATGTTCATTTTGGATCCCCGTCTCTGCTTACATACCACGCGAACTCCCTCCCTTATTTCCTTATATGTCTCATTCTCTTACGCTTTTCATTAGTCTTCTCAATTGAAGTTTCGTTTCAAGTTTGCCTGAACACTACCCAGACATGTGAAACGGAAAGGCCAACGGAACACATACGCCTAATTCCAAATGTGACAGACCACAGGTCGGCTGCAAACTACCCACATCGGATGTGGCGGCGGCCATATCACACAGGCACAGTCCGGCGGGCTAAAACGACCGGCGAAAGGGGAAAGGACTTTGTTTGTACGGTCACTTGTATGAACCTAAAGCAAAATATTAATGTAAGCCTACCGTCTTCAGAGAGCAGGTTCATTGGGCGTCTGCGGTTCATACATGTACCGTAGGTTTATAGGGGTGTGAACGTTTCCACATACCCTCATGCGCAACTCCACGGAACTCCGCTTTTCTAACCTCAAACTTTCTGTAAGGCTAAGCACAAATTTGACAGACACAGACATGACTGAAAGACAACATTCTAATTGAGTTATATCTTTATATCAGTAACGTTCAATCATTTCTTACGTATTGATTATCTCGAACTAGCGCTGCAAATGACTGAGATTAGGTGACACCGCATCCTGTAACTTTTCTCCACCTGAATCTCACCCCGAAGCCTGAACAAACGCACACGGAAAACAACTGCTGCATTTACAAGTCAAGAGAAGGAAAGAGAATGAAAGGATAAGACA
The DNA here is from genome assembly GCF_963692335.1 of Osmerus eperlanus. Classification (NCBI taxonomy): domain Eukaryota; kingdom Metazoa; phylum Chordata; class Actinopteri; order Osmeriformes; family Osmeridae; genus Osmerus; species Osmerus eperlanus. The sequence continues at coordinate 12,844,477 of NC_085036.1, forward strand.
ATACCAAAAGCCTAACCTCAAAAAAGCAACTCAAAACTCAAACAGGATGGAGAACGCCTAGTCTACCAGCACGTTAATTCCCCTCACCTTTTCATCCTCGTCATTAACATCATCCGGAGTAGGACGGGACTCGGGACATTGTGTAGTCTATAAATCCGCGTTCACTTTTTGGCTACAGTGACATCACTAAACCCATTCCTCTCCGCCAGCATCCTTCCTGATCAATGTGCCCGGTGTGTGCTGCTGATGCCCGCACGGATTGTTGCTCTTCCCCGATCCATCCTTCAACGAGCGGATCTGTGGAGGAATCCCCGGTCAAAGTGCCTGACTTTCCCTGGCCTGGATAGCGGCTTGGTCACGGCAGCTACGCTCAAGCGATGACTTATATCCTCTCAACTCTGGTCCTGTTGTAAGTGAAATGTGCCTTAATGGAACTCGACACGTGGAGTTTTCTTGAATCTGTTACAGTTTAGCCCTGGACTTACATGATATCTGCATGTTGAAGTCGAATGAAAATGCAGTTCCGTTATCATCCACGTGTGAGGTTCTGTGTGTGAGACGCGCGCATGTGTTTGTAGTTGGGCCATAGGGTAGCCATGTGGGCGCAGCAGGTGTGGTTTCTCGCGCGTTGTATAGCTCAGACATTATACAGATTCCATATGCATTCTGGTGACATAGTTATTTACTAGCAGCGAGCGTAAAAATATCAACTTTTGCGTGGTAAAATACTAGATACCTTTACTGTTGCCTTTGTCTAAGTTACAAGTGAGAAAATGTGCTTAAAGGTGGACTCACATTGACGTCAATCCATGTCATAATTATTCTTTCGCAATGTGTACGGATTCGTTGGCAGTTTATTTAATCGACAAGAGTCTGTGTAGAAGTCTTATAGGTTGAAGCTGTTTTTGATTATGTTTAGCTTTCCGTGATATGCAAATCCCCACTTTTAATTTGGCATCCACAGACGTCTGCGTGGCTAAGCCTGAAGCAGGTATGCCGGTAAATGAACACCGCTTTATTACGAGAAGTTTCCCCGTTCCCAGCTTCCCCTTCCTCACCATCTCCCCCAAATCCTAGTCAACAGAGACACCATCTGATTTGACCACGTTTGTCTCAGAGGTAAAACCGAGGCTGTACAGAAGTAGACTGCAGTGGAAGTAGAGCAGACATCTGTGTCTGCTTTGGCCCAGCTGTAGGCTACATTCCAGGCATACATCTGGAGAGCGCGGGGGGTGGGAACCAGGCAGGCCTCCCTAATGAGCACACCGCCAGGAGGCTATGGGGTGGAGATGAAACGTTGGATAGAACCAAAGTCTCTGCCTTTGCCTAGCCAGGGCCAGGCTCAGCGTTACTAATTCATGGACATGACTGAAGCTGTGCGTGCACGGTTTACCAAGATGGAGGAGAGAGGAAGTGGTGGATGGATGGATGGGGTGGATGGATGGATAGAGGAGGTGTAGTGAATAATATTCTCTTGTTCTCAGATCTGTCCAGGCTTTGTGGGTGGTTTGCAGTCCCCTGGAGGTGAATACATACACAAACATCATAAATGGGCTAGCTTGCCTATAATTAATAAACACAAATATACCCACATAACGACTAATACTGTCTCACACGCTGCCTGGTCTTCTTATTGCAGGTGTTAGCGGCGGACAACGTTAACTTTGGGGTCCACGTGGAGAATGAGACCCGGGTGCGAGACACGATGAGTCGACGTCACCACAGGGTGTACCAGCTGTACAGCAGGACCAGCGGGAAACATGTCCAGGTTCTGGGGAGGAGGATCAGCGCCGAGGGAGAGGATGGGGACAAATATGGTACCGTGCACCCGACACCTAACACTGTCAACCTATCTGTCTGTCTAGTATTTCTATCCATTTATCTATTTCATGTTCACCAGGCATACATACAGAACACATACACCAAGGCATGACCCTATACAATATCAACACTTTTTATTTCGATTCCCCTGTTCATCCTTTGTTTTTGTGTGCTGGTGTTTTGAAGCCCAGTTAGTTGTGGAGGCAGACACGTTCGGTAGCCAGGTGAGAATCCGTGGAAGAGAGACCGACTTCTACCTCTGCATGAACCGTCGAGGCAAGCTTATTGGAAAGGTGAGAAAATTAGCATACAGTACGTAGTGTGACTTTAATTTGACAAACTCCCTCCTCTCGGCTGTGATTGCAATGGTTTTTTCCCTTACCGGTGAATCTGTTAGGTCCTACGGGGGATAGCTCAGTACCGGTGCGTTTGACAGCAAATCAAGAAGTCACAGGTTCAAATCCACCCTTGGTTCAAAGCATCCGTTGATTGAAAACATTTTTTTATTATTATTATTAAGTCGTCTCCTGTTTGTGTGTTTCAGAGGGCGAGCAATCGCAGTGCCGACTGCGTCTTCATAGAGATGGTGTTGGAGAACCACTACACAGCCCTCCTGTCAGCTTGCTACCCCGGCTGGTACGTGGGCTTCACCAAGAGGGGTCGGCCCCGGCGCGGGTCACAGACACTCCCCAACCAGCAGGACGTCCACTTCCTGAAACGCCCCCCCGTGGGGGAGCAGCCGGACCTTCAGCCGTTCCGCTTCACCCCCGTCAACAAGAGGAAGAAGGTGAGAGGGATCAGACCCACTCATACGCCCGGCCCCACAGAGACCCTAGCTCCCTCGTAGCAGATAAGACCTGGAGCTGAAACACCCAAACCGACACCCATCTCCTCAGAGACCCTGGCTTTCTCGTAGCAGGGCTGAAACACCCAAACCGACACCAAGATCCTCTGAAATTCTGTCTCCCTCATAGCAGTGGGCTCTGAGCCCTACAGCTAACCAATTCAGAATTCAGAACACCCTCCGAAGACAGAAACTAGTGAACACGTTGATAGACACCAAGACTGACTACGGTGGTGTACAATTCAAGATGACTAAATGCAATGTTAGTTACACTTACAAGAAACTGATATTGATCTACACACTAAGTCCTTAAACACTCAAGACAACCGAACAATATAAGGTTCGTTCAACAATGAATACTCCAATCAAAGACATCTGATCTGCATTTCACGATTCACTCAAAAACCTCCAAACCCTTCCATAGACACCTGAACAATGTTTAGTACAGAAATCAAGACAAGAGAACTTGTCATGTTCTTTTCAGTCTTTACACTTTGTGTGGCAACTTTTTACTACCAAGTCCACATTTTCTGTGCCCCTGACTTTTCACTCCACATGTAAGGCTGTCGTACAAACTAGAACAGTATCTGTAATATTTCTTAGCTTCAATTACTGACCCAGACGATCTTACGTTGCTTATGGATTATGATATTAAAAGTTATTTATTTTGCTTGTTGTTTTAACTCGATTGTTTCTATAAAGAGGCTATATGCTTTTGAGCAGCAAAAGCCAAAAAAAAAAGCATATTTACAATTTTCAACATTGTGCTGAGAGACCTTTGTCCTCTCCCATATAATAGGATATGGGAGTCGGGTGGCTGAGCGGTTAGGGAATCGGGCTAGTAATCTGAAGGCCAGTTCGATTCCCGGCAGTGCCAAATGACGTTGTGTCCTTGGGCAAGGCACTTCACCCTACTTGCCTCGGGGGAATGTCATTGTACTTACTGTAAGTCGCTCTGGATAAGAGCGTCTGCTAAATGACTAAAATGTAAATGTAAAAATGTAGGATAGGTTATGTAAATCAGTACAGGGTTCCTCTGGAGAACAAATGCCCTCTGGTGGTCACTGAACATAAATGTAACATTTAACTCATGCAGAGAAAACTACAACATGACTGTTGCTCTTCATGAACATCTTCGGCCACAAAAGCGTGGATAACAGCATCTGCTAAAAGACTACAGAGAATGAAGACAATTCCAGAGAAAAGATGGTGAAATATCTGGGTGGTGGCCTCTACACCAGTGCCATGATCAGCATCATCATTGCAACCAGCTGGGTTTCGAACCGTGTAAGAAACACACACACAGCACTGTTTAACACTTCTTCACAGTCAAGTACTTTATTCTTATTAATAATAATGTTTTTTTTTTTTTTTTTTCCTTTAAAAAATCATTTCAATATACAACACCATTTTAGACAAGACACTTCTGTTTACAACTAATTTCAGCTCATTCAGAACCTAGACAGGCAGACAGCAAGAGGGGCTGAACAAGACAGACAGACAGGTTTAAAGGGGTTTTGGGAGAGAGAAAAAAAAACTACAATTTTAGTACAATGTAACAAAGATGGGCAAATGAACCCCCCCACCCCCCCCCCCCAAAAAAAAAAAGAAACAAAAAGACAATCCCAAGTAAAATAAAAACTGACAAAGAAATTAAAAAAAAAAGATAGAAAAACAGAAATAGGTCACAATCACACAATATTATCCCATCATTCATCCATGCAGTACAGTCCTCTGGGAGGATATATACATGTTGACCTCTCTTTCAAAGTCTCTTTTTTTTCTGCCACCAAAAAAAAAAAAAAAAAAAAAAACAATAAAAAGAAAAAAAAGATAAAAACAAGATTGATAGTCTTTTGGCCCGGGTGAGTAGGCCTGGGTCACGGGGGGGTGGGGAGAGAACCGAGTCTGGGACCGTTCCTCCACCCCCACCCCCTCTTCAGGGTAACTCCACTCGCTCGCTATATCCACTTGGTTGAGCTCCTTCATGTCCATGCTTTCCCCTCTGTCTTTGCTGAACAGATTAAAAAGGTACTGGGGGGGGTCTCTGTGTGACTGTTCTGTGGGGGTATAGGGAGGAGGAGGGGGGGGATGGGGGTGCCAGTGCTGAGAGGAGGATTTGGAGGCGCTGGGCGGAGGGGAGGGAGTGGGCAGCAGCAGGAGAACGGTGGAGAGATGGCACAGAGAGGAGGGTGGAGTACTCAGAAGAGGGGGAGGGTGTGTCCTTTCCTCGACCTCTGACCCCGACACACTGACACAGAGACTTGGCCACCGGTACTGTCCCCGAAGACACGCCACGTTCCACTGGCCCCACCCTGAGGACACGGAAGACAGCTTAGTGGTTAAGAGCATCCGACTGCATATCTAAAGGTTGAAATCCCCCTTGTGCAACGCTTTGGATAAAAGCGCAAGCTAAATCGATACATATCCATCTGGAGATGTAGGTACCTGCTATCTGGAGATGTAGGTATACGTGCGGGAGGGCGACCTGCCCTCTGTCTGCCCATTGGTGGACACGTTCAGGAAATCCCAGATGAGGATGGTGTCGTCATGGGAACTGCTGATGATCTGGAATTCATCAAACTGTAGCCGGAACACGCGCCCAGAGTGCTCCTGAAAGAGGGGTTAGGAGAGTCGGTATCAAGCACAAGCCGCTGTCGCTAGCATGGCTGCATCCCTGTGCTCTGAGAGCTCCAGGGTTAGGGGCCGGGTTCCAGGCCAGGGGCCAGACTCACCACTAGTGTGCGCAGACAGAGCGTGCTTGCTGGGGCGCGGGGGTCCAGAGCAGCCTGGAGGTCCCACACTTTGATTTTGCTACAATGAAACAGCAGGGAGGAGGGGGGGGGGGTATTACTATAGACCAGTGACAAAACAACACCAACAATTAGTACCAACCGTCGTCCGAAATCACATTACTGGATAAGCGGGGATCCCTTACCCCTGGGCCAAGATTGACTAACAGTCTAACAGATTAAGTCGGACCAAGGGGCCGAGGCAAGGATTACGAATCGGACACAGAGTGCAAGATTAACAGTCAGAGAATAACAAGAATTAACCATGCCCAAGTATGGGATTATCTGTCCCCAATAAAACACATTAGCAGGGAGACAGATCCCCATTAGCCAAGTCATCAAATCAGGGGGTGCACAGCCCCGACCCAGCCCGGGCCAAGCCCCAGAGCCCTGGGAGGAAGGATCAGACTGACCCGTCGTAGGCTCCGCTCACGATCCTCTTGTTGTCGAAGCGGATGCAGCGGACCAGCTCCTCGTGGCCTTCCAGCACCCTCAGACACGCCCCGCACTCTATGTCCCACAGCCTGGGAGGGGAGACACGGGTAAGACCCACAACGTCAGAGGAGATTTGTGGCTCGCTTGAAACAAGACGTGGAGGGGGGGATACAATTCCACCTCTTTTTCTTCTCGCTCTCGCACGCACACACACACTCTCTCTCTCTCTCTCTCTCTCTCTCTCTCTCTCTCTCTCTCTCACACAGGAGCACACACTGACCGGATAGTGTTGTCCGAGGAACCGCTGACCACCAGTCTGTCCCGGTACTGCAGACAAGCGATGCCCCTTTTGTGTCCGTTCAGCGTGCGCACAAACTCACACGTGCTGGTGCTCCACACCTGGGGGGTCAACAGAGGTCACACACACACACACAGAGGTCACACACAGAGGTCACACACACAGAGGTCAGCAAGGACACCACAGGGGAGGGGGGGCATGAATGCAACATTCCGTAAATGTCTTTGCTTCCCATTCTCTGTAGCCACCTCACTATTAATCATCGTCTAGACCGGGGCGGCGAGGTTTCTACGGCAACAGCCTTCGCGGTCACGATAAATCCGTTCTGAAGGCTATCGCGCGTTCGAGGGTGCCACTTCTGCGAGCCAGTGAACACACCGGCGTTGACACACACGCACTGCTAATGGTAACCATAATTTATGTAGGATCCAGAGCAAACTCGATGACTTTCTCTCTCACACACACACGTCTGTGGACCCTCCCTTGTTACTCTGGGAATGTTTTCAGAGAACTGGGGCGTAGAGTGCAGGAGCCGGCTGGGTGCGGAATGCCTTGGCCCTGTTCCCATGACGATGGGTGGGCTGGCTATGGTGGCTTTGTTTCTGGAATCCTGGCTAGCCACAAATCCTGCGTCTGGAAGACAGAGGCCCGGGACAGGGAGAGGTGAGGAGACGGCCAGGCTGACCATCTGACACCCGGGCCTGGACTCGGATCAAGACCCGCTCTGTGCTGCTCCCTACTGGGGGGGCGTTCGAACAGACGTCTCGGAAGGGGACAGGCCAACGTGCGTGCTCTCTCACGCACTGACACCCACTCTCTCAACCACCCACACGAGCAGTCTAGGACAGTGGTTCCCAATCCTCAGGGAACACCTGTCCTGCATGTTTTAGATGTTTCCCTGCTCCAACACACCTGATTCAAATGAATGGGATGTTATCCAGCTCCACAGAAGCTGGCTTATGACCATTCATTTGAATCAGGTGTGTTGGAGCAGGGAACCATCGAAAACATGCGGGACAGGTGTTCCCTGAGGAGCAGGGTTGGGAACCACTGGTCTCTAGGAGACGGTGACGGAAGCTTGCCTTGATGGTGCGGTCCCCGGACGCAGACACGATGTACTTGTCGTCGAAGTCCACCACGTTGACGGCGGCCCTGTGTCCCACCAGCACCCGGCGCAGGCTGATGTCCGTGGGCGAGGCCATGTCCCACACGGCGATGGAGCGGTCCTTGGAGCAGGTGACCATCAGGCCGTTGCAGAAGCGCAGGTGGAGCACCGCCTCATTGTGGTGGATCAGAGTGTTCAGCACCTCGCCTGTGTTCACATCCCACACCCTGAGACAGAGAGAGACAGGGACAGAGAGAGAGAGACATAAAGAGAGAGAAACAGAGAGAGAGAGAGAGAGAGAGAGAGAGAGAGAGAGAGAGAGAGAGAGAGAGAGAATAAGCACTGAGCAAAAGCCTTTGTGTTGCAAAGCGATCAACTGAGACAAAGACATCTTGAGATCCACAGAATGTGGAGGTGAAGGAGGAGGTGAAGGAGGAGGTGAAGAGGAGGAGGAGAAGAGCCAGAGGAAGGGAGGGGTAGGAGGAGAGGGGTAGGAGGAGAGGGGTAGGAGGAGAGGGGTAGGAGGAGAGGGGTAGGAGGAGAGGCAGACAGGAGAGGCGGAGCAGCTGCTGACCTGACAGTGGAGTCGGAGGATCCGGTGACGATGACCCGCTCGTCGTACTGCAGACACAGCACCGAGCCTGTGTGCCCTGTAAGGATCTTCAAACACTCCAGAGACTGTTTGTCCCAGATCTGTACACACACACACACACACAGCTGGTCAAGAACACCCCCCCACACAGAAGGGGCGATGACATGGGCTCCCACGCAGACTCGGACCCACCTTGATGGAGTTATCTCGAAGGCCGCTGATGATCTTGTCGTCGTCGTACTGCAGACAGTAAACCCCCTTGCTGTTCTCCGAGCGACACTGGATCCTCTGCAGGTTGTGGCGGCCACACCGCCAGTTGGCCTCGATGGTCTGGCGTCAGAGAGAGGAGGAGGAGGAGGATGAGCCGACAAACCACGACAAACTGTGACACAACTTCCCCTCTGGGATGAGTCAAGTACCCGTCTATGGCCGCGTTTCCATCGCAGGAACTTTCCCCCGGAGCTAGGAACTGTCCCCTGGAACTCTCCGCATTTCCATCACAGGAACCGGGTCTACTCCAGGGGTAGTACTTTTCAAAACACAGTAACTTTGGGAGTGGATCTTACAGCGTAGAACATTTCTGACTGGTTCCAGTACTTGCAGTGGAAACGCGGCTTATCTATCCATCTATCAAACTGGAGAGACGGCTGGGGGGGAGTACCCACTCTACCCACCTCTATGTCCTGGATGATTTTGGGGTAGAGGGAACGGTAGTAGGAGTTTGGCGGAACTTCTGTGGTTCGATTCTTGAAAAGGTACTTTTCCCTAAAGAGAGAAGACATAAATCAATCTCATCATTCCTCAAGCCCAAGATCAGCATGCTTGGATGCACTGTATCAGGTGAAGCACTGTATCGGGTGAAGATTAGTGTCAAAGCAGGGAGGGGAAAAGGTCGATAACCAGACCAAGGTTTTTTTTTTTCAGATTCATAAATGGTTGACTCATTTATTTTATCGTACGAGCATGTCTTCTATGCCAGAACATAAGGTTATGACAGGTTATGTGAGTAGGCCCACTGGATCAGGACTAAGATTATGGCAGGTTCTGTGAGTGGGCTCCCTGGATCAGGACTAGGGTTATGGCAGGTTCTGTGAGTGGGCCCCCTGGACCAGGACTAGGGTTATGGCAGGTTCTGTGAGTGGGCTCCCTGGATCAGGACTAAGATTATGGCAGGTTCTGTGAGTGGGCTCCCTGGATCAGGACTAGGGTTATGGCAGGTTCTGTGAGTGGACCCCCTGGACCAGGGTGATCTCCGACGGTACTCACCACTGGTGCCTCTCCGACAGGCCCTTCCACAGGGGGTCGGTGCGGACCATGCGCTCGATCAGCTTCTTCCACAGCATGCCCTCGGAGATCACCCTCTGCCACTCCTTACACACCAGCTCGGCCGAACACAGCGACCGCGCGTCCAGGAATGACAGGATGTTCTCCGCTATGTGGTCAAGGCCCTGAGCTGGAGTCCAGAGGACGACAACCACACATCAACACCACTGGGCACATCATGGCCTGAGATTATACCCCCCAAGAGTGAGTGGCTTCCCTTGGTTTGTAGTGGATGACCTTGTAAGCACCGTTTTTTTAATTTCGAAAATATATTTGGTAAATAGTCAAGTATACTACAGACTGACGGTGTGAATGCTGTGAATAAGTTACCTGGCAGTGCAGTGATGAAGTCCCTTTGGAGCATGGGTTTGAGGTAGGAGTTGATGTGGCCGTGTTGGTAGTGACACATACGTGAGATGAGGTGCTCCACAAACTCCACCTGCTCAGCCTCGGACCACTGGTCGAACAGCTGGATGCAAACATCCTTCTCCTTGTCGTAGTTCCCTTCCGATGGGCGCTTCCGAGAGCCCGTCATCGGACCGTTTGTGATCTGAAGGCAGAAGACGTTTGGGGGGGGGGGGGGGGGGAGGGGTCAAATTAGCTCACCATCGAATGTGATAAGGACGTTCGAGCCTGCAGTTTACCTGGGCAGTCAAACTATCTATTACACAGCTGCTGGCATGAACAGCCAGCATGGCTATCACCTGCTGTAGAGGTGCCCTTGAGGTGAACAGTTTGTGGATCCAGCTAGGTGGTACTGTTGAGTTAAGTTGTGCAATTTCATATCGTATGTACATTACTAAATAGTGTTGCCTAATGTCTTGTTTCATATTCAATAAAATTGACAGACTGACAAGGCTAAGACAACATGGTTTATGCTTTTAAATAAGTCTTCTGGATGAACTTTACAAATGTTTTGATTTGTAATCGGTTTTGAGAGGGAAATTGCTATATATTACGACTGCTGGAACACAACAAAGTGTTAATGTGTCAATAAACCTTGTGGGCTGACTTCTTTTCATGTTTTTCAAAGACTGGGTTATGTGACTGTGTGGTGCAAACCTTGAACACTGTCGTCTTCTTTGATGAGAGCTCGTCTGTTTGCGAATCCATGAAGGTGTTGTTCTGAAGGGGATGGAAAAGAGGGAGTGAACATTCATCAGTGAATCGTGCAGTTAAAAAAATTGAAAAATCGCTTTTTCCCAAAGCGAGAGAGTTAGAAGAAATATCTGCAATGATGAGAATTCAAAAGACCAAGACAGTGTTTCAACACACTTTACTGATGCCAATCACAATATTACATTTACCAATGACATTGGGCCAATAGTAATGTCAAGTAAACCAATTGTTTTCAGTGTAAAGGCTAGTTGGATTTGGGGGTGGGGGGGCATGGCTGTTCCAACAGTTGCCTGTTCTCCCCCCAGCACACCCACAATCTGACACCACCATCACCGTCTTTCAGGTTGGAATTTAAACACAAAACACATGTTCAAAACTGATCAATTTTCCCTGTACCAGCTTAAATGTAAAGGCTGTGACAAAGTCCACTGTGAACAGTTGGGTCTTGGCTATGCAGCAGTTGTCTTGGGTCTCCCTGCCGTTCCCTTTATAAAGGCCAACACAGCAGGTGGAGGTCACGTAAGGCTGTATGTGTGTAAGTTGTGTTGGGGGTGTTGTGTAGGCACAGATAAAATACTGTTGCAACACGATTAGCATACTAAACAATATCAAACATCTAATTTCTGAATATGACTGACTATGTCATCATCACGAAGAGAGAGATTTAACTGAACTTTGCTCATGTAATAATGTGAATGCGTACCCTGCCACTGAACCGCTTAGCTAACGTTATGGTGTAACTAAAGTGTCATATAACGCTAGTTTTGCTAGCTCGACTAGCCTGCTAGTGCCGGCTTGGTTACTTGTAACTAACTTAACTTTCTAGTTAAGGTTACACACTTGAATCAGTACCGCAGTTTTCATTCCTGTGGGTGTGTGTGTAAAATCTGACACTCAGTATGCTAAATAGTGTCTGGCTAGCGAACCACTTCCTTCTACGCAGATTGAAATGCCATTTAACAGCTCGCTTATGGGAGAGTTAGCCACCGTTAGCTATCTGCTAAATTGCTAGTTAAAGTGTTAGCTAACCGCTAGGCCTGGATAGCTAGCCATACGGGCTGGCTGCCTTTTTGAACAGTCAAATCTGCACTTGAGGACTGGCTACGATCTAATTTACATCACAGACAGCTAGACTAGCTAGCTACTTAAATACAACGATATTACGTCCTTCGTCCTGACTGTACCTAGCTGGATATATCGATGACTGTCTGATCAAATTAAATTACAAACCAACTAGCTAGTCTAGCAGGCTAATAATCTCGAACTAAACAAACGGATTGCCGCAGACCCTTCCCGTGTTGTGCCCGTTGCTCGTGCTTAGAGACCGGATATTAGCTCGCTGCCTTGGCTAGTAAGCAGGTTTGGCATAAGTTGTCTCTTTATGCCATATTCCACATGAGGGATTCCACATGATTAAGTCAGACGGGGACTATTACAGTTCTCAATATTGCCGAGAATAAAATTACACTAATGTTAAATCAGGATCTAATTAACTGGCATATTAACTGGCTATTGAGTTAGCCTAGCTACAACGGCCCTCCTAAGCAAGCTAACAAATGTTAGCCAGCTATTTGTCTACATCAGCTCTAGCCTACCGCATTTAGCTTGCTAGCTAGCTTTTGTAGCTGGTCAACCAATACAGTTCTGTCCTCATTCAATCCATCTCCTGACTCAATTGCGAGAGTACCCTTTTTCCGAGACGTTCGTTAACAAAGTACTCGTGTGAAACTCACCATAAGATCCAATGTCTTGTCCTCCATCTCCGGCTCCATATTGTTGTTCCCTATCTGAAACTTGCTCGCTATGAAAATGGAAACCCAGCCCTGCGTCGGCGGCGAGCCGCAGCTGATGTGACGTCACAGGGCACAACTGGGAGTGGGGGTGGAGCTGAAATCCACTGAATCCGGCAGACGCACTGGGATTGGTCAGAAATAACAAAGAAGCCGTTGTTGTCATCCGTTGCTGTTCCTCGATTGGTTATTTTCTGCTGCTAAGGCGAACTGAACGCCCTCTCAATTTTCGGGTTGGAGCGATCTACTCTTGTCGCCAGTTGCTATTCTAAAACAATAGGACTTGAGGACATTGAGAGCATCAATTTGACTGTTCTTTGGGTGTTTTATTCCGACCATCCACCATGCACCGAAAATGGATTAAAAGTACATATTTCTAGTAAGGCAGGTCCATACTATACCATTGTTAGAGCCCATCCCCAACACTTGGACTGTAAAATAATGTTTCTAATGCATGCATCTTATTACGTAACACATTTACTGTCTCATATAAAAGGATCAATAACAAATTAAAGAAGCATGAATTATGAAACAAGAACAATTGCCAACGCCCTTATATCAATACCTCAAGAACGGAATAGATAATGTAACATCACAAGTCTGGTACATAGATAGTGCACGGCTGTTGGCCTGCATTGGCAGCAAAAACACGTTGTTTTTCACAGGCTGCATGATTTTTCTAAGAGTAGCTTAGTGTATCGTCAGCATGAACCATATTTCATATTCAAAGCAGCAACTTGATTGCAGCAACTTGATTGTTGAATGATTTTAACCCTAGACCTTATCTCACCTACTGGTTGTAACAGGAAGTGCATAGTAAAAAGTACAGCGGATTACGTCATTGTGCAATTCATACAATATGGCAACTGTTTGCACATTGCTGAAGAACACATAACCTTTTAATAATGCTCATCTACCATCCACCTATTCTCATCAAACCCTATTAAGAATTTTGTTTTAAATTACACTAGCCATCTAGTCATTTATGCAACATTTAGAATCTTCACGGTCAAACCACCTGCCGTTTTTCTTACTGTTGTGGGTTGAAACTTTATAACATTATGCATGAGGGTACGGCTCATTACGTAGTTGGTAACTCAAATGTAAACTTTCTATTACACACTACAGTGCAGACAATGTTTTACATAATTTATATGTGTACTCACTAAATACAGCGAGGATGAAATCTCATGTGAAGAACACAGCAAAATGAAAGTAAATGGATCTGGAATTAGGAGAGAGAGGCTGTAGACTGTATGCGGGAAATTTAATGATTAATCCAGCTCTCCACATATGTTTGATTAGTGAGACAAATGATCATCATCCGTATGTCGTAGAATTCAACAGCATCAGGAATCAATAAAAAAGGGACATCGAAAGTGGGGAAGGAAGGAGGGGAACATCATAGATAAAAATATATTTTTTTTCAGTGGTCAAGCAGTCAGAAATAGTTTTTCTTTTTTTTTTTTTTATTGGTCAAGTCACTTAATGTGTCATTCATGTGGTGAGAACAACAAGCCAGGGCCATGCTCGACTGCCCAGGAGAGAGTCCCTGTTCAGAGTAAGGGATATGTTCATGTACTGTACATTTTCACATAAATGTCACTTGCTTGGTGTTCTGGCCCTCCTGCTTGGTCCTTGCTTTTCTCCACTCAGTCTCTCACGTCAGTGAAAGGCTTTTATTTTCCTAATTTTTCTTTGCTTCCAGTCAGTCTTGACTACCTAGTAGTCATCCAAATCAAACAATTCATCATCCTCTCCTTGATAGTCCATGCCTTGAAAATCGACCCTGTACCGCAAGATCCCTACAAAAATAATAAGGAAAAACGTTCAGCTTAATTGTTTCATTTTAGACTTCTACGTGAGATCATAATTACAATCAGGCACCAACAGACCATCAAACCCTTACCTCCAATTCCACCAAAACCTTTTACAAACTGGGATCCCTCCTGGCTCTTGTCTGTGACAATCTCAAGAGTAGCTCCAAACTTCTTATAGTTGTTGGCAAACCACTCGAGCAATGGCATGCTCTCAATCAGCTCATGTTCTTGTCCTGTCTATGGAAATGTGGTAATTCCAACACACATTAGTATGCACATGTATATAAACAAGTTATATATAAACTTTCAGTGTGTACACACACACACGTATACACACACACACACACACACACACATCTATATAATGAGACCTGAACTACCATTGAAAATAGCAATAAACTGCCCCCTCATTGCCCCTTTGTTGGGATATAAACCAGTATAGCTGCCCCTTACCTCTTTGTCTGTGAAGTGAGATTTGTCTTTCTCTTGTTCCGGCGTTAAATACAAAGTCTTCTCATCTAGGAGAGAAGAATATGAGGTATGCAAACCATTAAAACCACAATGGTTACTTAACAAGTATGTCCTTTGTGTCTTTGCTTTAAAGTTGTTGTTTTTTTTGTGTGTGTGTGGGGGGGGGCATACCATTTTCCATTGCCAATCCCTCTGCACCATGGCAGCGAAGGATGTATCTCATCGTGTCCAGGTTCTCGTAGACAATGAGAATCTCAACAGCTCCCATCTCCAGGGCTTTTAGAGTGTCTTCTACCCCAAAGCAGTACTTGCCTGTGTCCTGGCTGATCTCGTCAAAGTATCGTCCTTAAATAAATAAAAAAATATGACGGAATTACAACGGAACAATTACCCACAAAAGGTGATGAATGAATACCTACGCTACACATTCAGCCCATCTAAAATGGACTTACCTATTAGTTTCTTCTCCTGAATGAATTTCACATTGGACAGCACTTCAGCTGACAACTCGATGGCCTGGTTGAAGCCGTTCTCTCCTCCGTATGAGATATCCACGAGCTTCAACACCTTTGCTTGTAACCTCTGTGTGGACACATGACATCAAACCAATCAGTCACCAGACCGCTTTGCAACTCCTACACAATATTAGCAACCGGGGCAGGGCTAACATGTCCGGCTACTGACCGGGTCAAACATGTCCGACTGGCTGAGCTCTGTTTTGAAGTCAGCCGAACCGGCCAGGACCATGCCGGCTACGTTGACTTTGTCGTTAGAGACAAAGAGCTGGACTGCAGTCTCCGCCACCTTACGCACGTAGTTGTGTCTCTTCTCCATGCGCAGGCGAGCAAAACGCAGGGCGGACTGGCCTCCTCTGCCTGGGTGGGTAAAGGGGAATGTTTGTCTATTTACATAACATTTAGCAGACGCTCTTATCCAGAGCGACTTACAGTAAGTACAGGGACATTCCCCACGAGGCAAGTAGGGTGAAGTGCCTTGCCCAAGGGCACCTCATTTTGCGCGGCCGGGAATCGAACTGGCAACCTTCTGATTAATAGCTCGATTCCCTAACCGCTCAGCCATCTGACCCCCCCCCCCACAATTGTTCACAGCCTCCCTTTAAAATACACGTTCATTCAAGCTCGAGTGTTCGCAGGTGTGTAGGGCGTATTACCGTGCTTTTTTGGTAGGTCCACGGTGAACTTGTGGAGCACTTCTCTGGTGTTGCCCTGTAGGGTCCCGAAGAGCGCGCCACTTCCGTCAATTACAATGAAACCAAACTTGCTATCGTCTGATAGCAAAGCGGTGAGAGCCTAGGTAAACACACAAAAATATGAAAATAATTATGTTGATAGCGTGTAACTTGAGTAGTCTAAACATATTTGCACATCACAAGCCTACAAGTGATTCGAATGGTTTTGCACGTTTCGAAGTCTCACCTCTGTATGGAATTTGTTGTCGCAAAGATAAAGTGAGGTGTTGATAGGTTTGAAAGGCTCAAAGTCAATATTCACTTTCTTCTCTTTGCCCTCCTCGGTCACTATAGTTCCGCAGTAGACAACTAAGCCATTGGAAGGCACTGTTGGGAAAGAACGAACAAGGACCTTCACGATGAAGTGAGAAATTCTCAATTTTGCGACCACCCTTTAACAACTTCCCTGGTCCATTAACAGGAAAGCACAAACAATTGCCTTTGATCCAAAGCAAAGGTCAACAAACATGGAGGAAACTCACAACGTACCTTTGTTATAGAGCTTAAGTCTCTGTTGGACAGACGTGATGGCACCCAGAACTGACAGGCGGTTGACTCTGCTCTTGATGTTGGAGGCTGTGCCAAACTCATCGGCCAGCATCTTAGCCACTCTGGAGATCTGGTCTTTCGGCGGGATGATAAGGGAAATCATACTCGTGCCATTCCTGAAGAGATTAAAAAAACGACATGGCTTTAGGTATGAGGACCGAGATATCAAGGGAGTCAGGTGGCTGAGCGGTTAGGGAATCAGGCTAGTAATCTGAAGGTTGCCAGTTCGATTCCCGGCCGTGCAAAATGACGTTGTGTCCTTGGGCAAGGCACTTCACCCTACTTGCCTCGGGGGAATGTCCCTGTACTTACTGTAAGTCGCTCTGGATAAGAGCGTCTGCTAAATGACTAAATGTAAATCAAGGAGATGGCTGGTCTTTTGACACTTCACTATTATTTATGATGTACAACAAATCTGCTGTGATCTGTACAATTTGATGGCGCAATTCAGTCCTGTGATGAAGCATTCATGGCCTAATGTACCGCTCCCTACGAGATGTGCTTGATATATGCCAAGTCATGTGGATGATACTAGCTAGTTCCAGGGCAAACTTTTAAGGTATGGCTATTTAAATTAGCTTGCGTAATAGCAGCACACGCCAAACTACACACGTTCACGCGGTGAGCGTGGTAATTGGGTACACTCTGTCGAGAGAACCATTTATACTTGGAAATGTTGCGAGGTCATTCTCGATCCTCGAGGGGCGATCATATCAGACCTACTTTCAACCAGATAACTAGCTAGCAAGCTAACTGGCTAGCTAGTTGACTTTTGGTACAGGCAGAAGGACATGCTACAATAAGGCAGCTATCAAGTGTCTTTGATACCTACAGAAACGTTTAAAATGACGGGAAATCAGAGCCAGCAAGGGGTTTTGGGTTCATCGTGTTGCGCTTTTAGGCTAGCTGTAGCTAGCTAGCTAGCTTAAAGTTCCACACGGTTTGTGTCAGTAGGCGCACACAGACGCATGCTGATTCAATACTATTCATGTGGAGCCGAGCTAGCTTGCTTGAACGGAAGCTAGCTTAACTACATCGGTTAAGACCTCGATGGGTTAGCTGACGTTTCCCTACAGACTACAGGTAATGTTGGCTTCACAATATATTATTTGGCAGTGATAAAACAAATTACTTATCACAGTACTTCAATGCCTACCCTCTGGCTGCTTCCAGACTTTTGATCAACTTCTTTATCTTCCATATCTCCACGTTCCTGTCCGCTGCTGCGCTGGTGTCGTCCGCCATTTTTTTCTATGTCTGTGCTGTGGACCTCGAGTGTAGCTAGAGCTAGTGCTAACGTTAGCACCATGCCATGGAAATATGGACAGCGAGAACGAGTTGACTAGCTAAAATAACTTACGACATATGTTAAATGGTTCAAACATATATAAATTAAGACAAAAATCACATTGATACTAGAGCAGGGGAGAGAGCTAGCTGTCAAGTTAATGTCATTACATGATCATCTTTTTAATAACAAAAAAAATCCTTCATAATGTGCCAGTGTCGCTAGCACGCTGGTAGCTAAGCAAGCTACAAACTACTTCCTGGAAACACTACAGGGAACTTTCCTATTGGGCCACAACGTTGGATGGGTGGAACTTAGAAAACTCTGCCTTCCTTGCCCCAACAATTGCACATTTCTTGCAAGAGCGTAATTTTTAGGATGATGATGTGAATTCAGTGGGTATGTATAGTTAAAACAATAGAGTTCATATATGTGATATTACTTCTTTATTATCTATTTGTGGGACAAAGCATCAATTACATTATATATTTCAAGCTAAAATATTAAGTTCCAGACAAAAACAAAAATCTGGCACATAAAATATATTTCTATAACTACACTATTTCACAGTCAAAAATTTTATTTTATTTAATTATGGGCAGCCGCATGTTTACTGGCATCTACCAAAGGAGTCTCCTAATATTCAAGAATCAATACACTAACCCTATTCCACATTGTTTAACAAACCTTCTAATCTTTGTCTGTATCCCTCGGTTTTTTGACATTCTTGCTGAGCTTGTCACCAAGCTGTTGTATCAAATCAGCAAGTTCCTCAGTGGCCTGTGACTTCTCCTCTAAGAGCTCATAGCGCAGACTGGAAATGTCCTGTTTAATCTCCTTCAGCTCACCTGGAAAGATCAGAACAAATTCATTTGTTACGCATGGAGCAAACAAAAACAATTTCCGCAAACGTTTAGCTATGAGACTGAATAAGGGCTCTTTCTGATTCTAAAGCAAAAAAACGTTCTGAAACATTCTTACCTTCGTTGATCTCATCGTTCTCGCTGTCAACTTGAGCTTTGAGCACATATCTCTTTATCAGCCTCTTCATTAGTTTCTTTAGACAAAAAGTAACAACAAATTCATCAAACATCTCCATATCTATTGGACAGTCAAAACTGTGTGCATGATGAATGAAATGAATCATCTAATACTGGACACCTTTTAATTAGGAGAAAGTATAGTCTACCTGGTATCGAGTAGGGTGTTGTATTGTCTTTCGTACAGCGGGGTCGCCTTGTGCTCGGGCATACTGATTAAACTGAAACACAAGCAAGCCTTCCCGTTAGCTGAGCTGACAACCCACAGAGTCTGAAAAAAATCCATAAGTTTTCCCAGAAACTCGCTGACCTTAAATCGCATGTCAATCATGCCCATTTCTCGCTGGTTGTCGTGGTGACGTGCTTTGGCCTTGCACAGCTTCTTGAGGCAGGCCCTGGAGCGCAGGACCAAGTAGTAGAAGGATTTGGGGCTGGGGATCAGGTTGAACGGAGGTGGTAACGTCCTGCCCTCGTCAAAGTAAGAGAGCCACAGTTTAGACCGGGCAAACTTCCACTCCACGTCTGCATCCTCCTGTTGGAAACAAGACGAGGGAGGGGGAAGCCAAGATGAGTTCAGCAACAGGAAATTGAACCCCTGTTGAGGTAATCGAGTAACAGAGATTGTGTGGCCATGTTGTCTTGTTTTTCCTTGTTTCATCTGTGATCTTTGCTACAAGTGATTGATTTTCAACCCAACCCCAGGTGGTTCATTGATTCTTGGGCTCACCTCAATTTCCTGGTACGAGTGGTTGATCATTGCAATCAGCATGTTTAGCAGTACGATTACCATGGTTACATTGTAGACTCCAAACAGAACATAACCGATATTCTCAATGAATTTGTGGTCGTATTTCAGGACAACAGAAATAACCTCGGACAGGCCAAAGATGGACCAGAACAGAGTCTTAAAGCTCTCCTCCACCCTGTAGACACAGACAAACACAAACTGACATAAATACAGACGCACAAACATGGATTTGTGTACAAGGCAGGCCCACACACAATACGGTTAAATTGTCCCAAACATTTTAAACTCACGTAGTAAAGGCTGGGTTGTACTTGGCTCCAAGGTAGTAAGAATACAGGTTGAACATTCCGATCATGAAAGCCAAGAAGACCATGATGAAGATGACCATGAATTTGAAGATGTCCTTGACAGTGCGTCCGAGGGAGATCTGCAGGGGCCCGAAGCTCTCGTTGGCGGGCAGGATGTAGGCGATGCGGGAGAAACTGAGCACCACGGCGATGGAGTACAAGCCCTCGGATATCAGCTGGGGGTCTGACGGGAGCCACCTGTTCCTGGCTGGGAGGGAAAGGAGCACAGGAATTACATTTAGTCATTTAGCAGACGCTCTTATCCAGAGCGACTTACAGTAAGTACAGGGACAAGGAAGTATGGCAGACGACTGCCAATCTGACTACTCCCAGCTGCTCACAGCTCCAGCTAACACTTACCGTAGGTGAAGTAGGCTACGTCCGCAGGCAGAGATGCTGTGCTCAGGTCTGTGTTGGGCACGTGCAGGTCCACGTACACCTGGGCCTGGGTGGCCTGCAGGAAGGCCATGAGGCGAGCTGTGAACGATGCCACGAAGATGGACAGCATGCCAAAGTCCAGAACGTTCCACAGGTGCATGGCGTACTCCCGTGGCCCGTCCACCCATATCTCCTTACACTCTGACCAGATCATACCTGATGACACAAACATAATTGAATGTTTACTTTTTACATAACATGTACTTTTGGGTAAAAAAAAAAGGAAAAGGTAAGGAACAGTTTTCTTATTTGTTATAGTTATGTATCTGTAACAACTAGAATGACATGGCTTTTGCTGTGGTTGTTTACATTTAAGACATCATTAGCAACCCAAGGATGTCCTCTCAATTGGACAAAATAAATACATGTCTGGGAACATGTCTGTTAAGTTACATAAGTTGTTTTCAAAATCACACAAGTGACTCACCAAGTACCCAATTCATTATCAGCATCTCCGTCCAGGAGAACTGGGTGGTTTTCACCCTGAACACCTGGTGAGGGTGGTCAGTTATGGTCTCGTTAGGAAGGTTCTTCACCCCCTCGAAGCGGTCAGAAGCATTCAGCACCAGGAGTCCGAGGAAGATGGTGAACGACACTGCATGGGCCACAAACTTCATGAAGGGACTGCGGAGAATCCGACTCAGCTGTTGAAGGAAACAAAACAACGGAAGATATTGACTTGATCTTGATTACTCTCTTGAATTGAAAATTCAAACTGTACTGTATACTGTATATACATTATTATGTTAAGCAATTAAATAAGTCGGGAGAAAATGTGTGTACTCTACCTTACTACAGGGCATTATCCAGTACGCAATGGCAAGGAAAGGAAGACCAAATGTCACTCCCAGGACTATCCAGCATTTGACCCCGACAGACTGCTGCCTCAGGCCAGCCAGGTTTTCGTACCACAGGGTCAGCAGCTGTTGCTGGCAGTTAGGATGAGCCACAAACTGGAGAGGAAACAGAACAACGACTAACACCAAGGTGGAAAGAGGCAAGAGGAAGGAACTGAAGTGGACCTGAGTGTCTGTGTGCTGTGTTGTTGTGTGTAGATATTTATACTGTGGATGAATGAGGTATGTTTCATTTTAATTATAGTATAAAAGTCCCTTTAAGCATTGCAGGAAAAGTTCCATCTCGGTGAACAATACATTTTTCTGTTCTATTAGAGGAGAGGAATTTGGAAGACAACAACAATCTTCAGTGTTTGTCATTTTGTCCTTCGGCTTGTTTGGTGTTATTATGACACACACACACGTATGCACACACTCATACACACACACAACAGAGTTGTGTGCCAAAACTGCTGAACCAAGAAAGTGGACTAACCTTTTTGACCTCATACTTAATGGCCAACTTGACCCGACTCAAGCCCGGCCGGCTGGGATCTTCAGGCAGAGCTTGGTCCACGTCGCCATTCAAAATGGCCTCCACCTCCTCCGTGTCTCTGCACAAGTCCAGGACCCCAACCACAAAGTCCTTGCACTGCATAGACAGCTTCCTGTAGTCGTTCTTTACAGACACAACAGGGAGACGAGAGAGTCAGAGACTCGGGGTGTAAGGACGGGGAACCACTCAAGCACCAACATGGTCCTCACCATAGATATATATAAAGGGTAGATGTCTCGTCCGCGTTGCCGGACAACGGAGTCGAACGTCCGCACATGGCGGCCATCTTGTTACAGTCAACTCGCTCATCCATAACATTGTGTTGATGCTTACATGTACTTTTTAAATGACCATAACTTGCTCAATTTTCAACCGATTTTGAAACGGTTTGGTTTGTTATCAACGTCAGAGATGTCGGTATGCCACTGCATACTTATGAATAATTATGTTTTTTATATATATATATAGAATAGAAGTATACAGTGGCATAACGACATCTCTGACGTTGATAACAAACCAAACCGTTTAAAAATCGGTTGAAAATTGAGCAAGTTATGGTCATTTAAAAAGTACATGTAGCATCAACACAATGTTATGGGTGAGCGAGTTGACTGTAGCAAGATGGCCGCCATGTGCGGATGTTCTAGACTCCGCCGTAAGACATGTAGTCTTTATATATATCTATGGTCCTCACACCCTAACCACAGGTAGAAGGACATGTAAAGGTACAGTGTGTATTCTTAAGTGCGCTTCTTTCTGTAGTCTCAGACTAAACTCTTAGATGTCTCTAATTGGAAGATAAGAAAATACAAAGACAAAGAAATCCCTGAGTAGTTCTTTTTCAATTAAAAGCTCACCCAAACAATATTAATAGTTATGGAAATCCCTGATTATACTTGTTCTCTCTCAGTGATAGACTGTGTTCTATTTTGGCAGTTTGGCTGTTTATCTTACACAGAAGAGCACATGATTTAAATGATTGACATTTAGAAATGAACATCAGGCATGCTAAATGCTCTTTTCAACTTAATTGGACATGTTGTGTAAACTGAAGGGAAAACAAATCTATCCAGCACAAACAACATAGATTATTATGTTGCAGGCAGTATTGAATATGATGAAGGTTGTGCAGGACGGGCGGAAACCTAATCATTTTCCACCAAGAGCCGGCCGACAGCTAATCACTCATTCCATTATCAGGCTGTATTATAAGCAGACTGCAATTTGGGGAAGTGGGCATATACACCATGCCTGGCTGGATTTTTTTGCACAATCAATCAAGAAAATGCTATGTGTGTCATCAAAATCCTCTCCTCGCCATACACTGTCCTCCCGCCTGCCTGTGCAGCTGTGGTCCTCACCTTGAACTCAGTCTCAATGTTAGCGAGTCGGGCCAGCTCGTTGCTGAGCTCCAGGGCCGTGAGGACAGGGTCCTCGCTGGACAGGGACAGGTAAGCAGCGCTGGCCAGGCCTTTGTAGGCGTTCATCCTGGAGCGAGAGTGGCTGAACGAATCCCTGCACTGCTTCTCCGCGCACTCGTGGCACTTGCAGAAGTAGTCGTGAGGCTTCTCGATGCGAGCCCCCTTCATCAGCAGTGTGTGGACGATCTCGTACTCCTGGCAGTGGGCCGCCAGGATGACGGGGGTCACGTCGTGAGAGAAGCGGGTGCCGTCTTCGTCGTAGGCGTAAAAGTCGTCGTCGCGCAGCTCCTGCTCCAGGGGGCTGAGGGTGAGGCGCAGCCCGCCCCCGAACGCGGGGTGGGCCAGGATGGCCTCCACGATGCGGACGTAGCCCTTACTGATGGCCAGCAGGAGGCCGTCGCCCACTCGCGCCAGCCCCTCCTTCTTCAACAGTAGCTCTGTCACCTCCAGGTGCTCGTTCCCCACAGCCAGCTGCAGTGCATTCTGGCCCATGTAGTCCACACAGTTGACGTTCAGGGTCTTGGATTCCTCCAGCATCTTGCGCACCACAGGGATGTTGCCGTACTCGGCAGCATCCAGGAAGCGCTCCTCCTCTGCAGTGAGGTTGGTACCCCGCTCGCTGAACATGTACGCCGGGCCCCGGATAGCTTGCCGGCGGGTCTTCTCCCGGAGAGTGATGCGTCTGTGGTGCATGGTTTCAACCCTGGATGGAGAGAGGGCGAAAGATGACTGAGAGGGTATTTTGACAGCCATATTTACATGAAACCCTTTCATCATTTGAAGAGCTCCTTACTTAACTGTTTAGTGAAATGAGACATGGTGACATGGTGGTTAAAAGTTTAAGTGGAAAACAGGATGAAGTTAAGAACTTGAGATTCATGTTCCCGCACCTTTAGTCCAGTTTGGACTAATTATATTATTAATTAAAATTAGATTTTCATTAGTTGGGAATTGTCTTTGTTAAATGTTTATAATATGAGCTTCAATATCCATTTCTGTAATTGCACGTCCCACTCGGTCTACCACTGTGATGCAATCAAACTTAATGCCGTTATGAGAAAGATTTAAATGATTGATAGAGGATTAAAAATAAACTAAGTCTTAAGCCGTAAGCTATAGGCTATTTCACACCTAAATCTGTGGCACAAACCAAAATTTGTGCCACCTTCTTCGAATAGCCTACAGGCCAATATGTTGACAAAGGCCGTTTTCCAATCATTTCCTCAATGTAAAAGATCGATATCACGGTTGCACTTACGTTTTCTGAGGTGAGATGCTCGGCTGAGATTCGGAATGGACCCACTGGCTGTTGAAATTGTCATCTGCATCATCCGTGTTCCAGGGAATATGTTCTTGAGACTGAAACGCACCGTTGTGGACCCCATAAGTATTCATTGAAACGATGTGTTGTCCGCGGGGATCGGTGCGGTAAACTGCGTGATCATACCGTTCGTCCCCCGAATTTCCTCGTCGTTGTCGGTACGAAGTATCAGGAATCGTCATGGAGCGTGCCAACGACGGTGGCGTATTACCGCAGCCAGATGTTTCTGCTGGTTGATGTTCCGTCTCCCACTCCTCAGGTGCTGTTTCATTGCAACATCGACTGGGCGATGAGTAAACGGCAGCTGTCCTCATCGCGAATGTTGCATTTGAAATAGCCTCCGGCTATATCGTCCAGTTCGCTCTGTCTTGAATCACAAGCATGAAATCATTGTGTCTGTTCTCACGGGAGGAGGCGTAACAAGTTATGAGACTCTCTCCCTCTCTCCCTCTCCCTCTCCCTCTCCCTCTCCCTCTCCCTCTCCCTCTCCCTCTCCCTCTCTCCCTCTCTCTCTCCCTCTCTCTCTCCCTCTCTCTCTCTCTCTCTCTCTCTCTCTCTCTCTCTCTCTCTCTCTCTCTCTCTCTCTCTCTCTCTCTCTCTCTCTCTCTCTCTCTCTCTCTCTCCCTCTCCCTCTCTCTGTCTCTCTCTCTCAGATACACACACACACATTCACCAAATTATATAATTTATGGTCCGCCTTTTCCGGACCAGACCATCATGTCACTGTAAAACATTTACATTAAAATGTGGTTTCCCCAGCAATCACGTGAAGGCAGTATTCTGTGATAAATGAGCAGCTTTGGTCTCTACTTCCGGCTTTGATCCACTTCAAAGGAGCAAAAAGATGAGAGTTCTCTCTGAGTGCAGGTGCCTCGGACTCGGATAATTCAATGTGCCTGCGCACAATGCAATCTTCTAGCTAACGCAATTGTGTTTGATTGAAAGAAGTCAACCTCTATTCACTGTCAAACGAAAACAGACAGGACTTGCACTGCGTGAATTTCATTCACTACATGCTAACATTTAAGGCGCATTTATTTTGTTTCTTTTTATTTTGTTGTTGTTAAAAGGTCCGTTGCTGTTGTGAAAGCTGGTCGGTGACAATTATATCGTTTTGTTCTTCCTTTCTCTGCACTCTTTCGTTCTCCCTTGCATTCTCATTCACTCGCTCCTTGACACACACGTGTGCACACACAAAGCCCTATTTGACAGACAATGCATCTTATCTGAGTTGCTATTAAAAAATTAAATGATTCAAAATAAATTGCGACAGCGACAGATTACTTGTTGAGTCAGTCTTTGACTGACTCAAGACTCACTGTTTGTGCAGCACATTCATTTAGTCCAAATCCATCACTCTTAACGGACAGGCTAATTATAAACACATGCTGTCGCGTTCAACAGAATTAATGGTCAATATCACATGCTGTTAGGTCGCCTAGCCTACTGGACAATATGTAAACGGTCGGCGCTCACATGTAGTTTTATAGTAAATTAATATCGATTTTAACTTGATTAACAACATTCGGTTAAGTAAATGCGTTTCAGACAAGTAGGCCTAACCGAAAGAGAATAGGCCTTCCCTAGGACTATGTGGCATAGCCTACCCTGCGTAAACTCATAACTAACACACACCTTATGTAAACAAGAAAAGCATACAGCCCAGTGTTTGCCGTAATTAAAATTTGTGGAGGGTTTTTATCTGCATGACCATAACGCCAAGGTGTTCTACATTTGCATTTAGACAGTAGCCTAGGCTATAGCCTATATTAATTAACATTTTAAGTGTTTGGCCAACTGAATGTGCGACATTAGCATTCTAGGCTATTCTCTAGAAATATTTCTACGGTTAGGTCTCCTATGAAAAAATATGAAAAGTTAGAATCCGTTCACAAAAGAGTAATTTTAATATTGGATTAACTGCCAGAAATAACCACCTCCTGTAAATGAGGTGAGGAAACAATTGATGTAGCCTTGGAGGATTTAATCTGAGTTAAACCTCCTTTCACCTAGATTAGAATTTCTGCACCCGCCAGACTGACGGATCTGTTCGACTTCAGCAAGAATATAGGCAAAAAAATAGGAAGAGAATATAATAAATATATTTCATTTGTCCCCTGTAGCAGTGGCTTGTCCAGACTTTTTTTGACTGGGGTGGCCCAAGTGGGTCACTGATTTTTGCAGGGGTGGCATGAAGTAGACTACGTACACACACACCACATCTGAATAGCATACATGTATTATTTTTCTCCACTACCCATATCTACTTTAATTACTTGCATTACAGTGTCTTATTTCTAGTAAAAGATAAATAGACCTACCAACACAACAGTGGCAAAATACAAATGTAATATAAATCTTCCATACTTTATTTGTATACTTTATTTTGTATGTATATCCTATATCATCAAATCATTCTTACTGTATATTGAGGGGCCTACTAGGTTTCAGGCACCTCAAACTTTCCTAGTCAAAGTTAGCCGAGGGTGCATTTCATGGCAAGGATCAACACAGCCCATATTTTGATAGCTGTCATCAGGTTGAAAAAGGTTGAACAAATATTTTTGAAAGAAAAAACAGTTTTAAAATGTTTAAAGATATTTTCCCCAAAAAAGTTTTGAAACTTCTTCTTCAAAACTTTTTTCCCCGCATCTGGACCTGATTGTCGTCCCGGTACATTTCGTGGGAAGGCCCAATTCAGCCCTGCCCTGAAAGTGCCCCCCCCTCCCCCTATAATTTCTGTTCTGTATATCCTAGCATCAAATGCTTTTTACTGTATATTGAGGGGACTGCTATGAGTAACCACAGTAACCACAGTAGGTTTCAGGCATCTGGCACTTTCCTAGTCAAAGTTAGCAGGGGATGCATTTCATGGCAAGGCCCAACACAGCCCTGAATATTTTGATAGCTGTCATCAGGTTGAAAACATATTTTCGAAAGGTTGAAAACATATTTTTGATTAAAAAATAAAAATAAAAAACAGTTTCAAGAGGTTTAAGAACTTTTTGGTTTACTTTTTGCTTCGAGTAGTTTGTGAGCGCGCTACCGCGAGGGGGCTTTTCCTGGCGGGGTGCATCTGGGGGCACTAAACCGTTATCCCGAGAGACTTCTTTAAATGGGACCGACAACTCTTCTTCTGTTGATTTAATGGCAGCTGTTATTCAACGATAAGCACTCTGCTCAAAATCCAAACTTTCTCTGGGTTTCTGGCAGACTGGACACTACTAAGGTTGGCTACTCGTCATACAATTCAAATGAAAACACTTGCCAGATAATGATAATAGGTAAAGATAGTGGGGTGGCCAATCACAGTGGCCACTCCCTGAACACGAGGACGTCTGCAGGTACACAGTGAAACAGCCCCCTCTAGAGGATAATGTTCTGTATGTTGGAATTAATATAATGACGTAGGCCTATTACGTGCAATTTTAAGTTTTGTGATGTTACAATTCAACGCCTGATTTGTGTTAAATACTAATCTACATTTAGACTTTTTACAGATATTTAAGGGCCATGTCTCCTATTAAGTGTGAATATTGAATTTTTTGAGTAGGCCTACTATATCAACCAATTAACACTGGCTATCCCACCTGCTTCTGTTTAGTGAATAACGAGGCTAACAGCTGGTCAGTGCATATATCTTCCAGGAAACAAAATTTCGAGAAGATTTGAAATATCATGCATTCTACCACAAAGAAGCTCTTTTTTTATGCATTTTTTTTGCCTACTCTTGTTCTTCAGGTAAGGTTGAAAAACGTTTGGCTGAACTTACTCCCAAGCAGTCATCACCCATTCGTTGTTTTATAACTGAACGCAGAATACGTGTACGTTAATGAGCGAGGAGAAGCTCATGCATATGTTTTCCCTCAGGTCCAGTCGTGTAATATGACAGGCCTGTGGCAAAATGAGCTGGGCTCGACATTGCATGTCCAGGCTGTCGGTTCAGAGCTGACGGGTATGTACCAGACTAAAGTAGGGGTCAGTTCGCAAGAATCAGGGCCAGACCAACGGGGCAAACTAGTGGGTGTCGTCAGCCATCACGACCAACAAACCTCCGTTGCATTCTCTGTGTTATGGGAGACCGGTAAGCGCGTGCGTTTTAGTTGATAATTAAATGTCTGTTGCCTGTATTTTTTACATCAAATTGTGACTCTGCAAACCAGAACGGTGATACTAATCACTTATTTCCGGAATGGCTGTCTCAAACCTCCTAGTGAATGTGACATTCGTTCTCCCGTTCTCAGGCTCCCGGTGTGATTTTAATTGGTTGTCCATGTCTCTGGGCAGGCTCGTGCAGCTCCTGGGTAGGTCAGTGTTTCCCTCTGCCAGACGGAAAGAGAGTCCTGAAGACCTTGTGGATGCTTCGCTCCATGGCCCTGAGCCCTGCAGACAACTGGAAGAGCACCAGGTGGGCTGGATCAACATGGTGGTTTCTGTGTCGGGGGTGGGGGGGTTTCATCACATGTCGGGGACATGTCACTTCCACTGAAAAATTACAAATCTGACCCCTCACTTTTAAGAAAAGATCTAATGGCCGCCATCCTCGGTTATAAAAGTTCTGCCCACATTTGAAAACAAAGCTCCGCCCTGCTGTGTTCACCTTGAGGGATGTTTTGGGTTTGTTCTTCAGTATGTTGTTTTCTTCCAGGATGGGAGAAGACACGTTTATCTTGGAACACTGAGCAGCTGTTCCTGATCCAAGCCTCTGAATTGAGGCTTAACGTGTCTAAAGAGATTTGTCTATAATGTGACAACATTACCAAATAAATGTTATTTGTAATAAACTTCAGTTATTGTAATGGTCTCTTGAGAACATGTGCTCAATGCACTGCATGACAGCCATTTGAAGGGAGACCTCTGGTGGAGAGATGTAGGAATAACAGACAGCAGTGGATCTGAGGTTTTGCTGTTGGCACTAGGGGGGACATTTGGATCAGCCAGACTGACTTTTTGACATTAACCCTTGTGTTCTCCTCGGGTCGTTCTGACCCATCAGTCATTGTGACCCACCGTCGTATTGCGACAACTTTACCGCATACAAAAACAAAGTGAAGCATTTTCTTTTAACCGTCGGGCTGTCTCAGACCCCCCACATTGCGAAGGTTAAAAGAAAAGTATTTTTATTTGTTTTTGTATTGGGTAAAATTGGGTAAACACAATGATGGTTCGTTATGAACCTTTGGGTCATGTGACCCGAAGGCAGCACGAGGGTTAAGGAGTCTAATTTTCTAAAATTGACTATGTTCTTTAAAGGGGGCTAGACCAGCCTGAAGTATTGAATCTGCTGAAATGAGGCATTTACCGACAAGGAAACATCAGTACAATGTTAATGAGGTTCCTAAATGTGTTTTCAAGTGTAATTTGAGTTCTTATCCACCACAATTATTCTAATACTTGCCTAAGTCTTAAGTGGGAATCCTGGTCTTAATCGCATGGATCATGTTAAATGATGGTCTCTGATCACAGGTTGGACTATTTCTCAACTGGTTAAATTATAAAATACAGAAATGTCTGCCAAAGCAATTGACGAAGCTGGCTCAAATCATTACTTGTAATTGATTTTTCATTAATGTTAACTCGGACATGGACAACATTTCAGTCAGCTGTGTCTTCAATTCAGAGTAACTGACACTTAACAGCCTTGTGGACATGTCTCCTCCACCGCACGTATTCTCTCCATATCCTGTCATCCTCTTTCTCCTTTCCTCCACTCTCTTTTTTCCATGTGCTCTCTCCCTCTCCCCACCCCACCCTCACAGCTCTCCTGTCGCTCTCCTCCCAGTTCCAGGGTAGTCATTTGGGACCTGTCAGCTCTGTTTTGTGCTCCGTTGCTCCAGTGCCACTGGTCCCAAATCCTTCACTGCAGCTTTCAGTTCTGGAGGCCGAGTCCAGATGTCAGGCTCGCTGTTTGTCAGCAGAAACGTGTGCCTCGCTCCTCAGGCGTCTATAGTCTGATCTTGATCTGCCTTGAACTCTTCTACTTGTCAGAAAGAAAGAAAAAGTAACATGAGCAGGTCAGCTGAACAGCCTTTTTAAAACTATTTTTCAGACTGGCTGTTCTCCCATCCAGTAGATCGAAAGTTGACGGTTGATGTTGGTTCTTTCTCCTCCACTCCTACCAACGTTCCATCGCAAAAATGTTAGTACAAATCGAAACACTAGAGGTCAGTGTGTATCCACGCTACCCTGTGGTTATTCATTGCTCCAGTCCCCTCATTTTTTAAGTTACATTTATTACAGATACATTAGAAAGACGCCCTCTGCAAATCCCCCGTGGCCAGAGCTGTTATTAGCATCAAAAGGGGTTACTGATCGAAACATTTATGAATATTTAACAATTCATCGAGAAGCGCTCACAGGATTGTCAAGTCGTCCCTTTCAAACATACTAGAACAGGGATGAAACCGACAACCTCACACATTCAGCAGATTACCTGATTTACATATCATAAGGAGAAATGTGGGATTTGAAAGTAGATTCAACTACATTTCTTCCCACAGCTTCCCCATCCAGTGTCTCCAGTGCTTGGAAATAGCCCCCTGCTTAGCTTTCTCATTCGAGTGAACAAAACGGGAGCTTCTGTGGTTGGAGGCTCAGAATTGAAACTCTTTGATTTATCTTGGAGTGACATATGGTCTGTTTCTGGGCTCTGATGACACTGCATAGAGATTACGATTCAGACTCCTCTTTACCAGTGCTCAGTCCAGATAACACTCTTGGAGAATGCTAAGCATCTCGTTTGTAGGATTTAAAGTTTGAAATACCAAATATCGGAGATAGTTGGTGACGACTCGTGATTCACTGCTCGATCCTAAATGTCACTGCTGAAGAGAGTGTGTGTGTTAGTGTGTGTGTGTGTGTGTGTGCGTGCGCATGGCTGGCTAACAAGACCGTGCTCCTTCTCGTTGGAGCCTGTCGATATTTCCAGTTGAGTACTGTAGTCCTTTTTGTTTTGTTCTATTTCCGTCCCTCTCTCGCCCCATATTCACTTCTTTCTCATGCACACTACTTATGTGCCCTCCCCCACCCACACACACTCTGCTGGCTTATAGTGCACCACAACCTGTATGATAAGAGAAGTATCCTTAAATTGTGAGATTGCGGATAATGGGTTCACCTTCTCTATTCACCTAATGGGGGAAATCAAAAGCATGGGGAGAAAGAGTGAAAGAGAGAGTGTTGAATCAATCAAAGGCACTTCTCATGATTTGGCTCTATTACAGAGATGACAGGGTGAAAGCCAGTTACATGGCTAGCTCAATTTGACTCACTCCTAGCTATCTAGCATGCTCATATTTCTGCTATCTTCTCTCCTTCGCAGAGAAGGGAAAAGAGCAATCCCTGTGAAATCGATGAGTCCTGGCCCAGTGTGGCCTGGAAACAGGGTGTGTGCAATCGTTAGTACCCTAAACATATACACCATTAAAAACCACAATACGGTATACCACTGAAACACGATGTCCTTGAGAACTTCCTGGTTGAAACAGCTTCGCAAGACCTGCCATATGATCCATTCTCACATGGCATTGGTAAACAAAACTGAATATGTAAACAATAAATATTACAAAATATATTGAAAATATTCAGAATCCCCACTATACGTGCTTACATATGAAACTCAATAACAACAATAACATACAGAAATGGTTATACACAGTAAAACTAACTCTATAGAGGCCCACATCCTGTTGTCATGCCCCCAGAGCAACCTAGATCTTCCCTGGACACGTCTGGCTGTGTGAAAGTGGCTATGACACCTCTCCAACGGTTCCTTCTCTGGCCTGTCCTTTTCTCATCAATATTTCAGGCCGCGATATTACTAATGCATCCCTGATTTATTACAACCATCTCATTTCTCATGACTGACTACGAGGAGGAGTACATTATTATGGCAAATTAATAGTTTAATATTAAACTAGCAATTTAAAACACAAAGGAACTCATCAAGTCTGTGCGATTCTCTCTAGCCCATACCAAGCTGAGAAGTAGCAAGGACGTGAGTGCTTTGCCAACACTCGTTTGAAAGATGTAATTACGAAACTTTTCCAGTTAACCTGTATTGGTAATGACAGGGATGACTGCGAAACGTAACAATGAAGAAGGATTTTATTTGAAAATAGTTTTTTGAAAGAATGCGACATTATCACTGAAGCATGTGTTATGTTCATTTTGGCATTCCAACAGAAGTGTTGACGCAACAGTCAAAACACAGAATAATTTAGTGTTTGTAGTTGCCTGAAATATGAACATTAATCCTTTTGTTTACCACCTCTGTGTTAGGAAGAACAATGTTAGGCTTTCCACTTATTACTTTGATAAAATGTTAACCTTAGTGTGTGTGTGTGTGTCTGCTTATGTGTGTGTGTGTGTGTGTGTTTACTTATGTGTTTGAGTGTGTGTGTGAGAGATGAGGATAAGTTGGTAGGGGCATGTGTCTATGTCTAACAATGTCCATCTAAACTTGCTTTTCAGTGTGATACCAGCACTTTGAAGATACTGTGGGTGTTTGTTGATTGTGTGACAGATTATGACCATGGGAGTGGGAGGTATCTGTTGTCTGTGTTTGGCTGCTACTAGCTTGAGTCTCGCCCAGACAGTCCTCCCCCCTCTCTCTTTAAACGCTTGAAGGCCAGTCTTTGGTGTCAAGACTTTAATGTCTTGAAAGATTTTTTTTTTTTTCAAAGTTGTTGTCCTTTTTCTGTTGCTCTCCCTGAGAAAAACACTTTTATTTTCCTCCCTTGTCACTCTTCATTCAGCCATGGCCAGTGCTGTCTGTCTCCCTCGCTTGTTATTTCATTCTCAGTGGGAGGTACATTATGATCATACTCATTATGCTTTGAAAGTTAATTGAAAATTGATTCACCAAATGAGGGGGCTTATAAATAAGATGCTAGCATGCAATCTAAGGGCTCCGGAAAAATGATGGCATTATAGTAGACACCCGTAGAGGGCTGTTTCAGATCAGACAGTGGGGTTCTGCTTCTCTGGGAAGATGCTACAGCGAGGCATCGTTTCAGCAGTGGGGGTTGGGCGTTGGAGAGGGGATCATTTCCATAGACCGTGAAGAGGAGAGGATAATAAGGTGAAGAGAGAGAACCAGAGGATGAGCTGACAAAATGAGGAGAAGGGAAACCGACAGTGGTGGTGGAAGTGGTCAGGGGAGGGGGGGAGGGGGTTGGGGGGGGTTTGGATTGAGTGCTGCTATGCATATGGGAGGGTGATTGTGGCAGACTGAGATGGAGGAGTATTGGAACAGTTTAAGGTGGTTTGCGAGTGGTCAAGGAAGGTCAGTAAATCAATGATGGTGGTCGGTAGGGACACAGTGAGAGAATTGATGTCAGTGGTGTGTGAACTGGCAATGGGAAATAAATAGAGATGGAGACAGAGTTGGTGGAAATAATGGTGGTGATGTTGATGGGCGGGATTTAAAAGATTGGGAATTAATGTTCTTCCTACATACAGCCTTGTTCTCAGGCCATGTGAGATATCTTGGTATTATACCACTACCAGCCTACAGAGGGCACTGTGACATTGCACTCAATCTGACTTCCAGACCGTTGAGGTTTTAATATCTCTGCGGTTGAATACAAGCAGGCAGACCAAACACGATTGCAATTTAGTTTAGTGATAACAACTTCATTCTGCTACTAAAACTAGGAAATTAGTGTTTGTTTACGAAGTATTTGTAGTGCTAATTCAGTTATTCTTGTAATCCTGACATGACTTGGTACCGCCCACAGATGGTAAGAATCTGCATGGTAATCCTTTCTAAGAAAAAACACAAATTCACAAATCTAATTAGAGTCCTCTTTCAGGAAGCAGGAAGGCATTTAATGTGTTTTCATTTTTAGTCATTTCACACTAAATTCAATTCTGGTGAGCTTCACTGTTCAGACTCGGTGTGTTTCAGTAAATAGACATGCACACTTTGTATGGTGTCACTCCTCAAGGAGTTCAACCACAGGTTGGTATTGATTTATGAGCTAATTAAACAGCAACCAGAGACTTAGACCCGGTGTAAGAAATTAAATTATAAAACGTCTCCCATCCAAATGTAAAATCTTACACAAAACCATACTTTTATGTGATAAATTCCTCACACACACCTCCACACGCGCACACACACCTCCACACGCGCACACACACCTCCACACGCGCACACACACCTCCACACGCGGCACACACACCTCCACACACGCGCAAACACACATCCACCCCACCGGCACATTTTCTAAAAGCCTGTGAACGATAACTCAGCAGACAGTCTCGTTACCGCTGACCTTGTGTATGTCTGTCTCTCATTAAACTTGTTTTGTTGGGACATATCGGATGTGTATCAGGGCCCCGTGGCCCCTGAGGGCCACAGAGGCCCAGCAGAGAGGAAGGGGGCCGGTACCTGAGCCTTTGTATCCAGCCTGCTGATGACATGTCCCAGTAACACAAGCTCTCCTCCCCACCCTCACGGCTCCACCCTACCTACTGGCTGCATTCTCTAGCATCACATCTGATGACATCGCCCAGTAACCCAACACCCTTACTTGTTTGTTTTGTTGTTGTTTGTTTTGTCTTGTTTTTTTCTTTCGTGTATGGTTTTCTTCTTCTTGTTTTTAACGGGCGGTGGGGGTTGGGGCAGCAGTGTTGGGCAGGGTCGGGGCTTAGTCTCATGTGATGCAACACACAGCAATGAATTAAACCCTTTGGAAAAAATACAAATAATGAAGAGAAATCCCTAAAGTGCTATGTCAAGATCGCTCTTTATTAACAGCTCAGCAGCTACAGATACTACATTCTCCTCTTCCTTCCTGTTTCAATAACCCCAAGGTTCTAGTTTTGGCCTCTTATGGTTTAAGATGTGCTTCTCAACGTCTTAACAATTTATGCGTGTAGTCCTCTTAGCTGTGTGGAAAATGCACAATTGCTTTTGAGTTTCTTCTCTCTGCGCCCATGGCATATCACCTTGTTGAGAGACGCCCGTGGCCTCTTCAGTATCGTTATAACTGTACTGGGGGTTTCTTGTTACAGTAAACGGTAGACCATACTCTACAGCTGGTAGATGCTGTCTTAACCCTTGTGCTGCCTTCGAGTCACATGACCCAAAGGTTCATAACGAACCATCGTTGTGTTTACACAATTTTACCCAATACAAAAACAAATAAAAATATTTTTTTTTTAACCTTTGCAATGTGGAGGGTCTGAGACAGCCCAACGGTTAAAAGAAAATGCTTCACTTTGTTTTTGTATGCGGTAAATTTGTCGCAATACGACGGTGGGTCACAATGACTGATGGGTCACAATGACCCGAAGATAACACAAGGGTTAAACCCAGAGCTACAAAAGAAAACTCTCACACTTTACAATGAATGTCTCAAGTGGAATGATAATAACGTTGCAGTAGCACCACAATATGATTTGTTCTTCATCACATTGGATGTGACACATCACAACAGCACACAGGTAGGAACCGTCTCCAAGGTAACCGGCGCTGTGATGTAACTCAAATGTGACATGTTAGCAGGCAGACCACAACCCCCTCCCCAGTGAATTCATTTCCTATGGAAGTTGACTGGGTTAGAGCTTGTCCATAATCACGGGGACCCGAACTTGATCTTTACACGCCCGCAAAATGCAATTCCGGTTTGTAGTGCTGTTGATAAAGATCTAGATCGTCTCTGGCCTCAGCGCGTGCTGAGAACAAATAGTTGGTGTGGTTCTGCTGATACTTTAAGCGCTATGGTTCATTTGTTAACATCGAGCATGCTTCACTGAGACACCGGTCAATCCTGTCAGATTAAGGACTGTCCTTAGCCAGCTCTCTACACCTGGACTGGGATGAGTGCTGTGTCTGTGTCCAGTGAATGTGGAAGCTGCAATCCACATGTGATCTCATGCATTTCTTAGAGGCAGACATCCTGTCGGTAAAAGTAGCTCACTTCTCTTCTACAGTTACGCTATCTAAATGTCCCAATAGGAGAAAATGTATTTAAAGGACAGAAAGGAAAAGAAAACTGAGATTGTTACACCTACGTCTGCGGTCCAAGCATCTTGGACTTTGTCTCAGGATTCTACCCACAATGCACCACGACATCAGGAGGTTCCAGGAGGAACCGAGAGAACGTGATCAGGTCCAAGCTTTAGTGCATGCTCTCCACTTGGCTGGTTAGACAGCGCTGGACAGAGCCAGCTGCACTATATGCTGATTTAGTCAATTAAGCTGCCCTGGACTGATATGGGGAATTGTTCATCTTTTTGGGTCCCTGACAAAAAATTCAAGTTTCAGAAGTTTGCTGATACTGGAGGAAAAAAACCCATAGTAACGCTTAAAAATCGGATTGCTGTTGTTTTCCATCACTGCTGTCATTTTGATTTATTTCGGTGTTTGGCTTCAGTATATAGCCCTACAGGAAATACTTACTCTACCTTATTGTACCTTTACAATCACATTCTTCCTTGTGTTGGATTGTACCCAACATTTGGCAATGTGCTTAATTCTTCTATACAACACAGGGAAAGCAGAAGGGAAATGGTGCAGCGAGAAATCGCACATGTTCTCTTCGACTTCCTTCCGTCCTGAAACTCATACAGTATTTGTTGACGTATGCAGGCAGACCACACATCGGGCTTTGGTTAAAAATTGTTTAACAAAGATTCAAACACATGCATGTGGTTTCTAAATCGGAATATTTTGAGGTGATTTGAAATATAGGCAGCTGGCCCCTCCTGATTCTTTTTTAATTCCATTTTTACTGTGTGTGTTTATGGTTGTATTTTGATGAGTTAGAACTTTAAATTAGTAAAACTATTGTTGCCCCGTTGACCCTATGAAAAATGTATGTAAATCTAGTATTTTTTATTTATTGTTGAATTTAAACTTTAAACCATGAAACTACAGGTATATTAGAATGACTTTGGCTTTCTCTTCACAATTAAGACCAATCAAACCATATCATATAGCCTTTAACCTGACCTGTATGCGCTACTGTTCTTATCAACAATAAACTAAATATAACAGGTGGTTGAAATTCAGTTGGTGTATCCCCCAGTCTTTACAGAAAAGGAGGAAGAATGTAAAGCTAGATTAGATATCCTTTAGCTATCCTTACTGGGAAATTGAAGATGGTGGGGAATCATTTCAAACATTTAGAGGAGCGAGTGTTCAACTGAAATACCTATTAATCTTAAGGACTTGGGCCTTGCAGATGAATCGCGATGTCAGTTCTGTATGCAGGTTTCCATGGAATCATTAGCTACAACAGTCCCCGGAGCTAACTTGTGCGAGGAGTCTAATCAGTAACTGTAATGGACGTTTATGGTCTGTAATGGACACACTTCATAACTGTCACTCTCTCGTGATATGGTGAAGGGGGTAGTAAGGCCTGGGAGATCGAACGCAGAGCGTTATATAAAAATGTGCCATGAACTTGGATGATGCGTGGGTGAAGGAGAATAAGTCTTGCATGATTCAGAATCCTTACGTGTTCGTTTCCATCCGAGCGGGCATTCATGATCTGAATATGCACGAGCCGAAAGACGTCTAATTCTTGTGTTTGAAGAATACCAGGGATTTTCACCGTCAAATAACCGAACCGAATTTTTTCTAAAGTACAAATGCCTGCCTATTCTTACTCTTACTGAAGCAGAGTGAGTTGCTGATAATTAGAGGAACTTTATAAGCAGCGTTCCCAGGCGGGTGTAAGGGTAAGAGTACCTGTGTTAGATGTGTCATCTTTATTAGCCCGAGCATGGTAAGCCCAGCTCTCCATTCACTAATCCCCAGCTAAAGAAACAGCTTTCAAGGAATTAACATCAAAAGTAAAGCCTTGCGTGCCTGCAGGGGAGCTTTCACCAACGGCAGCGTCAACTATCTCCCAAGTATTTTCAGGGGCTCAGGGATGAAGTGGAAGTTAAACTTAACTTGCTCTGTGTTCCTCCGTAAGTCTTTGACCTTGTTCTCAGGTCCCCAAATAATCCCCTCTCAGATGTGTCTGGATCCGGGCAGGGTTTGGGCAGATTCTGAGGGGTAGAGCCGTAAGGTGGGGATGTTTGCTCAGGGTAGGAAACCCCTGTATCTTCCCCTCCGCCTTGTACAGCTTAATCCTGCCTATGATCAATGGGCTGGGTCACTTGCAGTTGAAATCATGGACTTACTGTATACACAGACATGATATCAAAGTCCTCAACCCTCCCTCCCACCTCCGTCAAGAACTAAGACGGAGGCCTGGTTCATTTGCGTGGGTCTTTGATATAGTATGTTGCTGGCACGCTGCCAATCATCCCTAACCCTCTCCTCCCTCAACCCCCCCCCCCCCTCCTGTGGGGTGATCTATTTAACCACACGAAGCACAAGGCTCTTGTAACCTTGTAAACGCCTAGATTGCACAAGAGCGCGTGGAGAAAAAACATGAACACATCAACCACAGTCAAGTGGATCCCCTTGTTCAGTCAGCAGCGAATCCCGCCAGGATCCGTCCTCGACTCTTTTCATTGGCTCGGCTCATGAAGGAAATACGTTGGACCTTCTGCCAGAGTGTGGGACAGGTGTGATCTAGAGGAAGGTAAAACGTGATTATTCTCATCTGTTTGAGGCTCAGTCTAAAACGAGGGCGAGGTGGCTCTGCTTTGTAGCTCAGACGTCAAACAGCATCTCTGTCTTCCCTAGGGCAACAACAAATACCCCCAAGTAAAATGAATGGCAGTTCTACCTTAGGTTACCACTCCCATCAGGCGAATCGCAGCGCAACTCTTCTTTTGTCCTGTCTTCCGGCGCTCGATGACAAAGGAGTGCTAGGGGACGCGTTGTCACAAGTTGTCACGTGTCCTGCGGTAGGATCTAAGGGCCTGGGAAACAGGCCACTTATTCCCATGCACCTGACTCCGACTTTGACAAACTATAACTTAAAAGCTTGTGACAAGAGGAGGAAGAGGAAGGCTGAAGAATAATTGCAGGTGTTCGGCGGAGGACACGCGCTCCTTCGATCGTGAATTTAAAAGTGACACATTTATAATGAAGCCCAGTAACCTGCTAATATATTTGAAAAACAGACCATTAATTTGGAAGTTACATTTTCAATTTTCAGTGTATCTCAGTACAGGTCTAGATAGGAAAAGGAACACCTGACTGCAGCAGGCTGCTAGATGTCCAACAAAGTAATTAGTTGAGAACCGTGCACAGGTTTTACATCAGGTTCTGGGGTACTGGGGGGGTTCTATGTATGTGTTGCGGTTCTTTATAGTAGCAGTGTCAGTTCTCCCAGATACTGAATTTCTGCTTGAGAGACACTCAGTGCTCCAGCTCTATATCACTGTGCTTGTAATTGATGCCCAGAGGAACTGATATTGAACAAGTTTCACACAATCCAACCAGACCAGGCTTTGAATGCTCATTCAGCAGTGAGTTAGTTAGTTACCAAACCTAAACATTCCTTCTTAGTCTTGAACGTATATTGTAATGGGGATTAAGTATTCATATGAGGACGGACTGTGGATGTGAAAACACATTGTGTTATGAGAAAGGTTGGTCTCTGATTGATAGTAAACTTTAATATTCAATCCTTCCATTCTGTATATTGATTTCTCTCACTGACCAGTGGCATATTTTGGTTTGGTGGTGATGAAGGAAAGTAGGCTTCACAGTGGGTCTTGTAGAAGGTATTTTAGCACCCAACACCAGGTGTTTCTCAGACAGCTGTGTGCAACTTCTCATGCCTATACAATGGACACCGATCAAATAATAGTATAAGTGAACAGGGAGTGTATATAGTCATTTAACGACTAGTTCTACTCATTATGATTAACAGAATCGCACATGAAAATCCAATTTCTTCCACAGTGGCTGTCTCCATGCATGGTGAGTTTAACATACACACTGCATCCAGTTGGCTCCAACATGCCTGCCACTTCACAGTCACCCACTGCTTGTGTGGGAAGATGGGCAAAGGAGGTTAGCTGAGCTCAGACACAACTTGTTACTGTGATCTCCCACGCTCTGAAAACAGATGTAACAAACAGACACTCTCTTAAGGAGAGATGGAGGATGCACGCAGGAGAGAGAGAGAAAGGGAGTAAGGTAGAGAGAGAGAGGGAAAGGGAGGTATGGTAGAGGGAAAGAGAGAGAGGCAGTGAGAGGAAGAGGGAGAGAGGAATGAGAGAAATAGGGAGGGAGACAAAGAAAAGAGAGCTAGAAGAACAGATGAACAGATAGAGAGAGAGCATGAAGGGACCGAGGGAAAGAAACAGAGAGTCACACGTCACCTGAGGCTTGGAGGAGTTGCCCTCTCAAACCGAGAGGAGGAAGAGTACCAGCCGAACCCGCGTGCCTTTAGCTGCTGCTCCGGCCTTGTTACAGGAGGTCAAGAGGTGCTTTGGAGTTGAAGCATGCCAAGGCCAAAGTGTTTTAGCCTGTAGAGACCTACCCTGAGTCTGCTCAATAGAACAAAGCCTTGTAATCCACATCACACGCTCCGGTGGAGCAGCCTTCCGTTGGGTGCGTGAGGCGTCGGGCTTTGCTGAACTCGATCCGGGCTGGGCAAGCGTGCTGTTTGATTGGCAGGTGTATCGCTGCAGCCCCTCTCCATCCCACTCCTGTTGTTGTTGTGTGCAGGCTCAGCGGGCGCGGTTATTTCCAGGCTCCTTCATCTCCTGGGGCCTCCGCTGGAGGAAGGGGAGGGCGACGGGCCGAGGACGCTGATCATTTCCCTCGGATGGCCCGGCGCCCTCACCCCAGGAGGCGCCCTCACCCCAGGAGACGCCCTCCCCTGCGGTAGGATATCTGGGTGCATGAGGGGGCAACGGATTCGGACTGACAGCCGAGTCATGGACAAACCGGAGATCAATATGAGCCTCTGTGGTCAGTGTGTCAGTCTTCTGTCCCTGCCTCTTTACTCAACATTTGGATTTAATCCCACATATCCAGTATCTGGTGCAGCTAACCAAAGGGAAAATGTTTCATGTTCCAGCCTAGACACTGTTTAGATCACAGGGCTATGTTGTTAGTTGATATAGATCTTTCTAATACATACAAGTTGAAATATTGACACATTCATGCAATTGAAAAAAATTAACTTTTACTCCCTCATATCAAAGTTGCTCATGCAAACAAATACAAGTTAGATGTCAGTGTAGTCGTATTTGCATATCAATGAACGATCTCAATCTTAATTTACATCGTGCTTTCTCTTTACAACTGAATGAACTGCTATCCTCCGAGTCTCTGGTACAGTGAAGAGGCACCTTGCTTATACAAACTCTGTAATTAAATGTAAGACTGTGTCAAAAGAAACCAGATTAGGGGAAAGCAATTACCTCCGTGTTCCAAGAGGGTTCCTTCCTCGTCCAAACTCTCAAAGAATAGATGTATGATTATGATTTAAATTGTTTTTATTGACATGCCAAGAGGGATGCGTGCCAACTTCTTCTAAAGGTCTTCGATTGGCATTCAATAGCATTGTTCTCCTGGCGCCGCGGGGTTGCCATGGAAACCGCTGTAATAATGACTGAGTCTCTCGTAACAAGGTTCTTTTCCGCGGGGAGAGTGAGAGGGTGGATGGGGGAGGTGGCGGGGGGGGTGGTGGGGGTGGTGGGGGAGGTAGTGTTTATGTACTCATATTTGTGTGTGTGTGTTTGTGAGAGTGTCTATAAGACTGCCATGCATCTCGGTTCTCTTCTTACAGCGACTGCAGTGCCCCTTGTGTGTCTCATGTTGCTGGAGAAGCCTGGAGTCTGTGGGTGAAATGAAACCCAAACACAATCCCAGATCCTGGCTTCGTGTATTTCTAATCTAGATTGAATCTTGCTGTATTTTAGACGGTAATAATGTATCCCGACTGTGTTATCCTGATATGTGATTGGTCATCTCCAGGGATAGAATGAGAGAACAGGCAGGCTTCACTGAGTTCATTTCAGTTTGGAATGACCAAATGATTAGTTCAAGACCTTTCTAGAAGTTTGAAATCATCGAACAACCCTTCACCACTCACACGGGCAAACAGTGCATGTCTTTATTTAGCGATAAAGTCCTGATTGGTCCCATGATGAACGCACCTCCTCTTCCCTGGTTTCAGCAGAACCCTCGCTATGATGAATTGAGATAATGTACCTTCTGGGCAAAGTCTCACGTCTCATCTGAGAGATCAGTAAATTCCACGCTCATGCACAGAATTGGCAGCTTACACACGCGTGTGATCCAGCCCGTGGAACTGCGCACGCACAGGCACACACCATGACCCTGCATCTATAAGTGCGCATTGTCTTATTCTGAGAGGGAGGTTCAACAATGCATAAAATCCCCACTTCCAGGGAACTTTAAGGTGAGAGCAGCAGCAGTGTTGCTGGCCTGTCGCCTGCTCGCTCAACACAGCAGGGGCTCAGGGGCCGCTTGTGTGGTAACCACCTCGCCGCCACCGCAGAGAATTCAATTTGGGGCGACGTCGCAGATTGGGGGGGGCCGCACGCGACCCGCCGGAGATGGCGGCGGGCAGAATAGACAGAGAGCGAGAGAGTTTGAGAGAGAGAGAGTTAGAGAGTGAGAGAGAGATTAGCCGCGCCAGCCGAGAGCAGGGGAGAGTGTCTGAGTCCTGCAGATAGGGGAGTTTCAGGCACCCCTCCTCGTCCAATCAGATAAAGCCGGCCTGCGGAGCGGTGATTTATTGAGAGCGTGGAGAGGCCTGACAGCCGCGGCTCTCATCAGACGGACGCAGACGTAATTAGCAGGAGCGAGGCAGTGATGCAGCTGTTTGCATGGAGAGGAGAAAGCTATACAGGGATCTGGGGGGTGGCAGGAGGAGTAGGAGGGAGGGGAGGGAGGGGGGGGAGGGGGGAAGCGTCTCACCCTGACGAGGGAGGGGAGGGAGGGAGCACGCATCTCACCCTGCTCTCACAGAAACGCAGCTCCGACAGCGGGCTGCCCCCGCGACCTCGGAGGGTGTTTAGTAAATAGTCTCGCTGAATTCAGGGAAAAAAGGCAGACTACACATTTGCTTCACTGAAGATAATTAAAAATGTGATTGCCTTGGAAAACACCTCCCCCCTCCCTCCCTCCCTCCTTCCCCCCCCCCCCCTCCCTCCCTCCCTCCCTCCCTTCTCTGTCTTTTCACAGCCTTCCATTCCAGTTCTTGATTTGATGAGCTGAGTCGACAGAGGCGTTATTTCTATAGTCTTTCTACCCACCCAGGACATCTGGAAGAGAAAGGCAGGGGATGCCAGTGACAAGCTGGTGGGTTTGAGTCAGCCAGAAGACTAGAACCGAGCCCAATTGTTATTCTGAATGTGCATGTAATGTACCTTCAATGCAGTGCCCTGGAGGCATGCGAGCGGGTTATGTGAGCAGCTCACTGGAGGTATGTCTTAGTCCTGGATTCCAGACCACTCTGGGCGGTGTTGCAGAGCATAAGGCCACAGACTTGTTTGATGCTAAGATGAATAGCCATTTGTGTGCTGGATGTTGAAGGATATTGATCCCCAGTTAGGTGAGATATACCCAGTGTCCACAGGAGAAGGCTGGGGAGTTGAAGGTAGAGACGGCCATTCATCTTAGAGTTCAGAGACAGAGACAACACACTGTCGTCTGACCCTGCCATCTCTGTGCCCGCAGTCTCCAGCCTCCTCTTCCACGGCACTAAGACCCCCCCCCCCCCTCAGCCCCCCACCCCCACCCCCCTTCCCCTCTCAGCCATGCTCGCCTAAGAACTTCATTACCTCTCTCTAGTCTCTCTGTTTGTTCATGATGAAAAGCCTTTCAGATGAGAAGCAAATGTATGACATTTACAGAGACGCAATAACGCCCGAGATTAGTGGACGTGGGGACTTGGATGAAAAGTATCTTTGTCGATCGATGAACACCAGAGTATGAAAGTCTCAGACAAAACAAGCACCGGCGTGGGCGTCCATCTTGGTTCTCGGTGGGTGTTCTTTCTAGTTCAGCCTTCAGGGTCGGCGTCAGCAGCCATCGCTGGCGCCAAGGCCGGGAGCGCTTCCTAATGAACATTTGGGGCTTAATAATGACTTGGTTATTAGTTAGCTGATGTATTATTCATGCCTCTCTCATTAACACCCCAGTCTCACACAATGAGGATCACATTTCCGTCCACTCATTGGTTTAAACATAGCATCTAGGAGGGGCGGCGTGGACTCATGCTGTACTACTCTAAAGGCTTTGACACCAAAGGAACTTACAATTGAAGTATCTGATGATACTGGTGTCACTACATAGAAGAGCTCTTAAAAAAAACACGTTTCAGTGCCCAGGGGGACGTGATATCAAAACAAAAGGTTGACGGCTCTAATTTAATGTTATTCTCAACTTGTCAACATGAATACAGAACCGGTTGACATGCTGATG
The DNA here is from genome assembly GCF_963692335.1 of Osmerus eperlanus. Lineage (NCBI taxonomy): Eukaryota > Metazoa > Chordata > Actinopteri > Osmeriformes > Osmeridae > Osmerus > Osmerus eperlanus. The sequence goes on from NC_085036.1 coordinate 12,889,012, forward strand.
AATCGGACAGTGTGGTCCGATACTAATTCAATCCTTTCCTTTTAATCCTCTGGGGAGCTCTAATGCTAGCTTAGTCTGCAGCGCTGCATCTGTCACAAGACACAGATTTCAAATCCCTGCATTGGACATTCAGCAATCACTGTGGAAAAAAACGACCTCCACCGATGCAACACTGTGTCATTAGAGCAATACCACATGAACCGCAATGCTGATTCACACTTATACACCTTCTCTGATATCTCATTTATGAACCATAACCATAGTTGCATACTTTCTTAATTCCTTCAGGGGTGTAAATATTGGATAAGTACCCATCGGAGCACAATATGCCCCAAAGCTATTTGCATTTGAATATGAATACTCTTTAATTAAGGAGTGAGTTCTAAATATCATCGACGCTTCCACCAGAGTGAGTTATTTTTCCAAAACGGAAGCTAGCTAGTTTTAGTTAGCTTCCGTTACCTAGCAACCTAGCATAATACTCGTAGCAATGCTACTACCTGCTAGTGTTACTTGTTAGCCTCCTAATTGTAAATTTTGAAGCCATACTATAGCGTTTGTCATATAGTTTTTGTCTATCGGAAAATAGTCGGTTGGAATGTTCAGAATCACACATGTGTGACGGTACTCTGTGGGGCACGCTTTCGAACGATCACATATGTGTGACGCTACTCCTTAACACATGAGAAAATAACACAAACTGTGATGATAAAAACGATGTGTTTATGGGGTGAGTTGTGGTTTGTGAGAAGCCTTAAAAGTCACATATGTGTGACGCTACTTCTTAACGGGTTAAAGCGGTAGTGGCTACATCTACATGGAGTTAGTAAGTAAGTAAATGTTATTTATAAAGCGCACCCTAACACAGCAAGGCTGACCGAGGTGCCGAACAAAAGCACAAAAAATACCATAAAATTCATAGTAAAAACAAAATATAAACAGTCAATATCAGTAAAATAAGTAACATTACAACTCAAGAGGTAGTGGGAAACGCTAGTGCGTATAAGTGTGTTTTAAGTTTGGATTTAAAAACAGACAATGAAGGAGCCTGCCTGATAGAAAGGAGAAGTTGAATCCACAGCTGAGGACCAGCAACTCCGAAGGCTCTATCACCTGTACGTATGCAGCGTGACCGAGGAGTGTATAAAAGTAGTTTGTCCGCAGACCTCAGTGACCTAATGGGTGCGTGTAATTGTATGAGGTCCGAGATATACGAGGGGGCCTGTCCATTAAGAGCTTTAAAAACAAACAATAACATTTTTAAATGTATTTTAGACTGGACAGGAAGCCAGTGCAAAGAGGCCAAGACTGTGATCAAACTTCCTAGTGGATGAAAGTATTCTGGCAGCAGCATTCTGCACCATCTGAAGATGGGAGAGAGGTGATAAAAACATGAATAACAGTTTCAAGGTCTTTAAAAGACAATGCGAATTTAAACTTAGAAATCAGTCGTAACTGATAAAAACAGTTTTCACCACTGAGTCAATCTGCTTACCTAACCCAAAGTCCGGGTCTATGATGAAACCAAGATTATTTACATGAGAACTGACATTAGGGGAAAAAATTGCCAATCCTGTTAACAAGACTAGCTCGAGAACCTGCAGGACCAAAAAATTATCGCTTCAGTCTTTACTTTAGAGCTACGTAGCATTCATGCACCTTACATAAACCAGACAGGCTACACAATACTGTCATCGCATGCCGCTACACACATTCGTGAGTTCATATCACCAAGACAAATGATCCGCCATCGAAATAGCCGCATCACTCTCCCACGGTGATATTTCAAGCGAGATGTGCGACGATTAGCATATAATTTCAGCCTACCTGCCCCCTCAGACTGGGGTCACGTCCCTGATGCAGAGACGGAGCTAGGGAGAGGGGGGGGGGGGTGGCGGAGGCTTGTGGGAGAGGCGCCAGGGAGGTTACACTGATCAGAGAGGGAGACAGACCAGGAATAGGCCTGTCCTAGATTTATCGAGCCCTGACACTGCAGTTTGTATTTCCATTTCATCTGCCGGGCTTCGTGACTCACGCACTCTGTTGTTCCGCGGGGGTGGGGGGGGTGGAGGGGGGGGGGCGGGACAGGGGGTGGGGAGAGGGGCAAAAAAAAACAGGGGGTAACCTCCCCTGATTGGCAGCTCACGGGGGATGTTGTGGCAGCCATATCTCACGTCCCTCAGGTGGGCCAGGGAGCCCACGGCAGGCTCCCTGCTCGGGGGAGAGATGTGCTGAGTCAGGGCCGCGCCTGATGGATCAGACGGGTTCTACCCAGGATTCCTGGTGAGGGGATGGGCTCGTAAACACACACGCTGGAGTTATGTGTGACCTCACATTCCTAGTCATCAGCGCCGGTCCACCAGGAAGGTAAGTCTCCTCAACAACCCGGCGGTGAATCTCTGTGATCTATGGATGGGTGCGACAGGAATTCAGTGGATTATAAATCAAAGCCAATGGCTAGATGTGAAATTGGAGGATGCAGGAAATTACATTCATCCGCTTTTAACTGCGGAGTATTGTGATTTGTTTGCCAGTAAAATTGTGCTGACAGTTAACACTCTTGCACCTACCTGGAAGAGCAAGCAAGTTCAAACTGTATTACTGTCCCCATAAGTGAGTGGATAACAGCTCTTTAACAATGAATTACACCTTACATTATGTATCACAAATAAGTGCGCAGTAACATGGAGCACTGTTTATTTACTTAATAAATAAATGGACCTGCGGCCGACACAGTCTGCAGTAAGTGTTTGTGTGTGTGTGTTTGTGTGTGTGTGTGTTTCTGCCAGCGTTTCTGTGTGCCTGTTACGTTTAAGCGGGGTGAGAATTATTGCCTCGGCGTCAGTAAAAGCCTTGGATAGGTCACGCTCCAGCATAGAGCTTCAGTAGACATTGGGTTGCAGACCCCAGTGCAGTCGATGGCAAAGGGAGACAGACATGTGTCCTTGTCGCTAAGTGGATCAATGGTGCCGGATGGCTGTGGGGAGCGGGAGCAGGGAAGAAGGGATGGGCCTCCCAGTGCAGGCCAGGTGTCTGGGGCTCCTAGGAGCAGGGAAGAAGGGATGGGCCTCCCAGTGCAGGCCAGGTGTCTGGGGCTCCTAGGTGGATGCCAGAGACACACTTCATCCAGAGTATGCCCATGGGGCTCCCTTATCTGATGGAAACCTTCCAACAGCTTTGGACTGGCTAAAAGCCTTGGAAAAGTCAGCCGTTTACCTCCGTCCCTGTGGTCTGGCAGAGGGGGCTTTGTTTGCAGGGGCTGAAAGGCTTGGAAAGGCCACATGTAAATCACGGACCAAAAGGCCTTAAAGGTCACAGGCGAACATCTGTGATGTGACAGGGCCGTGGTTGATAATCAACTGCGTCGAGAGAGGGAGACCACACCAACCTCACGCCACCCCCCCCTCATTCGACCCCCACCCCTCATTTCGACCCCCCACCTCACTGCACCCCCCCTCACTCCAACCCCCACCTCACTCCACCCCCCCTCACTCCACGCCCCACCTCACTCCACCCCCCCTCACTCCACCCCCCCTCACTCCACCCCCCACCTCACTCCACCCCCCCTCACTCCACCCCCCCTCACTCCACCCCCCCTCACTTCACCCCCCCTCACTTCACCCCCCCCTCACTCCACCCCCCCTCACTCCACCCCCCACTTCACTCCACCCCCCCTCACTTCACCCCCCCCTCACTCCACCCCCCCTCACTCCACCCCCCACCTCACTCCACCCCCCTCACTCCACCCCCCCTCACTCCACCCCCCACCTCACTCCACCCCCCCCTCACTCCACCCCCCCTCACTCCACCCCCCCCTCACTCCACCCCTCCTCACTCCACCCCCCCCTCACTCCACCCCCCTCACTCCACCCCCCTCACTCCACCCCCCCTCACTCCACCCCCCACCTCACTCCACCCCCCCCTCACTCCACCCCCCCTCACTCCACCCCTCCTCACTCCACCCCCCCTCACTCCACCCCCCACCTCACTCCACCCCTCCTCACTCCACCCCCCCCTCACTCCACCCCCCAACTCACTCCACCCCCCCTCACTCCACCCCCCCTCACTCCACCCCTCCTCACTCCACCCCCCACCTCACTCCACCCCCCACCTCACTCCACCCCCCCTCACTCCACCCCCCCCACCCCATCAATCCTACTTAATATGGTGATGTCATAATGATCACGTACTTTTGAAAGACGACTTCCAAACCCCACCCAGTCCCCCCCTCCCCTCCTCTCCCTCCCCTCCCTTCACCCCCACAACCCTCTTTTCTTTTTTTTGGGTTCAGCCCTCATTTCCAACGACCATCAAAGCCCACCCCTGCCTGGTAACCATGGTGACGCTGCACCTTCTGCCGCCAGTTAAATCTCCACCTGAAGCTCTGATCAAAATTCATTTGATTTGCGTTGCCCTCTAATCTCCGTGCAATTATTAAATTACATTTTCCTGCTAAAAAAGCAATACTGCCACTGATGTGAACAATGAATTTGACCAGGTGTCTCACACGGGCTTAATGCATTCTCCTATAAAGAACAGCTGTTGAGATTCTACATCTTCTCCTAGTCTTCGGGCAGGATCGTTGGCATGTGCCGTGTTTTCCCCTGATCAAAGAGACAACCCAGACTGCCCTCCAACCTGGTTGTCATGGGAACAGGTGTCACATGACCCCAAAGGGAGACAAACTTTGGATGAGAGAGGATTGGCCCTCCGGAGGGAGCTGAAGCCCTCCTCGTCTCATCTGACACGGTTACCTTGGAAACAAGGCTGTGAGACAGGAAGCAGGGCGAGGGATGTAAGCTCCTGTTTGTTTGGATATCAGCCGAAGATGCTGCCCGGACTCCAGACACCTTGGCTGGGGTTCTTGGGGGTGCTATTAGTGTGAGGGTGTTCAGTGTATGTAGGAGGGCAGGATCAGCCTCATACGCCCTCAGCTGCGAGGCTGTTTCTATATCCCAGCTGGATGAAGAAACAATAACCAACATTGTAAATTATTCAGGCGTGTTGGTGTTTACAGCTGGGTCCCCCCCCCCTTGCCCCCCCCCCCCACCCTACAGTCCTCCTGTCAGTCCTCCCCCTGCTACACGCTCCACGCCGCTGCACACACACACCCGGCATCATCACCCCTGTACGTCTTCAAACCTGAGAGTTCGCCGTGTTCGCCGTGCAAACCCCTCCGAGCCGACTTAATTAAAAACGGCTAAGCATAAATCACTCTGTGGCCTCCATGTCTGTATGTACCAGAAAGCCCTGTCATGTGGGTGTGTTCCGGCGAGGACCTCAAGCTGCCGCCCAGGCACTGAGCGAGGCCTGTTCTGTCCCCCCAGAGAGCTGAGTGTAATTATTTAACATCAAACAGCAGGGTTAGGAGGTTAATAAGAGGGGATGTTCAACGCTCCCAGCGGCCCTTCAAGGACTAATATTTACTGTTGATTTGGACGGCACTTAGAGTCAGCTTGACAGCTTCTCAATAACATTGACAGTCCTCCAACTGATGGGGGCGGGAACCCGCTCGTCCGGGGATATTTTACTGGGCTGACTGACTGTCAATCGCCCAGACAGCCAATCATTTGTTGGAGTTCCGTATCTAAGCTCGTGTCTGTGTGACGTGCATAGTTACAGAAGATTAAGGGATCGCACAATTGACACGTTTTTTGTGAGATAGATTTTCCGATCAGTTTAGTTAGATCCTATGTATCCCAGCGTGAGTTTGGTTTCATCACTGTTCCCCATCGGAATTATGTATTCAACATGTTTACTTAGTTTGACACAGCGTTGGGAGCGCATGCAAACAAACCCGCCTTTCAGAGGGGCGTGCACGCCGAGCCACAGAAGGCCTCGAAAGTGCAAACTACACACTTACATTTCCTTGTTTGTGAGGATTAGCCGAACAGTAAACATCAGATCTCGTCCTGTCATCACCTCATTAGGTTCCCTTCCTCTCGTGCGGGATCGAGAGAAGCAGGATCCAGCAGAGATCAGATCTCACACCGCACCCCTGCTCTCCTGCGTTAAAGTGCGAGCTCAATAAGCCATGACCCACTTATTTTAATTGCTTACCCGCAAACACAAAAGTGTGTGTGTGTGTGTGGGGGGGGGGGGGGGGGGGGGGGGAATGATAAATAGCTCAGCCTTGTTCCTGTGCCGTCGTCTTAGGACTTGAATAAGGAGCATCTCTCCATTAACAATAACCATGCGATCAAGGCTTTCTCTCACATCAAAGCATGAAAGGGAATACATTAAGAGCATTAAACTCCAAAACTACACTATATGCAGAAGCACAAAAGGCCAAAAATCAAGGAATAATTCAAACACTGTAATATTTGACCCAGTACGGTAATCCTGAGGATGCAACTCTGCCGTCAATATAAAGATGAGATTCAATTCAGCTGCGTTTTGTTTTGTGACGCTTGGTTGGGGAGCATGTGTGCGGTGATATTTAAAATCACTTTCACTCATGACATGACTCAGATTTCATTTGAGTCTGCAGATGATCTACAGAACAGGTGACGAGGTGCGTACCAGAATCCGGACCACAAGTAGGCCTATTGAATCTGTTTTCCAAATCCGAGCGTGAATCACCCGATAGTCCGAAGACGCGAGAGAGAACAAACAAGGAAAGAATATCTGAAAGTCAGAGATAATTGACATTTCCTACTCCCACATGTGGTCCCTGCTGTCCCAGTGCGAGAGGACCAGGTTCTGGACTGTGGACTGTGACATTTAGACAGCTGTCCTGTTGGAGTTATTCCTGCGGTCTTTTAAGCATTCATCAGTAGCATCATTTCCTTTCTCTTCTGGCAGATCCCACAGGATACCTTCTGTGAAGAGAGAGCTGAATATCAATAATTCAGAACAACACTCATAGTGCTTGTGTCCAAAAGTCAATAACCTCTGCTGGATGGATGTCTCTCTAAAGTAAATAATGAGCTTTTTTATTACAAGTCGAGTCAAATTGTTCATGAGAGGATTATTATTATGCAATCTGTCGTACTGATGAAAGAGTGATGTGAACAAGGCTACTTGTTGAAATGAATAAACATCTGCTCCACCACCAACTACTTTACTTTGTCAAATGTCAACATCCATCAAGTTCCTTTTGAATTCAATAGTAATGCAGATATGATTGAAGTATTGGAAACATCCACATAATAAAAACCAAAGGGCTAGGGCCGTACATCATGTTTGCGCAAAGATAAATGAGTACATGTATTTGATTGTGCACTTGAGGCTGTAGTGAAGAGATTAAGATTTGGTATTTGGTATTTTGCTATTCGACACGGTCACAATAAACAAGCAGTTTAAAAAGTGTTTTGTGTTGAACCCAGAACCCTTGACAGCTTTCATGCAACAAGAGATGAATTCTCCTCAAAAGTCTTTTCAGAAAGTTGAGTTCACATTTTCATGATTGGACTTACCTGAGCAAAAAGCTTCCATTTCAAAAGGGCATCAATGAAAAAAGATTTATTTTTCTTCTTTTCTTTTTTTTTTCAAGTGAAAAGCAGGGTTAGATTCCTATCATCTCTATAATGCTACCTTGCCTGGACTGGTTGGTCAGGCTATCAATCAATCATAAAGGACTTTTGTTGTCTTGAGTCAGGGGTCCCCAAACTACAGCCCGCGGGCCGATTACGGCCCGCCCACACATTTGGACCGGCCCTCTGAACAATGCCAGAGACATATTTTGAAAATTGTATTTTAAATAGGCCTATATGTTTTAATCATATATCTGTATTTGATAATGAAGGTTGGCTTTCAAAAAAAAATTCCCTTAGTTATTACCTATACAAATTTCCCTTAGTTATTAACTTTAATTATTAACGTAAACAAATCCCTTGATATGTACGGTGCATAACTAAATAATAAACTAATCTAGCATAATAAACATATTTAAAATCATAATAAAATCTCCACAATAAGACTGGTAGTCACTCCGGCCCATGTAATTTCTGTAACAGACCGACCGGTCCCAAAAATTGAACAATTATCTGGCCCTCGCAGAAAAAGGTTTGGGGACCCCTGTCTTAGGTTCTTGAGACGATATGGTTGAGGACATGAGCAGGGTAAGTGGTGTATCTCAGTCTACAGGGTTCAACGCCATTTAAAAACCTGTTCAAACACAGCCAAACGCTTCAAAGGAAACTTTCCAGAGCTTTGAAAGAGGACTGATCAATATGTATTTGGGGGTAATACCTGGCTGTGAATATCAAATAAATCATAACTGTTTTCACCCTTAAGGCTTGTGCAGGATGCCACATGATTAATGAGTTTCATATTGACAAGACTCACAATGTGGGTTACGAGAGATTGAAGGAAAGAGAGAGAGAGAGAGATAGAGAGAGAGAAAGTGGGAGAGAGAGAGAATGTGGGAGAGAGAGTGGGAGAGAGAGAGAGAGAGAGAGAGAAAGAGAGAAAATGGGAGAGAGAGAGAAAGTGGGAGAGAGAGAGAAAGTGGCAGAGAGAGAGAGAGAGAGAGAGAGAGAGAGAGAAAGTGGGAGAGAGTGAGAAAGTGGGAGAGAGAGAGAAAGTGGGAGAGAGAGAGAGAGAGAGCCGAGAGAGAGAGTGGGAGGGTGTGAGAGAAAGACAGACAGAGAATGGGGAAGAGAGAGTGGGAGGATGAGTGTGAAAGAAACAGATAGACAGACACCAGGACAGACTAGCAGAGAGAGAGAGAGAGAGAGAGAGAGAGAGAGAGAGAGAGAGAGAGAGAGAGAGAGAGAGAGAGAGAGAGAGAGAGAGAGAGAGAGAGAGAGAGAGACAGAGACAGAGAGAGAGAGAGAGAGAGAGAGAGAGAGAGAGAGAGAGAGAGAGATGTGGAGAGAGATGTGGAGAGAGAGAGAGAGAGAGAGAGAGAGAGAGAGAGAGAGAGAGATGTGGAGAGAGATGTGGAGAGAGAGAGAGAGAGAGAGAGAGAGAGAGAGTAGAGGGGAGCAGGAAAGAGCAAATACCAGACTCAAGTAGAAGTTGTCGTCTCTTTCTGACACATGAGCCACTGTGAGCAGTACAATTCTGTTATATGGTAGTCTGAGGCTATTCTCTTTTCTACTGTCCCATTTATCTGTACTGACACCAGGACAATGGCTGAAAGACTATCAGATTCCTCTCAACACTGTGAAAAATGAACATTTATTTCCAGAACCCTGCTAGACTTTCCACTGCAAAGGACGAAGAAACACGCTCCATCACACACCTGTGTCTGATGGCCACAGCTTTGGGGAGAATTGCATATTTGAAATTAAGCACATTGTTTAATGTGACAGAACATTCAGAGTGGAATTAAATGACTCCAATACACTCACTGCCTCTGTTGTTTTCAAGGGTGAGATAAAACACACTGAGTTGGCTGAAGGAACTAAATCTTAGTCAACCATTGTGGGTTGAAAAGATTCCTGAGCTAACGTGCAAATTATGCATTTTTCTGCGATGAATGCATTGAATATGAACTGAATTGAATAGGAACTCAACTTACAGTTCTCACTTAAACTATATATTATATAAATTGTATAGTATTAACTCTTTTAGAGGTTAATAGAGGTTTATTTGAAAGGTTTTCTTATGATGCATAAGGCTTTGCTAGAGTGTTGCAAATCCCTGACATTCAACAAAGACAGACTTGATAATCTGGTCACTGCATGTTTTATTTTATTTTCCATAATATAAATCTGCCACACTCCCTTACTGTAAGGTTTATCATCATAACATCTAATACGAAAACAGCACTGACCACATCTCAAATGTAATATCCCGAGACAACCCATGGTTAAATTGAATTGCCGCTCTCTTCATATGATATGTAATGGTCTACGCAGAAATAATTCAAGTTGACGCGTGCATGTGACTGTGCTGTACCACCAGCCACGAGCCCACAGTCGAAATCTTTGCGGACATGCGTGAGGGGAGAGAGGAGCCGGCATGGCCTGGTCCTCTGGTCCACGTCACAGCAATGAAAACATCACCAGGACCACAGTGATTACAGCTGTAGGGCCATCATTGATCGCCTGAAGAGGAGGACCAGCCCCTCACAGCTGAGGAATAATGGCCTCACCCCCACCCCCACACTCTGATCGATACAGCAGGGAGGAGGCCCATTCAATGGGGTGGATGCACAGCCCTGAACGTCCATTAGCTTTCATCTGGACACGGGCGGTCTCAGACTCCATCCTAACTAGCTTTATGATCCCTCAGAATAGACAAACCTCCCGTTCAGCCTGCGGATATCAAACCTTCGGTCCTCTGGTTGATTAGTAACGGGCAAATTGTTGAAAGGTATCAAAATAAAACTGATTTTGTTTCCAAAAATAGAAAGAATAACCAGTATGGGAACCAAATGCATAATTCATGTTTGTTTTGAACCAGTCTCATGAAACTGGCAACCCCTAAATAATGCATGATTTTGCGTCTTTGTTAATAGGGTTTGCACTCAAAGTAATGTGCTTTTCTCCCTTCCAGCGGCCAGAATACAGCCAGCTCTGGCTATAGTGCTGTATTGATTTCCCTAAAACCCCCATGTGCCAGAAGACATTAGTCAGCGCTGGCTGGGAGCCAATTGGTCTGCATAACTGAGGGTCTACAAGGTTGCAGCGGCAGGGTGAGGAATATTTTTAATCTCATATGCGCTGCCTTTGTAAATCGGATTATTTCCATAATGAAGAGAAATAGCTGAACCAAAAGATCGATATGGTTTAAGACATACAACCATTGACAATAATGATAAATCTAAATTTTGAATTACAATTAGGCTTCTCCTTGCCAAAGGGAATGGATAATAACTAAATTGGATTTCCCCAACCCGATGAACATGAACACGACCCTCAAACTATTAGTATTAAAAGACCATCTGGGCCTGGAAAGTAGAGAGAAAAACGAATAACTAATGTGTTTAATTACACGCCTACTGTAAATCCTTTGGCTGTAAGAAATCTTTTGAAAGTGCGCTACTCAAATGAACCAGGAACTTCAGATAACAAGCCCGTACCAAAATCAGTTGTGTTCTACATGAAACAACAACACTGGAGGCTGTGTTCTTTTCACTGGAATCACTTGACGCCTTTCAGGGTTAGGCGTGGGATACTGCATCCTAATCAATATCCGTTTAACAATCTGGAAACAGAATCTTCTAAACAGGATCTCAGTAAATGAGGCGATGATATACTTAGAATTACCGCATAATGGGTACTCATTCTCCGTGCACCTGTGTGTTAGTGTTCTGTGAACTGTGCACGTGTTCCGTGTTCCGTGTTCCCCTGTTCTATTCTTATTTTTATTTTTATATATATTTTATATATATTTTTATTTTTATATATATTTAAATTGTTGTATTCTTAAATTGTTTAGTTCTTAGAAATAGTTAAACTTTTGTACTTTTAAGATCTGTATATGTTTAGTGTTTTGCACCTCCCTGCCACAGTAAATTCCGTGTTTGTATAACATACATGGCGAATAAACCGAATTCTGATTCTGATTAGATTTACATTTACATTTAGTCATTTAGCAGACGCTCTTATCCAGAGCGACTTACAGTAAGTACAGGGACATTCCTCCGGAGGCAAGTAGGGTGAAGTGCCTTGCCCAAGGACACAACGTCATTTTTGCACGGCCAGGAATCGAACCAGCGACCTTCGGATTACTAGCCCTGTTCTCTAACCGCTCAGCCACCTGACTCCCGTAGATCTCAGCGTCTGACATCTTCAGGAGTCAGGGTATTTTTAGATGCAGCGGGACAAATAACTTTCCTGTTGATATGTCAAACCGTCGAATGTAATGCTTGCGTTATTCACACACACACACACACAGGCACACACAATCGCACACGACTACACACACAAACGCACACACACACACATCCATGGGGTTTCCTCGTATGGGTGGGTTCACAGTCACAATTACAAACACACCGCTTTAAGAGTTGCTTCATTTTCCCTTTTCATTATTTCAGAGCTGAGTTTAATCATATGGAAGAAATAATGAGTCGACCTAATCAAGAGCTTCCGTTACTCGCTCAACAATAATTACACAGTCAGACCCACTGCCATGCTGTATGATTTATGACAGGACATGATGGATAGTAATGGATTTCGTAATTGGTGCATATGTTTATGAAATTGGCTGTCTGGCTCTAACATTACAGGCTGTCAGGTAATGCAAACCTCCTCCAGAGAGTGGCCAGCCAAGGAGAGCAGAAAGACTGGGTGTTAAGTCATGGTCCAGGAAACACTTGGGCATCCTGGGCATAAATTTTGTCATTAGAAAGGTAATACCACCCCCTCCTCCTCCCCCTCCCCACTCCTCGCCCCCTCCTCTTCCCCCCCCCTCCTTTTCCCCCCTCCCTCTCTGCTGGTTTACGCTCTGGAGAAATAAATGAGGATCTGGTCAGTAGTTATTTGGAACTATGTTTGCCGACTTGAGAAGAACATTTAATTTTCAAGGGGGACTCTAAAGAGAGTGAGCCTGCAATTTGTCAGAGAGTGCTAAACTGGAGGTTGCTTGCTGTGACATGTTTGGGCAGACGCATTCATGGTAGTTTGTAGTGTTTAATTGCTGCCTAATAGTTATTTATTTCACCAGCAACAACTGGGGACAGCAGCATAGAGAACCTATTTATGCTTCTCCTAGAAGTTACCACTGAGAGTTAGCTTGAGTCTAGAATACCACTGCTTCAGCATGCTTTCCTGCCAAGACTGGGCGAGATGATCTGACAAAAATCTAACGGAACAGAGAACAGAAGAAAACAGAATAGAATAGAATGGAAAGAACCAGAATAGAATATAACTGATCCAGTAAATCTATTCTGTTCTATTCTATTATTAGCACTTTCCTGTACAAACGTGGACATTTGCCTTTGTTGGTTGTGGCAACCGTAATCCGACATCAGAAAAACAACAACCTTCAACAGCCGTCGAAAGATGAAAACATCCGGAATCTTCAGAACCAACCAAAACATCAATTCAGTCATTCACGAGTCGGGAGGTGTGAATTGCGTTCAGAACAAATGACCCGGGGAGAGACACCGAGACGGAAGCTGCTGATATCGTCCCGTGTTGCAGGCCGAGCTGTGGCTGGACTGGTCCTGCGGCTTTGCACATGCTCACAGAAAGATAAAGACCCAGTGTTCTGCTCCGGTAGTCTCCTCCAGGCCTTCACATCTGCCCCCCAGACTCTCCGTTTCTCATTAAACGCAGACGAAGGAAGAGGACATGAGTTTCAGTGTTTGATGGGTGCCAGGCGAGCGGCGTGAGGGCTGAGACAGTTGTTCCATCAGCAGCCGTCCCCAGAGGCCAGGGAGAGGAGAACCATCTGAAGCCATGAGGCGTTGCGAAAAGGGGGAGTTTGGCTTTCACTGGTCCGCCGCATGTAAAAACTGATGCTAATCAACACTTACACACGTGCAAGCATCCTGGTGAGCATGCGCACACATGCTCAAAGACACACACACACACACTCACACACACGCTCAAAGACACACACACACACACACACTCACACACACACACACTCACACACACACACACACACACACAAACACACACACACACACACACACTCACACACACGCTCAAAGACACACACACACACACACACAAACACACACACACACACACACACACTCACACTCACACACTGGCAATCAAACGACATGGGTGCATGTCACACATACGTGTGTGTTTGATGCATTGTGAAAAGTAGCAGGAGTGCTGTTCCTGCGGATCTCTCACTTCTCCTCGCGAGTCTTTTAAACGTGTGTGGGAAACCCTGCTCTGTCTGTGAGGACTGCTCCACAGCTACCCAGCCAAGGGTGATCACACTCAACTAGAGGGTTTCCAAGTACACGCGAGAGGAAAAGTGATCCTGATCTTGACTGCTGTGTCCTATGCACCCCCCCCCCCATCTCCCCCTTTAGCCCCCCCCCTTCAGCCCCCCCTCCCCCCTTCAGCCCCCCCTCCCCCTTTAGCCCCCCCCCTTCAGCCCCCCCTCCCCCTTCAGCCCCCCCTCCCCCTTCAGCCCCCCCTCCCCCCTTCAGCCCCCCCTCCCCCCTTCAGCCCCCCCCCCCCACTCGGCAGAATTACTATCCTCCTCCGACTCTGTTCTCTGCTGGAATGAGTTTTGCCTCAGGCTAAAGTAGAGATAAAATCAGGGAGACACTCCTTCCGTCTTTGAAAGATTTGTGGCTTCTTATTTTCTTATTTTCTTTAGGGGGGTCATTGGGCACTGGGCTATTCAGGAATTGTGTTTTTATCCTCCTGTGGTCGAAATCTTTCAGTCGTTTAAAAAAACAAACACGTTAGACATTTATTATCTACTGTGTAAAAGCATTTACATTTAATAATACAAGGATTTCTTAGTATTTTCGGTTTGGAACTCTGAATCAATTTATCCGCCAGCAAGAATTGTCATTGATCTGGGAAACGCTGCCCTAGTGCTTCACCTGACAGGTGCGCTGAAAAGTGAATTCAGCGTGAGTAACAGGGATTTCATCTGGTTTCGTTTGATTTAAAACACAAGCAGACACGCTACGGGTCTTGATCTGCTTTCCTGCAGGGAGAATGATCATATGGACAGAGTCGAGATATCATCAGGTGGATATCAAGGCCACGGAGTCCCACACTGACACAAGCGGTGGAGCCTCGCCCGTCAGCCTCATTAAAAAGGGAGGCCAGATGTTTTGCCTCCACAGTGTCTCTTCCCCAAATGTTTCTGTTTGGCAGATACAGCTTCCTGCCAACCTGAGACAGATTCTGAAGTTCATTAAAGCGACATTACACGTTTCTCTCTCTCTCTCTCTCTCTCTCTCTCTCTCTCTCTCTCTCTCTCTCTCTCTCTCTCTCTCTCTCTCTCCCTCTCTCACAGCAAGCAGATAGGAGGATGCCATCCAATCTTCCTGTTTGAGACAGAAAGCTTTGTTTTGCAACAATAACCAGACACCCTTGTGGAGAAACAGGTCACCAGATGTGTACTTGTCTGGAGATCCCAAACAGGAAGCTTGTCAGTTACCTCCCTGTCTGCCTGTGGCTTGAACTGTCTCTCTGAACGTTGCAGGTGAAAATCTGAAACCAAAGCTTCCAGTTAAATAATGCAGATTCTGAGAACAAGGGGAGATGACTGCAAGAGAAGCTCTCCCCGATATGACAAATGAGCCTGTTTGTGGTGGTATGCTGTAAGTAACCCATGCCATCTGCCATCGTCCCAGCCCCTGCAGAGAGATCATTAATTACCTCTTCCTCTCTGTAGGGATGTGGGAGGTAAACACTTACTTAAAGCGCTTAAATGCTCGCCAAGACATTGAGAGTTATTTAATTAATTGGATAATTATTTAATTCTCATCAAAATAGCAGTGCTATGCTAGATTAGCTTGACATTCGACGCAGCACAGGCTGTGCTTGAGAATACCGCATAAATATGGCATGAGACATTTGTAACGTCTTCTTTCATAATGTATTTAATCTCTTGGATTATTAAAGAACGTCTGTCCGACACATTTTAAGTGGATATATCCACGCCATGCTCTTGTCGGTCTTGTGTCTGGCATTAAGAGTGTGTGTTTTATGGTGTTTACCTGTGGAGGAGCAGTCTGTGCCTACAGGTGTGCCTTTATCTCTCTCTGTGTGTGTCTCTCTCTCTCTCTCTCTCTCTCTCTCTCTCTCTCTCTCTCTGCGTCTCTCTCTCTCCCTCCCTCCACACCACATGTGAAAGCTCTCTGCCTGCAGCCGTGGTGCAGTCTAATGGGAGCACAGTCCTTCAGTTAACTGTCTTAATTAGAGGTACCATCAGTGTTTCTACATTACCCAGATCTCCTTTCTTAAAAAAACAACAAAAAAACGATCTCTCCCAGAGAGGGGTGGGGTTAAGGACGGGATGGGATGGGGAGGGAGGGAGGGGTGATGTCAGGGCAGCACTGTTTCCGTGGTAATGAGCTGTCAGAGATATGAAGCGAGGTGCTCTTTTTCTTTCACATATCTCTGCTTCCCAAATAAGGGCTGCCGTCGAGAGAGCCAGGCCAGCAGCGGTGTCTGTCGAGCCAGTGCCCTGGGGACTCCAGTGTCACAGAGCCAGTGTGAGACCCAGCGAGTCGAGAAGCTCTCTCTCCCCCACCGCCGGCTGGGGGAACCGGCGTAATTAGACCTTTAGATGTTGTCTGGTGAATGGGAATGGGGTTCTGAGGCGCTAGGAACCAGTGGTCTGAAGGATTGATCTGATTCGCCAGGGCCCTAATGAGAAAAATAAACGTGCGGGCCTCCACTGTTGTGGGTGTGTCGGTGTGTTTCCCTCTGATTGCTGTGTGCCGTTAATACCCTCTTTCATCATATGTTTCTGCTTGCCAAAAAGCAGCGCCCGTTCAGTCTGCAGTAATGTGCCCTGCTATTGAGCTGGCTGGACGGAGATCTCCCAGTTGTTTTGCTTCTAGTCAGACTTTTTTAACAGAGGAAGTTGATATACTGTAAGCGTGCATGCACACAGACCCACAAACAGGGACACAGAACACACAACGACACACAGACACGAGCACACACACACACACGTACACAAACACACACAACGACACACAGACACGAGCACACTCACACACACGTACACAAACACACACAGAGACACACAGGGGCAAAAAGACACACCCAAACACACACAAACAGCTTACAAGTAAGTTTTCGCCGCCTATAGTAATGAGTGTGGAACACGAGCTGTCCGTGGTGCTAAACTACTATTGACGCTGACTGGATGTGCAGTAACTGGAGCTCCTCGTTATGTGCAGAAGGTTTTATTTTCCACTCACAAATCTATTGACCATACCCTGATAACACACACGTGGTGTTCACTGTCAGTATCCATAGCAGCCACACACTCGAACACAATCGCTTTGTACAAAGTGGGTTGGGGTTAAATGTAAGGTAAATAATGCGGGTCCTACGTTTCCCCTTAAATAAAGGACAAAACTGCCACGCTGTTGTCCTTGCTGTTAATTATGATCAGAAAAGGGTGTCATCTTTTGTTTTCATTGATTTACAAAGGGCTTTAATTGCTTTGTGTTATAATTACGTGGCGCCCTCCTCTTCCTTCGACAATGCTGTGAGTTATGGCGGAACCTCATTTACGGATAAGCTTTGGTTTGAATAGAGCAGGGAGAGGAGGCTGGAAGACCCTTAAAAAAAGACACTAATTACCGGCGTTTTTGTGGAAACGCTCCCCCACAGGTCTTCACAGACCCCCCTCCTCTCCTGCCAAGCTTACCTCCTGCACACAAACACACACAGGTACACACACAGGTACACACACACACACACACACACACAGGTACACACACACACACAGGTACACACACACAGGTACACACACACCATACACATAAACACCGAACACGTACACTCACTCACTCACACACACACACACACACACACACACAGGTACACACACACACACACACACACAGGTACACACACACAGGTACACACACACCATACACATAAACACCGAACACGTACACTCACTCACACACACATACACACAGGTACACACACGCCACACACATATACACGCACCACACAACCCCCCCCCCCCCCACACACACACACACACACTCTGACCTGACTCATAGCCTTCCATCAACTCCTCTACCTCCTGCTCCACCGCCCTCAGCTCACCTCATTGTTTTCCTCGCCACCGGCTGAAAAGCAGCTCATCAGAGAAGCACCGCACAGCCCTGAAGCTACGGCCGGGAGTCAAACCCCAGATCCGCTCCTCACAAAAGAACCCAACACTTCGTTTAAGCTTTCCCTCGCTGTGGGAAGAAAAATAAAACGGCCATATAATTATTTGAGGGTGAAAATAGGAGCTATCTTTGTCCGTGTTCCTTTGTTGGCTGTAGGAGGTGTGTGTGAAGGGGGGGGTGTAAGCCTGTGGTGTGTTCTCTAATTAGACCGCACACAGTCCCTCACACAGAGCAGGAGAATCACACACAGTTTCCACCATGATGGCATTTTCATTTAATCCATTGCCGGCTCAAAACAACGGATGCTGTCACATAGAAAATGGTGTGCTTTCTCTGATACTGGAAGTGACTCTTTGATGGTGTCTCTGCTTTCATGTGAAGATCGTCTGTGGAAGCAAGGAGGACAGGGCTTGTTTGGATGTGTGTCTGTGTGTGTGGGACACACTCTCTTAAGCCCAGTAGATGCCAGATGTCTGTGGAAAGAATGTGTCAAACTACCTAAGACTTACAGTATAATGATAATAGTATGTTCATGTTAATTGTGATATTCGTTTTCATCGATTTGACTTTCTATTTTTCTACGTCTAACATACACACACACACACACACACACACCACACACACACACACACACACACACACACACACACACACACACACACACACACACATACACACACACACACACACACACCACACATACACACACGCTTGCACACATGTGCACAAGCACTCACATATTAACTTTTTACGTAACATAAATGAAATTACTACTTTTTCCATCTCGGGCCAGATTGAAGACAATGTCCTTGTTTATGAAAAACGACTAATGCTCTTTTGGCCCACACACATTTCTGTTGGTTGTAAGTGTTTGTTGTGGTTTAGCATGGAATCTATGTTGAACAGACCACTAATGGTGTGTTTTATAAGGTTCAGGCTGTGTGCGGTTTTGTCAGAAATGTCAGGATAAAAGCTTTTTTCTTTTCTAAGAGAAGCTATTCATTCTTATGAATGGATAGACGGATGCAAGCTTTCATGTGTTTTTCACATGGTTCTTTTCAGTTGTAATCAAATCAAAAGCTTTAAAAGCAAAACACGCCATCTACCACCAAAATCTTGTCCATAAGGCAAGGATGCACACAGATAAGGGACGGCTTCTCATCACCAAAACTGAGGGCTCCTCCTGTCATTGTCTTCATGAATATTGACAGGAAATACAGAAAGTGTTCCTGCGGCTCATTTTACCATGTCAGGCTGCATTGAAAATCTAATTCATTTTACCACCCAAGATGACCATCTCCCTTCTCTGGCAGGAGTGATGGATTGCACTTGATATTCATTTTCCCCTCATGTTATGCAATCTCATTCACTTCAGAAAAATGTATTATTCTTGAGTATTTTTTATATATATATAATATACCATTTATAGAGATGGAGAGAGTGATTGATAGAGTTATAGATAGATAAATGTTACGTATTATATTGTTAAATACATATTGTATGAATAACAAAATGCAGAGAAGCACTTCATCTTAAAGAAATGCATGCATATATTTCTTTTTGTAAGAAGACGTGCTTCTGTGCATTTAGCCAGTGGAAGACATCACTGTAAGGGGCACCTGTGTAATGTTTCAAATGACCATGTATATTAGCCATGTAATTGCTGGGAACCAAATTAATGTATTTGCCGTTTGGCCAAAAACTGAATGTGTTGGTCAGGTGGTGGTTACAGAAGCCTGCCAAGTCAGTTTGATTATTACCATTCTCCCAAATCACCAATACACAGCCAGCAACACAGCCAGCATCCAATTATCTTTTTTCTCTGGGAAAGACACATTGTACAGTCTTCCAAAGAAATTAACAATTACAATAGGCAATCACACACATAAACACAGACACACAAACAAGCTCACATGCACACGCACACACAAAGAGAGCAAAAGAGGGAGTGGGAGAGAGAGAGAGAGAGAGAGAGAGAGAGAGAGAGAGAGAGAGAGAGAGAGAGAGAGAGAGAGAGAGAGAGAGAGAGAGAGAGAGAGAGAGAGAGAGAGAGAGAGAGAGAGAGAGAGAGAGAGAGAGAGAGAGAGAGAGAGCAAAAAAGCAAAAAATGCATAGAGACAGAGAGAAACAGAGAAAGTTAGAGATACAGAGAGAGAGAGGGGGAGGGAGTCACAGAGAGACAGGTTGTATTTCTCAACCGGAGTGTAGAAGGGTCAGGGTTACATTAAGTTAGACAACTAATATAGCCCTGACTGTGTGCTGTTGAGGCGCAGTGTTTATGCTGACCCAACACATTTCACCCAAGACTGAAGAGAAGCTATGAGCTGTGAGGTTGACAGCCCTGATCGATTACTGGACCTCTATGGTACTTGGGTGATTATATATCATTTGTATGTATTGTGTTTACCTACAGACTGGGAGAGGCTCCAATCAAAGCCATTCTACTGAGACACAATGCAGATGCTGAGCTGAGCGCTTTGCCTTTTTCAGTGAGTGATTTCATGCTCAGATAGAACACTTGATCATTATGTTGACAGAACTCTGACAGAGTTGGTATGACTGGAATGGAAAGGCAAGACCAATGAAGACATGACTGAACACACATATCACTAACTTGTCATATCAATCGAAAGAAAATAGCAGTTTTATTCTTTGTGCTCAGTTAACCATGGAAAACATTCTGACTTCTAATGGGGGGGAAAATAACAGTTTGTCAGTTAAACACAAAGCAAGAGTTTCTATTTAGAAACGGTTTATTTGAAATTCATCAAATGTGTTGTGAATGCTTGTCTGTGTCCGCCTCTTCCTCCGGGGGAACAGAGAAGATTCTGTCTCACCAGGCTGCCCCTCTTCGTGGACCAGCCAAAGAAACACTCCTGTGTTCAGCCGTCAAGCTCTGGCAGCAAACGCACACGTGAGTGAACCTGCGTGATTGAACACTCCACAGATATTAGTTGCGGTGTTAAACGGTAACCAACAGGCCTATTCATATTTCGTTCCAGGCTTACTCAGATTTTCACACTTTTGAACGGAGTGTTTGTGTGTGTGAAAGATATGCGTTAGCCTGGTACAAAACTATGAATCTTAATCATGTTGCATTCCGAACTTCGTAACATTCATTATTTTAATTCGCGTTGGGCGTCGCTAGGCTGCGCTTGGTTGTTCGGAGAGGGAGAATCAAGTCACAAGAGGCACAGGGTATGCTCGTGTCCTAGCGCCATTAAATCGTCGACTACACTGGGCAGATCGAAATGAAAAAGTCTAATATTTTTCTAACTGCTTCAAACTTATTGCAAAAGGCTGCTAACTTAATAAGCTGCCCATGGTCTCACTCCTCCTGTACCTTCATGAACATCCATGTTGCATTAAAGCCAAAGATAAAGCGAGCACCACCACGCTGGCACTTGAGGCTGCAGCACTTGAAGTTGTTTCCCGCAAAGTGGGGGCCTGTTCATAGGGATTCACTCGGGGAATGTAAATATCCCTGTTTACGGTTTAAAGGGAATCGTGTGGATGAATTAAACAGTGGCCCAAGCGCCTCCCTCGTTTCACCATGCAGATACAGAGAGATGAGAGATCTGTGGCTTCTTTGTAGATGGGATGTGAGTATGGATAAGGAGCTGGGTGTTTGGGGTGCTGGGCTGTGTTGGGCAGGGCAGGCTGGGTGTTTGGGGTGCTGGGCTGGGCTGTGTTGGGCAGGGCAGGCTGGGTGTTTGGGGTGCTGGGCTGGGCTGTGTTGGGCAGGGCAGGCTGTGCTCTGCTGGGGGCATGTGAGGTGAGGCTGTGCTGGGGATGTGTGTGTGTGTGTGTGTGTGTGAGGTGTGCGTGTGTTAGGTGTGTGTGTGTGTGTGTGAGAGGTGTGTATGTGTGTGAGGTGTGCGTGTGTTAGGTGTGTGTGTGAGAGGTGTGTATGTGTGTGAGGTGTGCGTGTGTTAGGTGTGTGTGTGTGAGAGGTGTGTATGTGTGTGAGGTGTGCGTGTGTTAGGTGTGTGTGTGTGTGTGTGAGAGGTGTGTATGTGTGTGAGGTGTGTGTGTGTTAGTTGTGTGTGTGTGTGTGTGTGTGTGAGAGAGAGAGGTGTGTATGTGTGTGAGGTGGGGTTGTGGGTAGAGGAAGGACACCAAGCGCTGTCAGAACTGGTAACGCCCACAGACTGTAGACGAAATGTCAGGAACGGGTCATCTAATAGGTGTTCTGATCTTGAGGTGTGAAGGGTTTGTGTTTTCTGTGTGTGTGTGTGTGTGTTTGTGAAGGTGAGACGTCAGCCACAGGATATGAAATAGGAGGCATTCTGTCTGCTTAGAGCTGTCAACAGCATAGGTGTTCTATAGGGGTTGTTGAACCTGTGCCAGACCAGGGCATAGAGATGTAGCCTTGCAGCAGATGCTGTAAATTGCATGCAGAGTGTTTGGCTGTAGGTAGGATGTGTTGAAACAGAGGAGCCCATCAAACTGAGCTCTGAAGTGCATGTAAAGCTGTTACACCACAATAAATAAATGGAATGTTTTATGTAGATGCAGAGGATAGCTTACTACCTGGCTGCTGGTGAAAAGCATTAGATTATACAGGCGTATTTTGAATTACTGTCACCAATTAGGTGCCTGTGGACACAAATATGACGCAAATTTGTGTGTGTTTTTTTGTTTGATAGCATATTGTATTAATCACAACCAAAGCATTAGTGGGCATCCAAACTAACTGCGGTTCACTTCAAATGTAGTCCGGGCGCTCATAAATAAATCAATGCATAATGTGGAAAAATAGCCTTGCTTTTCAGCCAAATCCTTCGTTAATTAGCTGTAGCAACGCTACTGTTTCTGTGCTTGAGGGTGTCCTGTTGTTATCAAAGCATGGAATTATTTCTTCACACATAACTAACACCTCTGTTTATTTTTAAGCTCCTCACTGAGGGCTGCTAATTATCAAAGGATAAACTTCCCTCTTTCAGTCCTCTTCAAAACGGGGATAAACAGGGCACCTATTATTTCTGATGTATGGACTTAATTATTTTCCGCTAAGGTCATCAGATCCAGGTAAAGATAGTGGCGGCGGGGGAGGAGTGAGGGGGGGGTGGTATTTAAACGAGAAGCGTGTTTTGTCTGAGATGTAGCAAAACTAGCATCCTGTCGAATTTGATGGGATTGTCCTTAATCTCAGTAAACGTTTCGTGCTAAATTGATTGCGTACAGTACAGGAGCCCTGAGCTTTTTTTCCACAATAAAGGGCGCAGCATAAATAAAACGCTTCATTGTTATTATTATTATTGTTATTTCATTATTCCCTGCACCCCTTCTTTCTGCTTCTCTCTCTCTATCTGCTATCTGCCTCTCCCTGTCTCCACTGCAGTCCATGTTAACAGTATGAATTTTGTTATATCAATTTCCAGTCAGACAAAGAGCTGGTGTTCAGGATGTTCAATGCGGTGAAAAGGACAGTCACCACAGGCTGCTGGGAAAGTGGGGCGTGTGTCCAGACGAAGCAGGATGTCAGAGAGCAGACTTCAGGGGTTTGGAGGATCCTAAATGCTCAGTGAATGTGAAGTGCATTTAGGTTGGTGGCAGGGAGAAAGAGACAGAGAGAGAGAGAGAGAGAGAGAGAGAGAGAGAGAGAGAGAGAGAGAGAGAGAGAGGGAGAGAGAGAGAGAGAGAGAGAGAGAGAGAGAGAGAGAGAGAGAGAGAGAGAGAGAGAGAGAGAGAGAGAGAGAGAGAGAGAGAGAGAGAGAGAGAGAGAGGAGAAAAGATTGCTAGGTGCTTGAGTGAGAGCAAGGGATGGGGAACGGGCAGAGAAAACGACAGTGATTAAGATACAGTTTGAGTGTTAAAGCAAGTGATGGAACAGGACCATGAGTGTGAAAGCAAGTAGGAGAAGCTGACAGAGTGAAAGTGATTAAAATTGAGTTTTTTGAGTGTTGTTTCTATTGACAGAGAAACACTAATCCTAGAGCTGGACCAATCACACTAGTCCTAGAGCTGGAACAATCATACTAGTCCTAGAGCTGGACCAATCACACTAGTCCTAGAGTTTGACCCATCAAACTAGTCATACAGCTGAACTAGGGAGTCAGGTGGCTGAGCGGTGAGGGAGTCGGGCTAGTAATCTGAAGGTTGTCAGTTCGATTCCCGGCCGTGCCAAATGACGTTGTGTCCTTGGGCAAGGCACTTCACCCTACTTGCCTCGGGGAGAATGTCCCTGTACTTACTGTAAGTCGCTCTGGATAAGAGCGTCTGCTAAATGACTAAATGTAAATGTAAATGTAACTAATCACATTAGTCCTAGAAATGACCAACAGTACTAAAGCAGGTGCTGGCAGCACAGTCTCTCTGTTTGTCAACCATGGCTAACTAACCCTTATAGGAGACACAGCATAATTGATGCAGTTTAATTACGCATGCTAATCATTTTTATTGGATGGATTCAAAGACCAGTGCACATTTGCAAGTGTTTGCACAGCACATTAGTGAATCATGTTGTTTAAAAGTTCACTCGAGAGCTGTGCAGTCCTTAATATTAATTATTCTGGCACAGCCCTGAACTAAACGGGATATACTGTATATACTCAAGGAAGTAGGACGAGGTCACAGGCGTCATCCATAGTACTATAGCATGGTTAGTAGGGAACAGCACTCCCTGGTCTCACTATCTGTCTCAATCAGTCGCTGACTTGCAAATGGCTAATTTACTTCACAAGACAAAACAATTCCTTAACCTTTGACACACATATGAAATGACCAAGGACAAATGCAAAACCGGCAAATACTAAATAATGCAATAAACAAATTCATTTATCAGGCGCTTCCCTCCAAAGCTGCTTCTGAGGAGTGTTTTATTCTGAGTTCTGTAATAGTGCTGTTGTCTGTTTACATTTAGTCATTTAGCAGACGCTCTTATCCAGAGCGACTTACAGTAAGTACAGGGACATTCCCCCCGAGGCAAGTAGGGTGAAGTGCCTTGCCCAAGGACACAAGGTCATTCGGCACGGCCGGGAATCGAACTGGCAACCTTCAGATTACTAGCCTGATTCCCTAACCGCTCAGCCACCTGACTCCCTTGTAAGTCTGTTGAGCGGGTGGGTTCGATCATGAAGCCTATTGTCTCAAGCATCATGGGATGAGAGATGAACGCAGAGCAGAGCTAATCAACAACGTGCTTGACAGTAAACAAGGAGACAAAATGGGAAACATTCATGTGGCTGTTGATGCGATTCAGCCCATTGATTAAGAGGCAGACTTGCATCTCTTCTGCCAGACAGCTCAATCTAGAACTCACTCTTCACCTCTCCCTCATTTCCCCGAAGGCGTCCGCTCGAAACCGCATCAAAAGTAAGCCATCAACACAGTTCATTACAGACCCACACCAAACTACACCTGAGTGTAATAACAGCAGCGCAAACACAAATGGTCTCTTGCCAAAACCTGAAAACTGTATAACCCACAATGGTTGACATGATTGGCATGTATAAAAATATTGGATTGGTCTGTATCAGAACTCTGTGTGAATTATGTTAAATAGTCAAGTGTGTTGTCTGGCAGTTGTCTGTGGTTAGTTGCTAGCAATCCATTCAGCAGATCGAACCGTGCTAATGTACACAGCCACATCAAGGAACACCACTAAACACCTTAAACAGGTTAATTCAGAGACACCCATCAAAGAAGAAACATTGTCTCGCTGCATGAATGTAATGCATCAGAATATCAACTGGCGGAAAATGAAAGAAAGTAATCTTGCTTTATTGTGCATCCAAATACGTCTTGCACCGAGAAAGAGGCTTGTAGCTGCCAAAGGGGCGCATCTGGGAAAAGGCACAGGAAAGGCAAAACATCTGGCCTCCAAATTTTAATTAGAGTTGGTTCACCTTTGGGATCTTTTTTATTTCAGGTACTTTGGGATTTCATGTCCTTGAGGACCACCTGACAACAATACATAAAAGCACCTGCTAATGTTAGATGGTGTGCGTGTGTGAGAAAGTGAGCATGCTCTAGTTGAAAGTCGGTGTGCTGATGTGTGTGTGAGGGGTTGTTGGGGGTAGTGGATCTGGGTGAGAGGCTGTGTGTGTGTGTGTGAGGGGTTGTTGGGGGTAGTGGATCTGGTGAGAGGCTGTGTGTGTGTGTGTGAGGGGTTGTTGGGGGTAGTGGATCTGGTGAGAGGCTGTGTGTGTGTGTGTGAGGGGTTGTTGGGGGTAGTGGATCTGGTGAGAGGCTGTGTGTGTGTGTGTGAGGGGTTGTTGGGGGTAGTGGATCTGGTGAGAGGCTGTGTGTGTGTGTGTGAGGGGTTGTTGGGGGTAGTGGATCTGGTGAGAGGCTGTGTGTGTGTGTGTGAGGGGTTGTTGGGGGTAGTGGATCTGGTGAGAGGCTGTGTGTGTGTGTGTGTGTGTGTCTGTGTGAGGGATGGGGGGGGGGGTGCTGTCACTGTGCAAAAAATCTTCTGTCTGTGAAAACCCCATTACCTTCCAGTTACTTTGTTTTCTCAATGCATGGTGTGTCTAGACACTTAGCATATTTCAGGACCAGGGCAGAACTTTGAATTGTAGTTCCAAAAACTAAGACAAATGTTCCAAGGTCATCAGTTCCCCAGGGCTTCTGAGCCCACTTGGTTCTAAGCTGAAGTGGGGAAATGCCAACACAGCAGCCAGGCATAACTAGTAGATGGCAGAGATACAGAATTGATTTTGTCTGATGAGAGACAAGATCTGAAGCACTGTATCTGAATGGGCGCTGACATCATCTGGACCAAAGTCAAAACCACCCGAAGAAGAACTGAAATCCTCAGCGGTTTGAGGGCCAGACATGGCTGCTTCTGTGCCAGATTGGTTCCACACTTGTAAGTCTGCACGCTCTGCCCGTCACTAAGAAACAGAATTAGGATTTCAAGAGGCTTTGCTCTGATTGGGCGTGGACGAACGATGGCACTTCACCATTTCAGGGAAAAGTGAATAATTGTGGGGTACACAGTTGTCCTCAGAAACCTTTTGGATTCAAACTGATGTCCCTTTGACTGACAGCCTCTTGTGTTTCCCAGTTGGAGACCTGGATCCCCCACTGATGTTTTTCAGGTGGATGTTTTTTCCAATATTTTCAAATAGCTTCTTCCTGAGGTCACGTTGGGGCTAAGCTTCAAAAGGATGTCAGACGCACGCGATGCTGTCACTGCAGCTTCTCTGCGGAAGGGATGTATTCTTGGTTATACAGCTAAATTTGTTTTTCTTTCAATCCAATCATGGATCCATGTACGTTTTGACTATTGTGGAGGGTGATTTCCTGGTGGAGCTGCCTTTCAGAGGTGCTTTGGAGCCGCCACTGACACACAGAGGGAATGAGGAACTTATCATGTTTAATTAATAATGCTAATTAAACTTAATTAGCGCAGCTTATGAAAAATGCATTCAAATGAGAGATGAGCTTTATCCTTAAATAACAAGCCTCCCGTGCTGAATTTGGTGTCCTATTACATGCTAATTAGAACTGGGGACTGCTCATTAAACGCGCGCAGATCATTTTAATCTCCATCACTGCAGAGGGACCCAGGACCTGTTTGTTCCTTGCATATGTGTCTTTGTGTGCACGTGTGTGCACGTGTGTGCACGTGTAAAGAAAGGTTACGTTCATGTGTTGGCTGTGTGAAAGAGGAGGGCTTGGGAACAGGGACATTGTTATTCGTAAGGCTGCTAATTCCTCCAATTCTAATATCATCCACCACTGGCCCATGATAGTATGAATAATTACTGCAGCCCAATATACCACGTTTGGCAGATGACAATGACAATATTAAGACGTGCACATACGTTTATTTACAGTCTGTTGGACAAATGCCTTTGTTCTACTTTACTAAGCACAATCTAAGTAAAAAAAATAAATAATAGTTTTATTTCACACTCCAATTAGAATTTTCATTAGCAAGGGCATTTGTGAGTTCTTTCAATGTGTGGATTGCAGGAAATCTGTTTTGAGCCCTGGTGAAGCGGAAACCTGCTGAAACAAGCCCAGAGGGCAGAATCAGATGTTTGCGTTCCGACGCCAGATTCATTCTGCGGAGAAAGTGTTTCTCATAGTTTATGTAAAATATGTGTCTTTCTGGTACAGCTGCCAGAGTCAAGTGAGGCAGTCAAAAAACTTCTCACGGGACTGCTGAGACAGGAAAACTGTTAAGCAAGTGTGCCCGATTCCAAAGGTCCTGCAAGAATGGGATCCTTTGGTGCGTCTGGATGCAGGTTTGGGGCGTATCCACTAAGGAGTTCCTGTGTTGGCTGGCTGCATGGTAGTTCACAGTTTGCAGAGCCACCACGGAAGGTGCTAGACTGTCACATTAAGTGTGTCGCCGTCTCCGGTTTCCTAAAAGCGTCGCGACAGCCCGGCTCATCCGTGGAGAATTATGTTCGGGCCTGCGGGGAGGGGCCGTGGACGAGATCCTGCTCTCGGTGATCCTGCCCCGGAGCGGCGATTCTATCTCCACATTAAGCCATTAGCCAGATCTGCATCGCAAGATGGCTGCCGCCCGTAGTCATTTGGTTCTGTCGAATTATCACGCATTATCTCTGCTATGGAAAGATAGGAGTTTTTCTGTCTCGTGACAAAAACCCACCTTTGATGAATGATCAATATTCTTTTACATAAAAACAATTAACCAAATCCCAACTAGTTAAGAAGAGTGTGTTTGTGCGTGTGTGTCTCCTTGCGGAATGTGTGTGGGTGGGGTGGATGAATGGATGTGTGTGTGTGTGTGTGTGTGTGTGTGGGGGGGGGGGGGGTGGATGAATGGATGTGTGTGTGCGCTCTCCGTTACACGGACTGTGGGCTAGGCAGAAGCCTGCAGAGGTTGGTGTGTTGCCATGGTGACATGAGGGAGGCATGAAAAAGCAGTAAGGTTTGCCCAACAGGACCTGCCTCGTGTGGACTGATGGAACAGGAGGCTTCGACATTATTCACTATCTCCCCCAACTTCCACCCAGCCTCAGAACAGGGGCCCCACAGTTATGTCTCCCTAGTCAGCTCAAAAGACAAAACGTGCTTTCATGATCCACTCTTTTTTACTCACGGTAATTGCTAATATTGTTTTATTCTGATAGTTGACCACCATGACAGGCAACTGAATTGTATTACTTACCATAATTATTCAGTAATGTGTCACTGACAGCCTCCTGCTGTCTTCAATGAAATCTCATCAAGTTTCTATTTGTTCATGGGCAGATATATTCGAGCGCAAAATGGTCTCTTGTGACATTTAGAGCAATAATGGAGTTTCAGCAAATAACCTGGGGTCAACCTACAGCTTTCCACATTCACACAGAGAAGTCATTAACATGTATGACAAATTCAATAACAAGGTTGCCATTTTAGACTATTCAAATTGATACTGTGTGTAATGCTAGGAGTATGGGAAGTAGATTTTAACCTTTTCTGATACGCATTTCAATCAGTATCACAAATCAGAAGTGATTTGTTCACAATTTCCAATCCTTTTTTTTCTCCCTCTTTCTCATCCTAACCTGCATTGAAGGGTAACTAGGCAACAGGCGCAGCGTGACAGAAACGGTATGTTGGAGTTCATATTCGTATTTGATTAAGATGACATGAAAATAGCAACGTTTTTATTTTCTAACCTCTGCTGCTGTTGTCAGACAGGTCGTGGAGCCAGCAGACTGGCCTTCTCAGCCTCCAGTGACTGGAGTACAGTACGTCTGAACTCCACATCAGCCTGGGGATTTCTCCACGCACTAGCAGGCACTCAGCTGGGGAAGACTGCAGGCACTCAGCTGGGGAAGACTGCAGGCACTCAGCTGCCTGTTCATGCTGAAAGGCCGGTCGTAACCACACCGTGCGACTTAAACAAAAAAGTAGTCAAAGATATTGGTGTCACTGGAAATGATAGATTATTTTAATTACTAAAATAAATACAATAGTAAACTTAAATGTTGATTGGGGTAGTGCAGGAACATCTATGATCTGTCATCTGAAAGCATCTGTGTGCTATGCATGCCACAGCTGTCCCCAGGCAAACCGCATGTGTCACCAGACGCTCCACAGAGTCACCTTTTACGCGTGTCTCCTCCCAGGAGTGATGCTCAGAGCAGACCGTCCAGATCAGGTGTGACCACATCATCTCCATATTCACAGCTTGAAACTAACGATGGCCTATAAGCTCATTAGGACATTCTTTTGTGTCAACCTCCCCTCCGCCACGCTCCACTCCCTGCTGCCCTCCCTCCCCTCAACTCCTTGCCCTCCCTCCCCTCCCTCCCTCCCCGCCCTCCCCCCTTCCATGTCTGAAGGTCAGTCATGTGTGTCTGGACAGGCGGTGTACGGGGCCTGGCACATCTGGACAGGCCGGCCGTCAGCTGGCCTGTTCAAAGGAGAGGTGAGGATGAGGACATGTCTCACACGCCGTGCAGGTGCAGCGTCGGAGGTGGGCACCCTGCTGAGAGCGGAGGCGACCTGCAGTCAACCAAAAACCTACCTCCCGTGCCAGCAGCATTGCCATGGATCCAGAAACCTGTTTTTTTTATATATATATATATTTTTGTAATTCTTTTGGGGGATTTGTGATTTTCTTCCCCCTCAACACTTGCATCCACTAAATATCTCATTGTCGAGGAAACGCGTTCAAATTGTGATCTCAACGCTAGCATACACCCCACGTAGCCTGTGTCGTCCTGTGCGGTGAAAGGTGGGAGGAGGAAAACTCGTGGGGAGCAGTAGACCCTTTAGCGCTGGATAACACACTGACACCAAGCACCAGACTATTCACATCAGAAGATCAAAGCGGTATTGCTCATATAAACACAGAGTACACAACATCAAAGCGGCAGCGAGGATGTATTTTACTCCTTTATCGCCAAGCATGCTCTTCTGCTGCTGTTTGTTTACACCTCTTATTTTATTTATTAATTATTTGTATTATTATTATTATTTTAAACAGACCACATCTGCATGTGGTGTAGAGTGTACCTCAATCTTTTGTAAATACTGTTGAATGGGTGTATTTCTACTAAGAGGGAGTTCTCCTTGTCTGACTATATCTACACCAACATGTATCTGTTGTACCAGATACGTACAGTCAAATAACAAACACGTCAGGTCAACAGAACGGCTACTGCTTTGCGGTTAACTGGCGCCATGACGTTGTAAGGCCTTTGGCTCCCAGTGTTTACAGTACTAACCACAGTTTCATCTCCCACATCCACAGAACATATCTCCCTGTGGATGTTTCTTAAAAATGTGATGCTCCTTTTAATACAGGAAGGTAGAGTGTTGATTTAGAGACCCTCAGTATATACCCCCAGAGTTACACTGCAGGATAGTTTTAATTTGTCTTGTATTTATGTACCCAAACAAACACTTTGACTTTGAGGGTTGGAGGCTGGTTTTCATTCACTCGTATGGGCATATTTGAAGCCCTCTGTGGCATTGCTTGTGTGACTATCCAAATAAAGTTTTATTTGATTTGACTGTGGAATTTAAGCAATAATCTCTAAAACCGACTTGAAGGACATAGTAGGGGATCAAACTGACATTGTGCTGTTCTGAAACATAAGAGTGAGAAGCTGTGTGTGTGTGTGTGTGTGTGTGTGTGTGTGTGTGTGTGTGTGTGTGTGTGTGTGTGTGTGTGTGTGTGTGTGTGTGGTGTGGGGTGGGTTATCGGGAGATGTTGGAGCGAGAAATAGGGGTACAAGAGTCTGATTTCGACTGATAGCAGTGAAATCGTCCACGGAATTTTCTGATTAAATGTGTGTTTGGCTACGCATGGTGAATCTTCAGCACAGTAAGACAACTCTGTGGTGTCAGTTATAGTTTAGGACAAAAGACAACAAGAGGACATTATCTGGAATACATTACATACAATACCTCTACTGTTTGCCTGGTATTTATCAATATATAATTACAAGCTCTGAAGGATGGTACAAGCTGAATAAATTAATAGGGTTTCCAAGGGGCAGAAATAATCCAAAACAGAAAGGGCTTAATAAGACTAATGATGCCAGAACTATAGAATAACGTTATGAAAGACACTGCATTTACTAATCCATTCAAATCTGCGCAATTGATTTAAGACTTTTTGCTGGCAAACCATTTGAAAAGAAGACCAAATCTTTAAGCGGCTTAATTTGCTGGTTTCTTCCCCCCCCCAGCTTTTTGCTCTGTGTTTGGTAGGAGAGTAAATGAGAGTTAGGAGACAATGAAGCGTCACTGGTTCCCTATCAGTCATGTGCCTCTCTCCGCGGTGTTTTCCTAGCTGTCGGGATCATGCAGATATAATCCCACTAAACAGCCCAGTGGCAGATAGCCCGGTAGCTAAACAGCAAATGTCGGTGAGACGAGTAAACAAAGATCTAAAAAAAGGTTAGGAAAACTAGCTTGTGGCGTGTTCGCACACGCACATACACACATAACGGAATATTACTCAAACTAACCCTGAAAAAGTGGTGCTTGAATGCATAATGTATAACAGTAACCACACAGCCTATCTTATTAAAGTAATACATTGGGGATGCAGGGGACCTGTGGCTGACAGCATCTCGTAAAAACATCCTCAAGCACCGATACAACCACACAGTCAGAAACATGCTCAAGATACAACCACCCAGTCAGAAACATGCTCAAGATATAACCACACAGTCAGAAACATGCTCAAGATATAACCACACAGTCAGAAACATGCTCAAGATATAACCACACAGTCAGAAACATGCTCAAGATATAACCACACAGTCAGAAACATGCTCAAGATACAAATACACATTCAGAAACATGCTCAAGATATAACTACACAGTCAGAAACATGCTCAAGATATAACCACACAGTCAGAAACATGCTCAAGATATAACCACACAGTCAGAAACATGCTCAAGATATAACCACACAGTCAGAAACATGCTCAAGATACAAATACACATTCAGAAACATGCTCAAGATATAACTACACATGCAGAAACATGCTCAAGATACAACCACAGTCAGAAACATGCTCAAGATACAACCACCCTTTCAGAAACATGCTCTTATTTGATATAACCACACATTTAGGAAAGACTTCAACTCAACACCCATTCTTTGTACCTCTGAGTGTTTGATCATTAGTGTTTCTTAACCCTTATTTAATCCAGTCCAAACTCCACACACCACAAGCATGTGATTCTGTGGCATTGCAGTTTAAACTAGCTAAGTTCTTTCCACACAATTTTTTCAAGGGTTTGAATCAACTACCCCAGCTGGAAGTGCGTTTTGAATGAAGCCCAGAAGAAAAACATGGCTACAGTTGGTGTCAAGGTCCATGAAGGAAAAACTTGGCTCGTACAGCACATACTGTAGGCAGAGTTAAGAGTCTGGTTCTTTTGAAATTCATTTTTACTCTGAGGCATTTTACAAATAACACAGTAACTCAACACATACAACACCATTTTTATTACTATTTCTTTTCTTCTTCGTAATCCTGTCCTGGCAGAGCTGTTGACTGAGGCATGAAGCAATGTACGTTTTTCAACGCTGGAAAGGTGTGAGGTATTTCCTTGGCTGTGCGCTCGTTTGTACAGGCTTGTCCGCACCCCAACAACCTTCACTGCACCACTCCTCCCCCTCTGCTTTTGTCAAGTTTATATTCTGGCTCCATAGATGAAGGCTGCCGGAAGCACAGGCCGTAAATAAAACAAATGCCTATAGGATGCCATAACACGAGGCTATATGAAATAGAGGAGGAAGTGACAGTCATTTAAAACCTCATCTGGGTTCACTGACATGACGTTTCTCAGCAGGAGTGATGGTGTGGTGCAGAACGACTGCCTGAGGGGAGAGGTATCGTCCTGGAACAGGAAAACCTGTTTCATGGAATAACAGGGAAAAGGCCCCTTCCTCACACGTTTGCCTGGTATGAACCAACACAATCCTCCTCCTCTCCTCCTCCTCCACTCCTCCTCTTCCTCTCCTCCTCCTCCACTCCTCCTCTCCTCCTCCACTCCTCCTCCTCTCCTCCTCCCCTCCTCCACTCCTCCTCTCCTCCTCCACTCCTCCTCTCCTCCTCCACTCCTCCTCCTCCTTTCCACTCCTCCTCCTCTCCTCCCCCTCCTCCTTTCCTCTACCTGTCTGCCTGCTGTAAACTAACACACTCACTGATACTCCCTACCTCCTCCCCCTCCCCTCCTCTCCCTCTCCCTGTCCTCCTCTCTTTCACCCTCTCCTCCCCCCTCCTCTCGTCCTCCTGTCTGCCCTTCTGCTCCATTCTTTCCTTCGTTTCTTATCGTTCTGCCTGTTTCCCTGTCAGGCTTCTCAGCAGACAGCAGTGTGGGGTGTTTGGAGAAGGGAGAAGTTTGTGCGAAGCAAGATAATAACTGAGACGCAACATATTAGTAGCTAAATTGTTCAACATACATATCTGTCAGTAATATAGACACACAGGCACACACTGCTCAATAGGTTAATCAAACCACATAATCCTTACACTAAATCAGATAATAATATGCTTTATAAGAAAGGAAATCAATAGCACATTCACTAATTTCATGTGTTGGTGCAGGACCACATCCCTAGTTGATTCATGCGTTTGATTGGCTCGCAATACATCTAATAAGCATTGTTGAAAGCTCTCCAATGATGTTATTGATTTCTATAGACGGGTGGTCAGACCGTAACAATGGGACTTGGATCTAGTGCCATCACTTGTTAATCTTGTTCTTCATTTGCACAAATATGGAGGGTGTGTAATCATCACATACTCTATATCTAAGCCCTCTCTGATTTTGGCTGAACGGCTCTGATAAGTACATTGCCTAATAGAGGGCTTCCTAGTGCACTACTGAGACTTCGCAGTGTAGACAACAAAGCTCTCAGTAATCCAAACAGACCACGAGAAGATTGAAAAATAGTAGGTGTCGGATATCTGTGTGTCTTTGCCAGAATCGATCGTGTATTACAAGCTGACGTGCCCAGTATGACCCTCCTCATTCACGGCCATAATCAATCGGGTCCCCATCTCGTACCTCTACATTCCTGCTGGTTTTAGCTAAATATCATGGCTTATGGTTTGGAGCACTGAAAGACAGCGTGAGTATTTTGCAACACTGCAACAGCCGAAGTACATAAGCATATTAGAACATATTTGAACAAACACTACCCTAGTTGCAAAGCCAGTTGAAAGAGCCCTTGAATTCTGGCTGTCTGACTTTTCTCTGAGACTTCTTAAGTGTTTTCTTGACTTTAGAGAGGTTCTGTATTAACGGCATACCAGAGGAGAGGGAGTTGTGTCTGCAAGCTTGGGGAAGTCACATTTAACAGAATCTCCATTTCTGTTATTTAAGTGCAACGAGACACTGGAGGCAGTCTCTCTTCAGCTTCTGTTCCGACATGTCGTTGTCCTCCCCGCCTGCAGTGCCACGCAGATCAGCTCTTCAGCAGAGACGTGTGCAGAATCAAACAGCACTGTGCGCTTTCAACTGACTAATCAAGAGATCAAACCTGCCCGTATCTAAGCATGTGTCCTGTCAGACCCAATTCTGCCCAGCCCATCACAACTGCATGATAGCTCAATAAGATTTTCGAAACAATGTCAATTTCAAACCAGGATTTATCGACAGTGCAAAACTGCAAGTTAGGTTAGTTATGTTTTTTTTAAAGTTACATACAAGTGAATGTGATTATTTGTTAGAAAAACATGTTGCAGATAGATCTTGGATTCCTTAATGCATTACTCTATTCAGTTCGTAGTGGTAATGTAGATGAATGTTGAAATGTCAAATCCATCGCTTCCCTATGAACAAAAGAATAATCAAGCTCTTTTGTCTGAAACAGAAAGCTCTACAATGAATGTTACTCTTGCTCTCTCCCTCTCTTTCTCTCTCTCTCAAACACACCCCCTCATCCACCACACAATCAACCTCACACACACACACTGGCACACACACACACATATACATATTGTTAGACAAAGAATTCTGAAATTTCTGGCCATTACATGATTACAGGTGATTGACAGAGATATTCAACGTCATTAACATGCATTGTGCTGCAAGTGAGTCACCACTGTTTCACAATCAGGATACAAAAGATTAGTGATTCTAAGGGAGTATCGTTTTGCATCAGAGCAGGTAATTTCAGGACCCTATCACGGCCAAGGTCTATCTGACGAGACATTATGCTCACCAGGATGTCTCTTGTGGTCTTGGCTGGAAGATGCTGCACCTGGTCACTACCCAGCAGTTGGGCAAAAGGGATGATCTTAGATTCAAAACGAATTTGTTTCAAGATCCCTCTGAATAGTTTTTACACATACCAGCCATGTTACCATGTGTGTGCGTCATCTTTTTGCACTACATTGTCCTGTCTTCTGTAATGTACTTGCACTTTATATAGGAATGTGTAGGTCTTCTAAACAAATTGTATGTTTCAGACTACATCGACAATTCCAAAGATATCTAACTCACAAAGTAAAAGTAACTAGCTAGGCCAGCTCTAGCTATCTGGGATGTGAGCCGTAACATTAGCTAGGCTAGCTAGCTAACCATTTTTAGCTACATTATAATGTACTCAGTTATGTGTCAGCTTGCTTGCTAGTCGTTAATGAGTCAGATGGCTGAGTGGTTAGGGATCAGGCTATTAATCAGAAGGTTGCTGGTTCGATTCCCGGCCGTGAAAAATGACGAAGTGCAAGGCACTTCACCCTACTTGCCTCGGGGGAATGTCCCTGTACTTACTGTAAGTTGCTCGGGATAAGAGTGTCTGCTAAATGACTAAATGTGAATGTACCTCACATAAATTATTTGTCTCTCATATTTCTTCCCTATGGATAATGTAATGTAACATGTCTTTCTCAGTTTATAATTAAAATATGGAAACGGTGAGGGCAACCTGTTATCGGTCGTTATGAAAAAAATCGGTCGTTATATAACCTGTTTTAGTTATTAAGTCACGTTTCTAATTTTCTAACTCCCCCTTTACAAGTGGCTAGGTCTCCATTCCTCCACAGGTGCTCTCTTTCGTCAGTTAAGGTGAGGAATCTTGAGTCAGGTATGCACATTTCTCCTGAAACATTCGGTGCGAGACCGCTGATAACCTGCATCTCAGTGACGTGTCACTAAATTCTGACCTCCCTGGATTGTGTGGGCGGGAGCTCCACCGCTATTGGCTCGGAGCCGGTCTGAGTTTGAGTGACAGCCCTTGATGAGGACCCTGGAGAGGTAACCCGACAGCTGTTTGTTTGCATTTAATGAGAAGACTGGAGGAGGAGTAAGGATCATACGCTGGAACTCTCAGACAAAGGGTGTCTTTAGAATGACTGGAAATATGGGGAAATAATATTTCCTCCGGAGGAAGAATGTTCATCTCCTTTGTGACAGAACAGTGTGTTTGACTCACTGCCCCAGGGTCACTGCCTATTTTCATCAGCCATGATCGCTAGTTTCAGTGGGAGGCGAGACCAAGGCGTGGGACGGTACATATTGTTCCCCGATGAGCAATATTGATTCATGACCTGAGGCTATGCATTTTCACTTCACTCGTTTAGCATTGCTTTTATCTGATGACACAGATTAGCCTACTTTGCATATTCATAGGAAAAGAGTAGACACTTCGCTGGTCTAGAACTTGTCGTTAAACGTTAGTTCACTGTGACCACTGTCTTAGCCTACTTCCTCATGCTTCACATCTGTTGGCCAGTTCAGCTACAATAAATTATTGCAGGAGTCTTCTTACGGAGATGTCTTCCTCGAGGCTACACCCAAGAATTTCTGCATGACATAACTATTCTCTTCCTAAAACTGTATAGTCGCCTGAAGGTGGCGCCAAATGTACAAATAGATCCCGACCGCAGTCAAGATTCCACTCTACTCCACTTACAGCCTACCCAGGCCAAATTTCGAGAAAAAGAACGCATATCAAGTAAAGCAAACACGAGTTTCATTTTCTTTAAACAGACAGTTAATTAACTGATTCATAATATACGTAGGCCTATATGGTCTCGTTTGAACCATTTTCATTTGGTTTTAGGAACACTGGATTACTATTTACACTATAATTTGGCACATTGATGCCCATCTGTAGATGTCTGTTATAGAGGATTAATATCCATGACATTTAGCCTACCTCAAGATTAAAAGATCAAGGGTTTTAAACCAGGTCTTCAGCTTGGTGCAGTTTTAACCACTGACCAGTAGTTTACTCTGCCCACATAGCATGATTTGGAAGTTGCAGCTATAGCTGAGAATGGAAGCGCAATTTAGTGGCGCCCCACCTCCTCCTTCGCCGTCTCGAGCGGACCCGAGTCCGACAATTTCTTATCTCTTGCTTTCTCACAGCAAATACGTGTTTCAGCTGAACCTGTCGTACAGTTAGGCTCCATCTCGCGTTTTCTTGGAAGAAAGGGATAAATTTTCCGACGTTTTAAATCGAAAAACAAAATTCCTTTCATACATTCGGCTTGAGAAACTTGGACTATAGGGATGCGCATATATCTTCAGCAATGATGCAGTTACAACGTAAGTTATAAAATGACCGACTGACAAAATCAGAAGCTTTTAGAGTTAAGGAATGCCGATACTTGCGTAAAATAAAATACAGACAAATTCATACAGTTTCAGACAATTTATTGTTTCTATCGTAATATGGATGACTGCAGAACGACTCGGGCATGGATTCCATGAATTTCAGGGGAAAGTTATTGACAGCATCAATGGATTTGCCCTCAGTTAAGGAAAATATTTTAGGATATTTGCACTGAGACTGTGGGTTGAGATTTGGATACCTGCCTCTGCATCGCTAGGGGAGAAGCATCGTCTCTACATACCGAGGAAGAATTCTGTCTCTGCAAGGGGATCACAAGCCACGCGACAGGCGCGCAAGAAGTCTCTGGCAAAGGTATTCTCTCACTGTATGGTGAATATTAGTTTTGATTTTTTAAGTGTGTGCGTGTTATATGTCTATGTGTGTGTGAAGGTATGTTAGAATGCCTAGAACAAACTGAACAGTGATATCAGTCGACTAATGTTTCAATAAACATAGCATATCATTAACGTTTCCAAAGACCATGTTTATAGCGTTTTAAACGTAGGCTATCTGCGACATAATTAATCAACGGCGATCTCGGGTGATAATCAGATTTTAGGAAGGTTTTAAGAACGTTATGTTTTGAGTTTGAGATACCCTATAGAGGTAATGCAAAAACTGTAGTCTTTTTGTTTCGTTTTGTGAGAATCTGATTGAGCAGGTGCAAGTACTTCAATCGGACACTTGTTTGACGTTAGCCTTTAAACGATTGGAGTCAATACCCGGTCTCCCCGCATTGTGGTGAAATGGGGAGATGCCTCTATGGACGGTTTCTCTGAAAAGGCTTCTGACCAGTCAAATAAGAATATGCTGTCTACGACCGTCATCTATCAATTTTACTCAACGCTCCAACTTATTAAAATCAGTCACGATTGTGGGCTGACCATACATCTCACATTATCTTCACTTTCCATTCCATTTGTTTTTCCACTATGTATTTAATGGGGACTACACGGATACGGATGTTTAAGACATGTTTTTTTTCAACTGTACCTTTTGGGGCAAATGATTTAAACTGTTAGAATGTTCAAATTTTCTGCAGCTGTTTCAAGGGGGGCAGAAACATTGTGACAGTGTTAAACAAACAACACAACCTACTTAATATTCGCCTTAGCTTGAGCTGAAATCCTATTAGAGAAAAGCTGAATCTAGAGCTGTTATAGAGACAGTTCAGTTGGAGATATACACCAGTGTGTCCAAGCACTCCTTCTCAGACAGACTGATAAATATATAGATACACAGACCGATGGATAATCAGATCCACGATTCTCCTGTTGGCAGGTGCGATTTTTGCAGGTGAATTATTCCTGGAAAAAGATGCTTCCTGTCAAGCTGGGTGCTCAGAAACACACTGTAAACAGGCCAGATTCCAAACCTTGTGATCTAGAGCTTAAGCTATTGTGAAGCTATTTTTTGTGTGTGTGTTGTGTTTAGTTTATCATCAGCCAATCTGCTATTTCAATTATTCCACGATGTGAACTCCTATGGTTTTGATTTTATATAATGGAATATCAAATTAAAATTTGGAATTTCTTCTGCGCTATAAAGGCTGTCTAACTCATGGGGAGTGACCCTCCTTCCTGTAAATTTTCACTCCAACGACAGTTTTGACTAACCTAATCTGCATCCTAACCTCATTCAAATCAGACGAGGTTGTAAAGGGATGGCGTAAAATCCATAAAGGAAGGTAGCTTCCCAGGAACAGGGTGGGACCACCCTAGAGTTGATTCCATTGATTGAATATCCCATCTCAAGGACCCCAATGCCCAGCTTCTTTACACATTTACTTTTCTCAAAAAAGTGAACGTCTCCAAATCAGAATCTCTCGCTGTGACTCTGAGACCAATTTATCTCAAGTAGCTCGACTGATTCCAAGAGACATCCGTCAACTGTTGAAGTATGAACATCAAAGAACGAGAAGTTGTTGCTTACAGTTTCACACACCAACGAAAATGTGTGTTTATCAGAAAGCCAGAAGAGATTAATCTCGCTAATGATGTCTAGATTCCTCCGCTCCTGTCAGAACCTGAGGCTGTGCTGATGATCTCGATCCGTCAGACATCAGGGTGTGGAGGAAACAGAAAGGTCACAGTCTCACAGAAGACAGATACAAACAGGACGGCTCGTAAAAGCCGTTGATAAAACCTGCTCACGCCAAACCCTGATAATGAAAATGGCCGAACGCGAATCACGATCTGATCATTTGCGCGTCTGTCATTTTCCCCAGCATGCCAAAGGTTATGTTCTCTGTAGCATTTTGATAAATACACATCCATGGTAGGGCAAGAAGACAATTCTCATTTGATGGATTTTGGTTTTAAACCCAGCAATTGTGGACAACTAAGTAAAAATCCTTTGTTGAAATCAGTTGAAAACTGATCTTACGTGAGGGGTACCTGTTCAGTAGGTTGGATGATATTTCCATTGAGTTTGTAATGCTGGTTATGTAGGCCTACTTGGACAGAATGTAATGTTTGCTTGTAAATAGCTTGATAAAATCAACCAATCCACTGGTATGGCATTTACATTCAGTACTGTTAATTTTTCATCAGATGAACTAGCATAAATGCTAGTCATGGCCATTGTTATACACCATGACTTTGCCAAGCTCCAGTGCTGTTGAACCTTTTCAAAGGAGATACTCATGTTATGTAGTGCTTATGCCTCGTCGGATGGGTGCTTTTCATTGCTGTCTGTGTGTAGCAGGTGTTGTGTATGTACTCTAATGCAAAAGAATATACACTCTTATCTTAACAGATACTAAGCTCATGCTCTTCACTGGAGTAGAGTTCCTTCATAGACAGCACAGGATTCTGTTACATCCTTGAAGTAGGACTATTTCTTGTAATCTAAAGTTGAGGTTTCCAGCGACTCTTATCTGACATAGAAAGTGTGTACATAGTCCTGCTAAGGACAGAGGTCACAGTCTTTTAAAGAAAGCAAAGAGAGACCTGCTCTTCATACCTGATGTGGAGAAGGAACTCTTTGTAGTCAATAATTATCTCATTGAAGCTGAGTTCAGTGTGATGTGATCACTTGGAATGAGCATTTGGAGTATCTTTTATCTCAAGGGTAGTGCAGTTGGGGCTTTTGTTTTGAGGAGACATTTAAATAAACCTCCGAGCCAGTCGTTTTCTCAAGGGATGAAAAGTTCTGCCTGACTGAGTGTAGAATACGATTGACCAAACTGAGGGGGAGACATGTTTAGACCGGGTTCAGAGTCAGGAATCTTGGAGAGATCGCTGTTTGGTCTGTTCTGATCAGGGTTTTAATAGTAAAAAGGGGGGGTCAGATGGCTGAGTGATTAGGGAATCGGGATATTAATCAGAAGGTTGCCGGTTCGATTCCTGGCGGTACAAAATAACGTTGTGTCCTTGGGCAAGGCACTTCACCCTACTTGCCTCGGGGGAATGTCCCTGTACTTACTGTAAGTCGCCCCGCTAAATGAATAAATATAAATATAAATGTAAAAAAGCATGTGGTTACGGCTCAGTCTTCATCTCTTACATGCCATTCATTCACTATTATCTTACATGTTTAATTACTTCCTCACATTATCTATTACCTCACTATTATCTATCATAATCACCTATTTGTTACCTTACAATATCACCCATGACCTCAGTGTTACCTCATATACCTGTTACCTGTTACTAGCTTACATGAGTACACACTACCTTACTATTACTTACAATATTACATATTATCTTACTATTCTGTATTATTATTACCTTTTATCTGAGTAATACGTCACTTTCACCTTAACCCTTGTGTTATCTTCGGGTCATTCTGACCCATCAGTCATTGTGACCCACCGTCGTATTGCGACAAATTTACCTCCTACAAAAACAAAGTGAAGCATTTTCTTTTAACTGTCGGGCTGTCTCAGACCCCCCACATTGCAATGGTTAAAAGAAAATAATTGTTATTTGTTTTTGTATTGGGTAAAATTGGGTAAACACAACGGTGGTTCGTTATGAACCTTTGGGTCATGTGACCCGAAGGCAGCACAAGGGTTAAATAATTACCTATTACCTTAATATTATCTCACATAATCACCTATTTCCTAACTATTACTTGACATCGTCATCCAGTACCTCACTATTACATCTCATGATTACAAATGATCTTATTTTACTTTCTATGATCTTTATGTCATGGGACTAGCTACTGTGACTTTCATGTCTATCGTGATATGATATCATGTGAACAGATCAAGCTAATTATTTCCTTGTTTTTAGTCTCAATGACAGCTAGCGTATTGTTCATTTGTGTGTGCTCAGTTGTACTTGTGGGTTTCAGAAACAGTTTTTCTTTGTAGTCACTGATCATGGTTCTATCTCACACTATCATTCAAGCCACATCGACTGGAGACTGCCTTGCAAATGCAAAAAGGGACACGTCAATAGCCAAGCAATTAGTGCATCAATAAGCTGCACTTCCAATCTTAACAGATTCATGGGATTGGATTTCTAATTGGATTTCTATACATGCTTGTGTTGCGCTATTTAACCCGGCATGTATTTTCTTGGCCTTGCATAAGAAACCTTGTTTCACACGAGGAGGAACAGAAAAATATAGATTTTGTTTAGAGGCCCAACTTTTTCACAGATCTTTTGCAGATCTTTTTGAATGCATGCATGCATGCATGCATACAAACAAACGCACACACACACACAGATACAAGTCCCACATATGAAGGTTAACCAAAACTCTGAAACTAGAGCTTGATATTTCACCTCAACAAACTCTCTGTCTCCCTTTCAAGTAACATCTAGAGCCCTCCTCACGCAGGAAATAATTAAAGTCAGAAATCATTTGCGCTAAGAAAAAAGACTGGATTCTTTAGCTCGGGGAATATGAATCAAAGCCGAATCTAAAATAGAGGCTAGTGATTAATGAGGAAGCATAGCAGGTTGGCAATCAAACATGAGCATTACAGTGTGTGATACGGCCTGTACCAGCCGAGAAGGAGAGAAGATCTCATCTGAGTCAGGGCGAAGCTGTGTTTAGTGATAAGGCCTAGGCCCCAAGATGCAGCATGTTCCACATGAAGAGTAGTTGTTGTAGAGCCCTGTGGGAAACTCTAGGTGCAGGAGCCTTGGGTGTTAGCAACATACACTTCTGGTACTAGATCAGTGAGATTCACAAGTTGTGGGTCTGGTCTCAGAAGATATCTTGGAGGTTTTCTGTGTGAGGTGTCTGGCGGGATGTGCTCGGTTTTGTTGGGGATTCTCGGAGGAGTCTGCAAAGTTCTTTGCCTATTTAATGATGTCTGGAGGGTACTTATCACTGGGCATGTGCAGTGCTATCGCTGTAGTCAGATTTTTTTCGTCACGCTGCTTCCATACGCTGGCATAGGGCCACGCTGCTTTAGGGAGTCAGGTGGCTG
Organism: Osmerus eperlanus; assembly: GCF_963692335.1. Lineage (NCBI taxonomy): Eukaryota > Metazoa > Chordata > Actinopteri > Osmeriformes > Osmeridae > Osmerus > Osmerus eperlanus. The sequence continues at coordinate 12,932,617 of NC_085036.1, forward strand.
AGCGGTGAGGGAATCGGGCTAGTAATCCGAAGGTTGCCAGTTCGATTCCCGGCTGTGCCAACTGACGTTGTGTCCTTGGGCAAGGCACTTCACCCTACTTGCCTCGGGGGAATGTCCCTGTACTTACTGTAAGTCGCTCTGGATAAGAGCGTCTGCTAAATGACTAAATGTAAATGTTTATGTTAAGTTATGTTTTTGAAGAATCTTCTACAAAAGAGACGTTCATTTAAAACGTTTGACATGTTGCTGCTCGTGTTATGGTGTAAGCTACGCTCCAAACTGTAATCATTACACTGAAAGAAAACAGCATCAAAATGATACAACAGCTACATTTTGCTTACCATGCTTAATTACTGTGGTAGGAAAAATAAAGAGTTTTCTAAGAATGGGGCTGATTGAGTCTATTAGAGTCAGAGCTTTGGTGTCTGGGAAAAAGATAGCAAGCATTTGAAGCAGGGAGAAAATGATCTGTTTATGAATTCAGAGTCATAAACTGTGACAGTTCTCTATGAAGAAGCATGACCACAGCCCTTCTGCTCATCTGCTAACAAGGATCCATTGGAATATATTGTCTGTAGGTCAGTGCAAGCATCATATGATTGCACCGCTGATGAATAGACGACTTCACTGAAATAGCTAGAGTGTTATTCATGTTAGAGAGTATGTTTCACTAACAGGAAACTAGGATGTCTCCAGTGACGCCAGCAACATCAGTTCCAAGGCCCGAACATACAATTATTATAAAATGGATGACTCAGTATGTGTTTGAACTGCCCTGCCATTTTCAAACGTTACATTTACAAACCATGCTATACTGCATACGAAATGGACCTTGCTGTTGCTAATAGATACACACAGGGCCTCATTTACTAACATTGCGACCGCAGCTTAATCTGCGCCTTTGCCCAACCGCAAATAGCGCACATTGTATTTCCGCATTTTGCGTGGTATTTATCAAACCAGATCCTCGTCGGGAAATCAGCGCCTTACTCCGCCCTTTAGTGTTAATTAGCGCGCCGTTAAAAGACGGGAGAAATCGCCTGCATGTTACTGCCACCATGGGTGATTCGAGGAAAAGAAAAAGAAGGTTCAGCGAACAGGAGATAGCAATATTGGTTCACGAAGTTACAGCTAACATAAACATGTTACAAGGAAGAAATACACCTCTCCTCCCATCTCTTTGCGGCACACGCCCACTTTCCCTTATACCCTCCCAGCAGCGGTAATCTGCGTTTTTACTCAAGTGCACTGCCTTTGTAAATACGGTGTTATGTCTTTCCCGCTATTTTACGCCTGAAATGGGCGCAATCCTGTTAGTAAATGAGGCCCACAGTTTCTAAATAAGACCTTTCTTTCTTTGGCAGGTCAATAATTGGGTGAGCTCATGGAACTGCGACTGGGAGTGGTTCTACTGTGTGTCCTTGTGTTGGACTCCTGTGGCAGGACCCGAGGAGGTATTCTGTACCGAGTCCAGGAGGAGCAACCTCCGAGCACCTTGATAGGAAGCCTGGCATCAGACCAAGGTCTCCCAGACTCCGGACACCTCTACAAGCTGGAGGTAGGAGCCCCGTACCTCCGGGTGGATGGGAAGACTGGAGACATCTTCACCACAGAGATCCCCATAGACAGGGAGACCCTACGGGACTGTCGCACCCTGATCCGGGGCAAGCCTTGCTTCCTGGAGTTCGAGGTGTCCGTCACGGACCTGATCCAGAATCAGAGCCCCCGGCTGATCGAGGGCCGCATCGAGGTCCAGGACATCAACGACAACACGCCACAGTTCCCCTCTCCCGTCCTAACCATCTCCGTCCCGGAGAACACCCACATGGGGGCTCTGTTCTCCATCCCGCTCGCCACCGACCGCGACTCGGAGAGGAACGGCGTGGCCGACTACGCCCTCACGGCCGGGCCGGACGCCGCCACGCTGTTCGGCCTGCAGGTGGCCGAGGACCGCGGGGAGAAGCTGCCCCAGCTCATCGTCCTGGGGAGTCTGGACAGGGAGCTGAAGGACTCGTACGACCTCACCATCAAGGCGGTGGACGGGGGGAACCCGCAGCGCTACAGCAGCGCCCTGCTGAGGGTAGTGGTGGCGGACGCCAATGACAACGCTCCCAAGTTTGAGAAGTCCAGCTACGAGGCGGAGGTGTCGGAGAACAGCCCTGTGGGATACTCTGTGTTGCAGGTCAGTTGTTGCTCCCATGTCGGATGTGTCATGTAGTAGCAGTAGCAGTAGCAGTAGTAGCTTGTATTGTAATTAAAAAATATACGTGAATGAAGCCCATTCTGATACTGGTACACGACATGATGGATGAAACAACATTTCCCCAGGAGAATGGAGCTACATAAAACACTTACACAACTACACAGCTACGTAGAACCAAACGCTATGTAGAACCAAACGCTACGTAGAACCAAACGCTACGTAGGACCAAACACTACGTAGAACCAAACGCTACGAAGAACCAAACACTACATAGAACCAAACGCTATGTAGAACCAAACGCTACGAAGAACCAAACACTACATAGAAACAAACACTACGTAGAACCAAACACTACGTAGAACCAAACGCTACGTAGAACCAATCACTAAGTAGAACCAAACACTAGAACCAAACACTAGAACCAAACACTACGTAGAACCAAACACTATGTAGAACCAAACACTACGTAGGACTAAGCGAGACTTTCACATCACTACACAAAGTGCACGTGCAAACATGTGCAACATAGGAAGGCAGTGCATCAAGACGACAATAGTGCAACAGAATGAAAAGTGCAACAAGTAGTGAAAGTTATAGTGCAAATAGGACAACAGAAATTGCAAGGAATACAGGTAGTGCAAGGGATACTATGGGATATGTTGTGTCATGGAATATGTTCGTTTAACAGACTCTTTTATCCAAAGTCAGGGACCTCTTGATCTGCAGTTAAATGCTCTACCACGGAACTATACTCATCTCAGATATCCATGATATCCTGTACAGCGTGTATCTGTTTCATTTCTCTTAAGGAAAAGTCCTTCATACCAAGAATACTTATTTGAGGGTCAAGTTGTAACACTGGATTAAAGAGTTTACATGCACATACACAGAAGTATTTGCCGTTCTCCTGATATCTCTTTAAAGCCCAATATTCTCAGCCCAATATCCTCTATCTAATGACATAGAAGATAATATTTGAGTGAGCCTTTTAGGCTCAATAGCTCTACCAGTGGAAAATCCTCTGTGAAGTGCTCATGGTATCTTGATTATGCAATGTTGTAGATTTTTTCAATGGACAGAACAATCTATTGAGTGGCTGCCAAATGCAACAAATCGTTCCTAATTAATAGGAAACGTTTTTTAAACAATTAGCTTGCTCACCTCTGTGTCTTCTCTTATATACCGTTACAGTCAACAAACCCCCTCCACTTGAAATTCATTACACCTTTGACTTTTGGAGGGTGTTTTCAAATTATGCATAGAACATATTTTAATATGCACATTTATACCCTCTTTAATATTTTCAGTTGCTGTAAGCTATCTTCTATGACATGCAGGGCTTGTATAAAGCCCTATAGCGATAGCTTCTTATGCTAACCTAATCCCTGAGTTGTAACTCAAATCCCAACCTCTAACCGAATCCCCTTTCTTGAATTGCAGGTGAAAGCAAATGACTCTGACATGGGTCCCAACGGGGAAATCGAATACACCCTTCACCAGGCTTTAGACCCGGTGCCCAAACTTCTGCGAATCGATCGCTCCACCGGCGTCATCTACGTCAAAGGGCCACTGGATCGCGAAGAAATCGACAGTTTGTCGTTCTACGTGGTGGCGAGGGATAAGGGTCCCCAACCCAAGAGCTCCAAGGCCCTAGTGACCATCCAGGTGACGGACCAGAACGACAACGCTCCCTCGGTGGAGATCCGAGGGATCGGCCTGGTGACGCACAGCGACGGCGTGGCCAACATCTCGGAGGACATGCCAGTGGGAACGGCCGTGGCCCTGGTCCAGGTGTCTGACCGGGACGAGGGGGAGAACGCCGTGGTTACCTGCGTGGTGGCGGGGGACGTGCCCTTCCAGCTCCGCCCCGCCAGTGACTCCTCCACCGACAACAAGAGGAAGTACTTCCTGCAGACCACCACGCCTCTGGATTACGAGAGGGTGAAGGAGTACCGCGTGGAGATCGTGGCTGTCGACTCGGGCAACCCCGCGCTCTCCAGCACCAACTCTCTGAAGGTCCAGGTCACGGACGTGAACGACAACTCCCCGGTCTTCTCCCCAACCCTTTTCGAGGTTGATTTCGCAGAGGAGAACCAGCCGGGCGACAGGGTTGTGGAGGTAGTGGCCACGGATGCCGACAGCGGGACGAACGCGGAGCTCGTCTACAGCCTCGTGGCAGACTCCACCACCAAGGGCCTGTTTGAGATCGACCCGGACACCGGGGAGGTCCGAGCCCGCAGCCCGCTGGACCGGGAACACAAGGAGCGCTACGAGTTTCGGGTGACCGCAGCCGACAAAGGCTCGCCCAGTCACAGGGGAACGGCCACGGTCGTGGTCAAGGTTCTGGACCGCAACGACAATGACCCCAAGTTCATGCTCAGCGGCTACAGCTTCTCCGTCCTGGAGAACATGCCGCCGCTAAGCCCCGTCGGCATGGTGACCGTGCTGGACATGGACAAGGGCGAGAACGCGCGTGTTCGGCTCTCGGTGGAGCCGGACGGGGGGAAGTTTGTGGTGCAGAATGGCACTGGCACCATCCTGTCCAGCATCTCCTTCGACCGGGAGAAAGAGAGCAGCTACACCTTCAGGCTGAAGGCTGTGGATGGGGGAGAACCACCCAGATACTCCTACGTGGGCGTCACCATCAACGTCCTGGATGAGAACGACAACGATCCTGTGGTCACCAAGCCCTCCAACTCCTCCTTCCGCCTCCTGTCCCCCCTGGCCGCCCCGGACAGCCGGGTGGAGACGGTGAAGGCGGAAGACCTCGACACGGGCCCCAACGCAGAGCTGGTCTTCAGCATCGCCGGCGGCAACCCCTATCAGCTGTTCCGGATCTCTCCATCCGACGGCGAGATCACGCTGGCCAAGGAGCTGACCAGGAAGCACGGAGGGCTCCACCGCCTGGTGGTGAGGGTGAGCGACAGGGGCAAGCCCGCCCGCCACGCCACCGCCCTGGTTCACATCTACGTCAACGAGACCATCGCCAATGTCAGCCTGGTGGAGGCGCTGGTGGGCCACAGCCTGTACACCCCGCTGGACACTGACATCGCTGGCGACCCCGACAACGGCCTCGCGGCCCAGCGTAGCAACATCCTGTACGGAAGCATGGCCGGGGTGGCAGGGGTCGTCATGGTGATCCTGGTGGTGGTGTTCATCCGGCATCGCGTCCAGAGGGAGACGAAGAGCGGCTACCAGGCGGGCAAGAAGGAGTCCAACGACCTCTATGCCCCCAAGCAGGGCCCGAAAAACGGCAAGAGCAAGAGAGGCAGGAAGGGAAAACCTCCCAAGTCGCCCAAACCTCTTGGCGAGGAGGAGGAGGTCAGCCTTCAGAAGAGCCTCAAGTTCAACCTGGACGGGGTCAACGACAGCCCCAGGATCCACCTGCCCCTGACGTACCCCCCAGGCAGCCCTGACCTGGGCAGGCACTACCGCTCCAACTCCCCCCTGCCCTCCATCCAGCTCCAGGCCCAGTCCCCCTCCGCCTCCCAGAAGCACCAGGCCGTCCAAGATCTCCCCGCCACCAACACCTTCGTGGGAACCGGTGGAGATGACAATTCCACGGGCTCTGACCAGTACTCGGATTATAGCTACAAGGCAAGCCAGACAAAGTACAACAGCAAACAGGTAGGCTGGCCGCTTTTCAATTCCTGTATTTTTCTTTTCTTTTTCTCTCCAAATAGCCTGTGACAAGGTGGAGGAGGAGGTGTTGTTCATGATGCAGTTGTGATCTTTAAGTCTGGGGATGGAAGCTATTAAAGTTGTAAAATGCCACAGAGGAAATAATAAGCCGTTTTGTAACGCTCTTGGCAGCCTGTTTTTTTTGCTGCCTGGTTCTCACACACTCTCACACACACAAAGACACACAGTTGGTAATTAAAAAAAGGCTTCAGTAATTAGGATAACTTACATCCTATTGGAGGGGAAAAGGGCATGTGAGACAGCTGAAAAATAGCTTTTGGTCTCCACTGGCGGGAGGGTTAAAACGAATCTTCCCCCCCCCCACCGTCCACACCACCCCCTCCCCTCCCTCCCCCCCACACTTTTTATTCCTCTGGGTTCATTAATCCAGCTGGTTGGCCACGGAGTTGCGGGGAGAGAGAGGAGTTTTCTGCTGTCTGACTGACTCACTTTCCCTCCTCTGTCTAACCTCCAGCCCTGCGGGCCTCACAGGTCACTTACTCTTATCTCCTCACTACACGCCGCCGACTTGGGAACGCTCCTTCCATCGCCATGGAAACTGAAACGTGAATAGTCTCGGCGAGGATTAGGGATGCGAAAAATGTTTGAGGAGTCCAGAACGTCTCTTATGTGTCTGCGTCGTTGTCAGTCTTTGTTTGGCTTAAGTGTGTGTGTGTGTGTGTGTGGTTGGGCACACCTTCATTTGTGACTCCTCTCTGTATGTGTTGTGTACCAAAACCCGATCTGTAGGGTGTAGCCCGTAATACAACCACTCCTTCAGGCATAACAAATGTTGACCCTTCGCCAAGCGTGTACCACACTTTGTAAATATGGAGCTTGAAATCCAGTCGGTCACCACCAGTTGGCTGGTGGGTAATTTCAGCAGATGTTGGCTGACAGCTTGTGCCATCGCAGGGCCCTGTGGGTGAAGTCAGCGGAGAGCTCTGTCACCCACAGTCACCAATGTCCCTGTGATAGACAGCATATGGGAGCATAGTGACAATGGGCCCTGGAGTACATCTGTGTGTTTTTGTCTCCATGCGTGTAAGGAGCACGTCCGCAGATCTTCGAGGTCGCTTGTAAATACTCTAGCGGCGCGTGGCGCTCGCCCGCGCGCCCCGCTAACCCTCCGCCCTCTGTTCCCACGCTAGCGTTTGTCGCCGTGAGCTTGTAAATGTATACTTTAAGGCGCGTTAGACGTGTAAACTGATTGACGGGCGACGCAAAAAACAGGGACAGATGTTGGAACGGCGCGTGTGACACACCTCAGCAGATGTTGCCTCATGTATAGCATCCTCTCTCACATCGGGAAGAACAGATTGACCAAAATAAATAATGAAGTCTCTGCCGAGCGGAGTGACAGATGTGGAGTGGAGAGCTTACACCAGTCAGCCATGCTGCTCTCAACAATGACTCACATTTTCGCCGGGGATGTGTTCAGGTATCTGTGACTAAAACTGTGCTTCTCAAGGTTTTCTTGGCAGTGTTGAATGTAAACACGCGGGTTCTACCATTTGCTGCCCCAGGTTTATTCATATCTTCCCTGTCTGAGAGCGGCTCCCTCTAATTGAAGGAAGGGAGTTTGGCTGAGAGGATGGATCTGTTGCTGAAATAAACAATCGATGTCTAACTCTAAGTTTCTAGCTGAAGCTTGCGCTATGATGGGTTTGTGTATGTGTGTGTGTGTGTGCCCACTCTTGTGTTTGTCCATGCGTGTCTGATTCGGTGTGAATATGTATGATTGTACAAGTGAGTCAGAGAGCATTGAGCCTAGCTAATTTATTTTTATCATTCTAAGGCCAGGTTGAGGTTTAGGGTTCAGGGATATCTGTGTGTTTTCCCTGGGCACCCTACCTCTCTCATTCCAAATGTGTGATATTGCGTGATGGTTGCCCGGGAGACCACTAGCTTACATTGAGCCCGGAGTGTTGATAATTAGCCCGGTCGTGCCAAAGATCTGACACCTTTTTTCACATAGCATTTTAATGACGTGTCCCTCCTCCTTAGGAAAGACAAGGAAAAAAAAACGATGAAAGATATTAGCACAGAGTGAGATGAAGGCACTGCCTTCCCAGTTCATTTCTAAGTGGGCGTGATGAGTGCTTGTGAAGCTGTAAATCTGTACTTAAATTAAATCCACACAATTAAAATGCCTTATTAGTCAGAGATAGTGCAGTGTTGTCCCCCTGTGGGCTTCGCCTTCATCTCACTGGCTCCAGCCAACCTGAAGGACTCCAAGAGCAGATGAGAGGATGAGAGTCAGGGCTAGTCTTAATTACCCAGCTTCATTGTTAAACTGGCCATATGCAGGGTGAACGTTAGGCATCCCCCAGAGCTAGGATTAGCCCAGTTCGGGTGTGCTATCTGAACTGTGCAGAGGTGTATTTGAGGGGAGAGGCCAAAAGCAAAATCTCGATTTCATCTCTTGAGATGTTGTACAACACTGCGACACACAATGCTCCATCTCCTTCTCTTTCCCTGGCTCTCTCTCTCTCTGAGACATGTGAAAAAACTCCCTGATCAGGATACATTCATCACCCAGAATGGGATGCAGGGGAAACACAAGCTGCAGTTGACTCAAGCTTTCATCTGGTCTATCCATATGGCAGGATTGCACCAGTCTTGGATGCAGTCCACAAACACACGTACACAAACACTTAAACAAGCACACACGCTGCGCTCACACACACACAAACACACACCATTTCAAACACACAACACCGACTGAGACCCCCTGACGATCTCATGGAGTCAGGTGGCTGAGTGGTTAGGGAATCTGGGTAGTAATCAGAAGGTGGCTGGTTCGATCCCCGGCCGTGCCCAAATGACGTTGTGTCCTTGGGCAAGGCACTTCACCCTACTTGCCTCGGGGGAATGTCCCTGTACTTACTGTAAGGCGCGTCTGCTAATTGACTAAATGTAAATCTCCCAATTCATTCACTCCGGCAGACATGTCAGTATCACATTCGGCGCCGCATAAAAAAGAAATGACAAAGTGGCGAGAAAAGACCAACCCTGTTTCAGACCCTGAAGGAAGACGACAGCGCAATTATCAGCAAATATTTTGTTAGTAGGAACTAGTGTGAAATGTCCCACAGAGGAAAATGTTCTTGTTAATGAGTCATTCTAATCCACCTGGAGCTACAGAACTCCTCCCTGTGGTGGTGGTGGGGGGGGGTAGTCAACACAGTAAGGGCCGGCGAGACAGCGCAGAGGCAAGTGACTTCAATTAGCGCGCCTGTTTTAATGATAAAGGGGGGTCTTTGCACCTCTGCGCAAAAAAAGATTGATTTCATTGGCAGGGGTTTCGACACTGAACGATTCGGCTCGGCCTTCTGAGATTGACTGGCTTGGCCTTGCGTTAAAGGGATGACAGCTGCTTCTCTGGGGTCGTCTCGTCGGGCCTGCTGAGGTAGATTGTACGTGGGAATGAAGCCTCAGGTATCTAATCAGAACGTCAGTGTTCTTCATGCATCGCCGCTGTGTTGAAGAGTGCCGTTTAGAGCTAACTTTGCCCTGATTATCCGTTAAGAGGGGTTTTCAGCTGGAGACCCCGGGGCCTCCCTTCACCTCCTCCAGCTCTCCGGAGACGCCGCGAGACAGGTAGCCATGGTAACAAATACGCGTCACCTGTCTGAGGGAGGAATGATGATTACAATCGCGGCTATCTCGGTGCAAAATGTATAGCTCCCAAAAATATAACTGTGGAGCTTTCTCTCAAAGGTTTGCTTTATCAGTCCTTTTATCCCTTTCCATTCGATTTATTTTAATTTTATTTTTAAGGCCCATCTGCAACCGTTCTTCCACTTTTCATCAAATCACCTGGCTCGGCCGACTTCCTTTTTTCAATGCAGAGGTGGAAAAAAGGCAGCGGTGTATTAGAGACTCTTTCACCATCTAGCCTACTCTATGAGCGTTGATGAAAAGCTAAGCTGTTGGTCTTCAGAGTCCTGTTCTCCTTCCTATGCAGGCACAGTTGCTTCTGCTAGCTGCCCCGTGGTCAGATTCCCACTTTTATGTAAAAATAAAATGAGAAGCTCCTTTAGGTAAAGCTCTGTGGAGGCTCAGCCCCCTGATGGCATTCCCTTTAGCTCCGATATTTTATCACCACACATCCCAGCCTCCTTACCTTCTGCCAGCCAGATTAGTGCTTTTATCAATAAGCAGCTTAGCGCCAAAGCGTCCCTCAATAATGTGCCACGGCATTCTCTCTCCTGCTGCTTTAACTCCTAGGCTCCACTTTCTCTCACACTTTCTCTATCTCTGACTCACTCTCTCTGACTCTCCCTCTCTGACTCTCTCCCTCTCTGACTCCCTCTCTGACTCTCCCTGTCTTTCTGTCTCTCACTCTCTTTCTTGTACTCTCATATTCCTCACTTTCTCTCTCTCTCTCTCTGACTCTCTCCCTCTCTGACTCTCTCTATCTCTGACTCTCTATCTCTGACTCTCTCTCCCTCTCTGACTCTCTATCTCTGACTCTCTATCTCTGACTCTCTATCTCTGACTCTCTATCTCTGACTCTCTCTCCCTCTCTGACTCTCTCTCCCTCTCTTTCTTGAACTCTCATATTCCACACTTTCTTCAACTATGTGTATTGTTATCACCCACTCCTCTGTAACCCAAAGCAAAGTCAAATATATCTAACAAGGCCCAGTGCTGATAATGAAGTGAGCTTGTTTTTTTCCTTTTGGTCCAGACAACTATCATATTGATCCAGTCTGAGAGACCATCCACACATCCTCATTAAGGGAGGCAGGAAAAGCATCTCAGATGTACCTGTAACTAACCAAGCATGAACATTTACAACAGAGGCTGGACTATGTTTAGCAATGCAGAGGTGACTTCTCATTACAGAGAGAGGAAAAATGGAGAGAGAGAGAACCATCGAGATTGTTAGGCACACAGAGAGAGACACTGAGAGAAAGAATGTGTAAGAGAGACTTTGAGATAGAGAGTGAGAGACATTGAGATATACAGGGAGAGAGAGAGAGCGAGAGATATTGAGATAGATGGAGAGAGAGAGAGCAAGAGACATTGAGATAGAGACATTGAGAAAGAGGGGGAGGGAGTGTGTGAGAGAGGGAAGGTGAGTTGGGGGTATGTACTTGTCTACAGGTCAGATTAGGAACCCAGACAGAGCCCAAGAGAGGCCAGGAAAACCTTCCCATCAGACATGTAACACCATTAGAGGCCATGCAGAGCACCATGAAATCCATTAAGGTCCATTAGGAAAGTATAGTCACATAGACACCTTTAAGGCCAGTCTGCCACAGTGGCGCTAGGTTTCCGATCGAATCAAGCTCATTTATTAAATTGCAGATTAAAATGTCATGTTTTGCATAATGCTTGAGATAGCACAGGGCATTAGAGATCTTTAAACATGTACGTTTTGTCAGGTGTATTCTCTGATGAGACCGATCTCTTCTTTTTGTTTAGCTCTAACCGTTGTCGGCTGGATAATGTCTGCATTCGGTTGTCTCTAGGCATGAGTCAAGCTGTCATTTATTGTTTATTAAAAAGACAGAACACTGGTGTAATTGCTGTTCCAAAGGGACCTCCTCTTAGCCTTGTTTCACATGCTTTCAATGTAACTTTGTCAATGCTGATTGTAACCGATTGCTGTTGATTGTAATTATACACGTGTACAACGTTATTTTTTTCTGCAGGGCTGTGAACTACAGCTAACACTTTGCTTTGCATGTTTCCAAACCCCAACAAAACATCAAATTACCCGGACGATTTTACCAGCATTAAAAATGAATGATATTAATAATGTAACGTTTGACCTAAAACTGGTCTAAGCAGAATGGGTTTGATTTCACCCTTGTCGCAGTAAGTGTTCGGCCGCATTCAGCCCGCTTCTCCTAGCCTCGTTTCTGAGCAGAGTTTGCGCGTGCAGCTCTGCAGAGTTCCACACACCGCCTCATGTGATTAGAGCCTTGCTAATTACGTTTGATGAGTTTGACCCAAATCTTCGAGAGACAGACGTTTTTTAGGCGGTGATTGGGAATTTTTAAACCCTAAATAAAGTCACAGCTGATTCCCTGACTTGGCCGTAAACGATTGTTTCCTGGTGTATTGATGTGTATAATAATCCACTTTACAAAATCCCTCCAAAAAGCCATGGAAAAAAATCCTTCTGAAATAAGTTATTGCGTAATTCCGTATCCCCTGCTGACCAATGCTGGCTGACACCAAAAGTGATCATTATTTCTGTCTGTGCCTCCTCTGCTCCAGGGACCGGGGATATTAGAATATTTCATGAATATTGAACTCTGCTGGCTCCTGGGCTGAGCGGAGGAGGAAAAAAATGTTCGCTGCTGTTTCATGTTGGCACTGAGGAAGAACATGGCTTAATTGCATAAATCTGAAACTGGGATGAGAGTCAGAACTCGGCATCTATGACAATGGGAATTGTTCTGATGGCTCGCCCTGAACCAGTGTCATGCCAGGCTTTGTTGAACTAGCTTGACAGATAAAAAGAATTCTCGGAATATGGAGAAAGACAAAAGCAGTGGATTCAGATCTTTAACGGCCTGTGTGACCAGGCTTTTAATTGTATTTCTTGGGATGAAGGGGAGTTTATTGTGCATGTTCACTGGTGCTCCGAGGCATATTAATCTACTTCAATCTTTCCAGGTTTACGACGCGTGAGTGTGATTTTGAATGCGGTTATTGCTTTAGCCTGCGGCAAAATCTAACGATCACCTCTGTGAATTTGAACTGGTAGGCCTATTCCTCAGTCTTGGCATGCAGGTTACCTGATCAGTCCCCACACCTGAATACCCCCCCCCCACACACACACACACACACACACACACACACACACACACATCCAGAGAGGTGTTCTTGGAAGTGAGATATGAGTAATCCAGAGATCCTTTGAAGGTATCTCTCTTCGGTCTCTTCGGTTAACCTTGAAGTCCAGGTCGGTTTTCAAAACACTGCAGCTACAAACCACTGCTGCTATTTAGCAGCTAACAAGCCAGTAGGAGAACCTAATGTGTTTTCCAAAGTAATGTCCAAAGCACCAAGTTTTTTGCTATACGTAGGGTTGAGTCACACCAACTGAAATCAACAACACCATCCTTTTCTAATGCATGTGGTCTACACGAGATATCCATAATTTAATCATTAAGATTTTAGATGAAATACTAAAACTGTTTATTTGGGAGGTTCTTAGCTACTACAGGATTGATTCATAATTTTTATCATCAAATTTCTATCATTATTTTTTAGCAGGCCACAGAATCTTGTTTGTGATCTGATTTAATTTCATTCGCACAAAACAGCAGCCTAATAGGTGCAATTTAAAGTTATTTTTTTACTTGATCATCTTCCCGTGTCCATACAACTCACCATTGCCGCGAAAATTGGTCCAAAGCGCTCCAAAGTCGCTTTAAAAGGTGTTATTTGAGTGCCATATCATATCGAGAAACGTATCTAAAAGCAGCGTCAGAAATACAGCCAGTCAGGGGGCTGTTTCTCATCTCTCATTTCTCAGGCAAGAAATTCGTTTTGATTGCTCAAGAGCCTATTCATGTGGTTCTACAAGTAGGTTTGAGCTAAGGTAACCTTCATGATAGACGAGTCCAGGGTAGACGTGAGTAGGCTACTTAATTCCTCGATTTTTTGATCATGCTTCATTTCTCTTTTGACTGGACTCATCATTTTACGTAGTTATCGCCTCGTAAGAAATTTACCACGCTTCTAACCTCCGGTCATGAAATGTAGCTACACCCTGAAGATCATTAGATCCTTGTAATCGAAGACAACTTTATCAATCGATGCTATGTTGTTATTTTTTGATGACACCAATCTAAATGAAGCTTCATGCACATCATCTCTACGTTATTAATACACCTCACCTTCACCAAATGGAACTTTCTCACCATATTGACTGAGCCAATGAAGCAAAACGATAGCTTCTCTTTCGAGAGCGGTGCTCCCGATGCTCCTCAGATGAGATTCGTGGGTCAGCAGACCGGGGCCCTTGGAGAGATTATTATTTTCACAGTGTTTTTACGCTTTTATCTGTGACTGTAGGGGTGTTTAAGAAACACACGGGAGAGAATGGAGGGTAAGAGACGGAGGGCCGAGAGAGGGAGAAACGGAGAGAGGATGAGGGAGATGGACTGAGCATCAGTGATAATTATCTGTCTGAAAGCACTTGTCTGGATGATGAAATCCAATTAAAGTGCTTCAAAACAAGGGGTGGAAATGGACTAAATAGTATGTGAGGAGATGGGAGTCTGGAGAGAAAAAAATAGAGCCCTTATTTGATGGGTGATTTGTCTCGGATAGGTGGGGAAATCTCACCTACTCTTGTCATAGCGGGACTGGAATGGATGGACTAGCTCTAGAACAGGGAGATAGTGGGACTAGCTCTAGGACAGGGAGAGAGATGGACTAGCTCTAGAACAGGGAGATAGTGGGACTAGCTCTAGAACAGGGAGAGAGGTGGACTAGCTCTAGAACAGGGAGATAGTGGGACTAGCTCTAGAACAGGGAGAGAGGTGGACTAGCTCTAGAACAGGGAGAGAGGTGGACTAGCTCTAGAACAGGGAGATAGTGGGACTAGCTCTAGAACAGGGAGAGAGGTGGACTAGCTCTAGAACAGGGAGATAGTGGGACTAGCTCTAGGACAGGGAGAGAGGTGGACTAGCTCTAGAACAGGGAGATAGTGGGACTAGCTCTAGGACAGGGAGAGAGGTGGACTAGCTCTAGAACAGGGAGATAGTGGGACTAGCTCTAGGACAGGGAGAGAGATGGACTAGCTCTAGAACAGGGAGATAGTGGGACTAGCTCTAGAACAGGGAGAGAGGTGGACTAGCTCTAGAACAGGGAGATAGTGGGACTAGCTCTAGGACAGGGAGAGAGGTGGACTAGCTCTAGAACAGGGAGATAGTGGGACTAGCTCTAGGACAGGGAGAGAGATGGACTAGCTCTAGAACAGGGAGATAGTGGGACTAGCTCTAGGACAGGGAGAGAGGTGGACTAGCTCTAGAACAGGGAGATAGTGGGACTAGCTCTAGGACAGGGAGAGAGGTGGACTAGCTCTAGAACAGGGAGATAGTGGGACTAGCTCTAGGACAGGGAGAGAGATGGACTAGCTCTAGGACAGGGAGATAGTGGGACTAGCTCTAGAACAGGGAGAGAGATGGACTAGCTCTAGGACAGGGAGAGAGGTGGACTAGCTCTAGGACAGGGAGAGAGGTGGACTAGCTCTAGAACAGGGAGATAGTGGGACTAGCTCTAGGACTGGGAGAGAGATGGACTAGCTCTAGAACAGGGAGAGAGGTGGACTAGCTCTAGAACAGGGAGATAGTGGGACTAGCTCTAGGACAGGGAGAGAGATGGACTAGCTCTAGGACAGGGAGAGAGATGGACTAGCTCTAGGACAGGGAGAGAGATGGACTAGCTCTAGAACAGGGAGATAGTGGGACTAGCTCTAGGACAGGGAGAGAGGTGGACTAGCTCTAGAACAGGGAGATAGTGGGACTAGCTCTAGGACAGGGAGAGAGATGGACTAGCTCTAGGACAGGGAGAGAGATGGACTAGCTCTAGAACAGGGAGATAGTGGGACTAGCTCTAGGACAGGGAGAGAGGTGGACTAGCTCTAGAACAGGGAGAGAGGTGGACTAGCTCTAGAACAGGGAGATAGTGGGACTAGCTCTAGGACAGGGAGAGAGGTGGACTAGCTCTAGGACAGGGAGAGAGGTGGACTAGCTCTAGAAGGGGGCGATAGTGGGACTAGCTCTCGGACTAGCGGAGAGATGGACTAGCTCAGTAAGAGCATTTAGTGTTCTCTCAGGAATGGCTGCAGACACCAGTCGAATATTAGGCCCTTGATGATGATGATGGTCGTAATGACCAAGATTATGGTGGTGACAATGACAAAGATGATGGTGATGAAGATGATTATGGTGGCGATAGTGATACTAACAATTACAATACAGATGTTGTTGCTGATGATGAAGATGATGAAGGCGTTGGTGGTGGTGATGATGAAGATGAGGAAGGCGTTGGTGGTGATGATGATGGAGCTGTTAAATTGCTCAAGTAAAATCTCAGCAGCTGAGATATCTCTATTACACAGTCGGACGCTCCCAGCATTCAGCTTAATTACCCACTTCCACGGCTGCACAGTACAATCCCCAGCTGGGGATTGAACCTGCAGTCTTCAGGTCATAAGTCTGCTTGCCACTAGGCCTCGTTTCCTGAGCCAAACACAGTTATTTTATTCTGTTTGGACTGAGAGCTTTTCACAGAGGAAGCGGTGCCCACACCATTCGTTACAAAGACGAGAGCTGCTCTGGACACGCAGCCAATAAACGAGTTTGTCCAATTCTGCCTGCGATGCATCCAGGAGTGCTACATCAGCGTACACTCCGCTGCTGGACAGGGGAAGGGCTGGGTTGGGAGAGGGGGTCAGGGAGGAGGTAGGGGGGGGGGGGGCGGGGTGAGGATGGGCCAGGGAGGATGGCTGGGAGGGGGCGGGGAGAGAATGATAAGGAAGGGATAGGGATAGGGGGGAGGGAGAGAGGCAGGGAAGGGGACAGGGAGGGCAGTGATATGGGCAGGGGGATGGAGGCAGAAATGGAGGGGGGGTACGGAGAGAGGCAGCGAGGAGGGCAGGGAAAGGGCCAGGAGTTGATCTGGAACACTCTAACCCAGCTGTGTTTCTAACACACCCCATCACACAGCACCTGTCAACTTTTCATCACCTTGAAAAGTGGGCTTTGTAGATTATTATACTGTATTACTGTATTTTCTGATCGCACACGCAACACAGTGCAATGTTATAATTATAGTTTGTGAATACTAAGGCATCCGGTTCAGGAGGAGTGTCTACATGGAACTACACAGCAGATGCGTGTCCTCCACAGATTCCAAACTATGTATCCATGCAGGCAGATACAATCGTGCGTGTGAGAGTTTTTGTGTGTAGGCCTGTGGATGTTTGTGTGTGCTCATGTGAGCTTTCGTGTGTGTAGGCATGTGTGTGTGTGTGCATGGTTTACAGTAGTTCTGGGTTCATTCTCATCTCAGTTCTGAAGGGAGTGGGCAGGCAGTTAGTGGGGAGGGGGTGCGGGGGGGGGGTGCATGGTGGTGATGGGCTTGTGGTTGGCTGAACAAGTGAGGAGGGGTAGGGGGAAGGAGGGAGGGAGGGAGGGGGGGTCAGAGCCTGTCCTCGTGGTTATGAAGGAGAAGCAAACCATTCTGACAATGACAAATGAACCATCTCCTCTCCCCCCCAACTGCCAGCTTCATCCTTCTCACACTCCTCTGTCTCCCCCTCACATTCGCCTCTCACCCCCCTCCCCCCCCTCCCCCCCTCCCCCCCTCCCCCCCTCTCCACCACCCTCGGCCCCCATCTTCCTCATTTTCACACCTCCCCAGCTCTCTTTCTGCCTCCCTACTTTTCCTCTGTCCTACATCCACCAGCCCCCCCCCCCCTCCCATCAACCCCCCATCACCCCACCCACCCTGAATCCTCCTTCCTCTCCTGCTCTCATTCTCTGTTCCACGCCTTGCTGTCGAAGCACGAGAGCCGTTTCCCTGGGATACGAGGTCTCCGTTCATGATGATATTTAGGAGACACTGATTTCAGCATACGACAAACTCCTGATTCCTGCTTGCTCAGCTCAGTATCACAGCCACCCATAAACCTTTCAATTGTATAAAAGGCTTTGCAGGTTTCACGAATTCTATCATTTTCTCAATAGTATGGTCACAGTCTGGTGGGATTGAACAGGGGTACAGGGATTGTTTGTGTGTGTATGTGTTTGCGTGTGTGTGTGCGTTTGGGGGTTGAGGAGAGAGGAGAGCGATCATCTCTGATTATTGTTGAGGTGGAAAGATTACCCTGCAGCTCTTAACAGACTCTCTCCACTTGTGGGTGTTGCAGTGGGAAGCCAGGTAAAAAAGACAATTACCTGCTTGGCTTCCTTTGCTGTTGTTCCATATTTTATTTCTCCCTCAACCCTGATAAGGAAGGAAAGATCAGCTCAGCCTATCACAGTCATCCTAGGCTCTCCAGGCCTCAGCCAATACAGAAGCCCATTATGCTAAACACCAAATATTTATTATATAATAGCACAAGGCTGGCAAAACTCAATTTTCAATAGTAGCAAGTAAGTAATTGCATGCAGGAGTTGAGCCGTACGGTGTCACAATACCCATCGTCTTGTTCATGAAGGCAAACAATGCAAGGGACACCGTCCATTTTCTGCACGACAAATTGTGAGGCTAACAGTTATTCTATTCAGCACACTTTACACAGATGCAATCCACAAAAATAGAGTGCATTTTTATGAACATGGAATAGCAAATTAAGTGGTTTTGTTGATAAGTTAGCATGTGGTCAATACTGGAGTGATGAATCTGGTCGAACGTGTGTGTTTGTGTTAACGTTTCGTTTCTGTGCGATATGTAGTGCTGGAGACAGGAACTACTGGTAATGAGAGCTGTGACAAATAGTCCAAATAAAGCGCGGATATTGCTCATCAATTCTCAAGCAATTTTGCAAGGAACAACTGTCCAATTACGGTGAGGACAAATGTTTTACCTCATACCTCTAGAGTAAACAGCCAACAACATTGCCTTTGTGTGTTACCTGAAAAACAGCCTATATCACCAAGCTTGTCCACCGATTTCTCAAGCAGCTCCAGCTCTAGGCACACTGCAATATAATCATACTGCGATTTTAAACGGTGGTTCAGAAATCGGATTCAGATTTGTATCTCTCTTCTAGCCCTTCTTGATAAATGTCAGGGTAAACAAAGCACTCACGGAGAACACTGAGCTGTGGCTCTGTGGGATTTCAGCTCTCAACACTGTGATTATCAAAAGCAGCGGGAGTCCATCCTGGAAAGGCATCTTTCTGATTCGCAGCCGTATGAAATGTCACCTGGGATTTGACAAGTATTATATAAAACAGCCAATCCCCTTTGGAGCTATTGTGAGCACAGACAGATGTATTGTTTGCCATTCTTCTCCAGAAAGAGAAGTGGCCTTCCAGGTGACCCGTGTCATTGCGTGATGAAGCTAATTATTAGCTAGGGAGATGATTGTCAGTGCCTGTTGATAAGGGACTGAAGGCCTCATTACCCTGTTTAGACACTGGTTGAGATGATGTGTGACACGGTGGCGGAGATAACATCACTTTCTCACATCGACGGTTTAGTTGTTCTTTACAATGTCACGTTCTCCCCTCATCTAAAATTCTGTCACATGTTAAGAGGAATTTCCTGACTATTTACTCACTAGTGATTGTGTTTGTACTTGGTGTATCGTGTTGACACGGCAGAAAGAGAATTTAATGTTTTTTTCCCCGTTCGTTCGTTATTTTCTTTTGATATCAAAGCTAAGCTGAACTCGCTGGGACACGTTTTGGACCGGGCGAACATCGGGAACGCGTTTCGGTTACCTTGAAAAAGAAAGTGTGGGACTCAGGCAGCATTAGAACATCAAAGCCATCATCGTCCTTTATTTAACATCTGCCAGCACGCACGCAAAATGCCCCCCAACGCAACTTGAGTGCTTGCGCGCTTCAGTTTGGAAGTGATTAAAGCGTTTTCTCGATTATTCTCTACAATTATTAACAAAGAGTCCCAGCTGGGGGGGAGGGGGTTGGAAAACGAACCTGCACTCCCCTCTATTTGTTCCGACATCGTCATGGTAGCACAGCTGGGGACCAACTGCATGTGCTCTTTCCCTTGCATTGCTATGGCATCACAGCTGGGCGTCGGATCGCGTGGCCCAGCCCTTGTCCGGGTTCCCGTGGCTCTGATGTTCAGCAGCACAGCTGGAGACGGCCAGCTGAAACCTCCTGCCCATCGCTCCTCCGTCTCCACGGCTACGCGGCCTTTAGCCTCCGAGGCGTCTTCCGCTAGGACGCCGTCTTGGTTCTTCTTCTCTGGTTTCGGCACAGCTGCAGCATTGTTTTACCTCATAGGGTTGTTGAAGCGTTTTCCAAATGTGTATCAACATCTCAATCTCACGTCCTGTCTGCTGCCCCTGGGCGTCCAACCCAGAGGGCGATAAGACTTTATCAGTGCTCCTGACCCACTGACCTGGAATATTCCCCCAAGCCACGTGCAGACTTTTAAAATGTGCGCATTCCCCAGTTTCTCATCCTTCCAGAAGATATGATAGGCTATATGTCTGTCTTAACAAGCAATCTTGTCTTTTTTTTTATATATCAGATATGTCCAACGTTCATATTTAAAAAATAAAAAATAGAGTAGAGGCGTTGATCGATGGAGCAGGTATAGGCCTAGTTATCAGAGGACTTCAAACAAATCCCTCGACAGCGTCTGAATCAGAGTTCGTGTAAAATGTATTTATTTCATCTCCACTGTTCCAGTGTTTGACAGCAGACAGGTCCTTGGCCACAGCACACAGTTCTATGTACATAGCATCCAGTTTCCCCAAAATTCTACTCAGCAAAGTCATTTTCCTGTAGTTTCTCTCTTTAGGCAAACTGACAGTGCAAACAATGACTGCTTACTTGGGCTAGCAGCAATTATAGTGTTGTCAAAGCCTTTCAGGCAAAGACAGGAATCAAATTAATACAGGTTGTCCACTGCTTATTAAGTATAGTAGACTCATCGGAACACACTTGTGTTTTGGTTTGAGAGCGCCTGCGAGTTTAACTTCAGCTCAGTCTGAGTCTGTGCATTTGATGAGGTTTCTGTATGTGTTTGATAAGCCTGTGTCCTTAATCACGTCTCTGTGAGTGCGAGATAAGCTCGGGTGTTTGATTATTGCTCTTCATAAAGCCTGTGTCTTTGATCAATGTTCTCTGTGAACGTGTTTAAACACAACAGTATTTGAAATTCGCTCTGTGTAAATATCTTAAAACTAACGTATCAAGGCATGCTGTTGTTTGCAGTGAAGGGAGCCTTGGCTGTTATCATTCAATGGCTTGTGTGTCGACTGTCTGTTAGCTCTGTGAGGTTTCTGTGTTTATTTGTATTTGACAAAGCCAAATTGTAGTCTGGTTATATGAGTGCACAAGGCCCGTATCTGATAATGGCTTTGGTTTATTTCATTAGATTCTTGATAAAAATCAGTGTATCTGATCGCGTATCTGTCGCTCTGTGTGTGTGTTTCAAACAGTCGGCGTATTTTGATTATAGCTATTTGTGCATTGCCTGATTACGGCTCTGTGACTTTGTGCATTTATTTTTCCAGCTCAGGGATTGTTTGTGTCTTGAAGCCTTGCATGCCTCGCTGTTGGCCACGGTCAGTGACTCAGAAACAATTACCTTTGGGGGACCTTGATGACTTGAACATAATTCAATTAATTTTCCTTGAGTTCACTGGTATTAATGCTCACCAGATAGTAGTGGGTTATGGCTGCTCGGAAAGATACGGAGAGATAACCTTTGCTGTGTTGCTAACACTCTGATTAACATTTTCTATATTTTTTATTTACAACACACAGGGAAACATGAAAGAGTCTCTCGGCTGTTGTATTGATCTGAGGTAAAGTACAGTAGATGGATAGCCTTAAAATTCCCTTTTCATGAAGGATGGGTTTTCGTGCAGATGATGTGTGAGAGACCGGCGCGGGTGGGTGGAGGTTGCGGACAGAGGTTTTGACGTGCCGCGCGGTAGACCCAACACACCACCTGGGGGTCCGGGGTCAGGTAATGGGAGCGCGGGCGTGCACACGAGGCTGGGAGGGCTGAACAGGAAGGAACACAGATGCCTCTGTGGTGTCTGAAATGGAGGGAGTTGCTAGGATACAAGGGAAAAAGAGATTGGGGTGCTTTCTCAGAGCACACAGTGGATGTGTGCGTACTGGATTCTGATGTCAAGCAAACCATTGGCAGTGATTGCTAGGTGCTTAAGGCCGAGATCGCGTGTCAAATATGCCCACAAAGTCCAGGGGCCTGGAGAATACTGTCGGTAAGTCCAGGAAGAGGGAAGGCATCCACAAGCTTTCTCTCTCACAGACGACTTGAAGCCGACACTGGAACACACAGCCTGGTGTCGAAAGGAGAAAATCATTACACACAACCTTAGCAGCTCTGTGTATGCATAATTTAAAGGGGAGATGTATCGGTAATTGGCAGGGTTTAAGCATCTAGAGCTGAGGTAATTGAACAGTCTCCCCTCTAATGGAAGCGTGTCGGACATGGTCTTCCACCCAGCCGACAGTGAGTGACAGCGAATCAGGGAGAGTGAGGGAGAGGGGGCGGGGGAGACGGGGCGGGGGGCGGGGGAGAGGTGTGGAAATGTAGCCTTTATTATTCTCCGGGCTGTGGAGATGAAGATGTCATGAGGAGACGGTGCTGGGTCATGTTGCTCTGCTCTCTACCTCTTCAGGCATGTTCCACCTCTCTCTCTACCTCTTCAGGCATGTTCCACCTCTCTCTCTACCTCTTCAGGCATGTTCCACCTCTCTCTCTACCTCTTCAGGCTTGTTCCACCTCTTTTCCTCAGTATTAATCTTAATGATGCACGGTTAAAAGCTCAGGAAAAGGCAGAGTGCTTTTGGCTCATCCCACCTCCCCTGGCTGCAACACACAGCACCATTAGGTCTACTGTTTCATCCTCCCATCCTCTTAGCCACCACCTGGGGAATAGCCCTGCTCAAACCCTGGATCGGCTTCTCCAGCGAGGGTTTGCTGAACAAAGATCTCTTTCTATGAGCGTCCGTGAAGCTCTCTGTGACATTGCTTGTAAAAAGAGCTTTTAAGATAAAACTTGATTTGATTTCCCGACCTGCAGTAACCTTCTATACAATAACTAATATCGTACGGTTTGATGGTGAACTGGGACCGACTGGGAAATAATGCCTGTCGGATTCGGAGAGTGATGAAAGAGATGGCAGGAAGCTAATACCGTCCACCCCTCCCCAGCACATAGCGATGCAGGCACGGCCCTTCCTGTCCATTCATGAATCACCATGACTGGGGTAGACACTGTAGGAAAGCACCAGGACTCATAAATAAAGCAGGAACCAGCGAGCATCTGCCACTGACTCACCCAGCTCCACTCCCTCTGTGTTACGCAATGAGGAGAGGGAGGAAGAAAACATAGACCCTGCAAACCTACCGCAGAGGACCAGAGACTAGCTGGAGAACAGAGTCCACCCAGGAACCCTTCTCTCCCTCTCCCTCTCCCTCTCCCTCTCTCTCTCTCTCTCTCTCTCTCTCTCTCTCTCTCTCTCTCTCTCTCTCTCTCTCTCTCTCTCTCTCTCTCTCTCTCTCTCTCTCTCTCCCTCTCTCCCTCCCCCTCTCTCTCCCTCTCTTCCTCTCCCTCCCCCTCTCTCTCTCTCTCTCTCTCTCTCTCTCTCTCTCTCTCTCTCTCTCTCTCTCCCTCTCCCTACCTCTCTTTCTCTCCCCCTCTCCCTCTACCCCCCCCCCCCTCTCTCTCTCTCTCTCTCTCTCCGGCCGCTGTTAGCAGAGTAACGCTACGGCTGTTTGTGGAAAGGTGAAGGGAGATGTTGGTAAAGCACATACATTTAATTTCTAGCCATTGATTCAAGATGGTCACCTGGATTTGGTTTTCTTATTGATCGGGAACATTAGGGATGGGGTGGCTATCTAATGCAGGAAATCGTTATCCGTAATGTCTAGATTGGATTTCTGCTCTCGTCTCAGGACTCTCCAGACACCCTCACATCAAAAGGCCACTAAAATGCCAGCAAGGAAATAGAGGCGTTTTTCACTGACTCTACCAATATGGGGGGAAAATTGGCAGGATTCCTCGAGTGGTTCGTCATTATCTCCATCAAATATCACAGCTCTCCTCCCGAGTATGAGCACTCATCCGCTTAAAATGTTTGAATTATGTCGGCAGTAAATCAAATTTAGATTAGCAAGAAATGATTCAAAACAGTTGGTTGTGTGTGGCTTTCCGAATTATTTTCCATATAATGGAGTTAACTCAAAGTTTTTCTTTCAATAGCGAGAACAACATTCTGTATATTTGATGAAGTGCATCAAAGTGAACGCAACGCAGGCAGACGTGGGATGTACATGAATCCCTCTGTTTGATTATTTATTTTCCCTCTGACAAGTTAATACGGGGCTCTTTGATTTGAACTCCAGCAGTATGTTAGGGTGCGTGTTTTCAGGCTTGTCTGCCGTACATGTTTATGGGGAGAGCTGATGTCAGGATGATTGGAAAAAGGCAGCTCTAAATATGTCACAGTGTATTTCCCCTAGTAGGGGGCCTCTGGGGGAAAATGATGTGTTTTTTTTTTTTTGCCTCAAACTAGGTTTCTAGGTTTAATTAAATAATAAGTGGTAGTCAATAAAACCAAGCAACTCTTGATGTAACAAAGTTATCTCTCTCTTTTATTTTCTCTCTCTTCCTCCCTCTGTCTTTGTCTCTCTCTCTTTCATTTTCTGTCTTCCTTCCTTCCTTCCTTTCTCTCCCTCTCTCTCTCTCTCTCTCTCTCTCTCTCTCTCTCTCTCTCTCTCTCTCTCTCTCTCTCTCTCTCTCTCTCTCTCTCTCTCTAGCGTCTCGTTCTCGACACGCAACACACACACACTAATGCTCTCTCTCACACACACACACAACTTTTGCACACTTAAAGGAACCTGAGTATTACAGTAGTTCACTGGATTCCACAGTCCCAGAGCAATATCATACCCTTTATATCCATCCTACAAAGATCCAATAGCAGAGTCAATTACTTAGGACATTTATGGGGACATTTAAGCGGATAAAGTTCCGAAAAATTGTTCCCATTTGTTCCTAGCTTGTCAGAAAACCTTCCTGTTAAACTAAAATTGCACTACAGGCCTTTCTGAAACGACTCAGCGACACAGACTGGTGTGTGAGCGAGGTCTCACGGCAGAACCCTTTCCCCGCATGGCTGTGGGGCATCTGGCAGCCGTGTCCAGTGATGGACAGGGTCTAACACCGGGGTCTGTGTTTACGTGACTCCTCAGCAGCGGATGCCAGTAGCTCCAGTGCTGTAAATGTGATTTTTAAAGCTGCTCTATCCTCTTTCTGAAGGATTTGCTGTGCAGCGGATCACATTCGTTTGAGTGTGGCTACGCTACGCTATGTGGAGACCGCCGGGTTTGGTTGAGGCCGCCAGCCCTCCCTCACTGCCTCTGACATCGTCTACACCCGTGGTCCGCTCTCGGCGTACCTCTAAAACACACAAATCCAGCTTCTAAGTGTCTTACCAAAGGAAACTCCTGAACTGCTGGTTTAAGTTAATGAGATGTCCTTAGTGTTTGAGAGGGGAACCAAATCCAGCAGCTCCGTCCTGGCTGCCTAACAGGCTATTTCACGGATTACCTGCTCACTCTGGAAATGATCAGGTAATTGAAGATAACGCCACTCCAGTCTCCAGATAGTAGCATGTCAATGCTCATATTAAGTTGGCATAATAATTGGGCTTCAGATTGTCAAGGCACATTTAGACCTTCACAGAAATCAAGTTCTCTTTTTTAATACCCATGGGAAAATGGAGCCAGATGGAGACAGAGAAGAAGTCTTTTTATTCGTCCATTTGATGTGGGGAACAGCTCGTCGACGTTGATGATTTGTGAACAGTACTAGCGGAGACAAGATTAGAGTTCCTGTGTGGTTGATATGCTTCAAAGTGAAAGCTGAAGACAACGTCACTCTGTTGGCTGGCGCACGTGGCACATAGTTCAAATCAATAGCCCAATGAAAGCATTGTAGAATGGAATGGGAGGCCTCTCAGGCTTGTGTTTACAGGGTAAACAGGCCGCAGAGAGCCTGCGGTAATTATGAAGCATTTTATGCTGTTGATAAACTAATGAGTGTCCATTTTATTAGAGGGGATCCAATAGACCACCTGCTCCTTTCAATCCCTGGCCTGTGTTGAGACCGGTCCTCATTCATTCACCTCATAAATAATGACCGGGAATAAGAGAGCGGAAAAAACAGCGGGAAAAAAACAGCCCTCTAATTGTGTGTGGCTGATTTAAACTCATTGGCTGTTATGAATGTGTTGTTTTGTGAAGAGGGCTTGTTGCATTTCATTTCCAAGAACTGGAGGTAGCCCACAACCCCCAGAGATTAATTTAGTTATAAATAGCCAGCATTCAGAAACCAAGCCTATTCCTAACTGATAAGGTCCGGTTGATCAATGCTGGTGTTGATTGATTCGCATGTCTCCTGAGGTTCCTCTAGATAATCCCCCTCTCCTCTGGATACAGGCTGGGGAGGGGGGGCTTTCTGACACGGCACCACACAAGCGTACAAAAGCCATGGCATTGTGTAACTGAGCGTTACTTTGGCAGCGCGTTGGGTAACCACCCAAACAGACTTCGTAGGGGTGAAGGAGCTGGAGAGGTTCTGGTGAGGGAACACAGGCTGTCAGAGCTGTGCTGCTACAAGATTCAGGAACACAGGCAGGAACTAATGCTGTTTGATGCATTAACCATGAAGATGGGGGAAGTGTAGGTGTGTGTTCCTGTTCATGCCTGTGAGTGTGTGTAGTGTGTGTGTAGTGTGTGTGCACATGTGTGTGTCTGCAATGTGCACGTGCATTGTGTGTACGTGTGTGAAAGAATGGGTGTGTGTGCACTTAGTGTTGTGTACTGTTTTGTGCCTGTGTGTGTGTAAGTGACGTTGATGTGTTTTGATGTATTAATGATGTGTTTGTGTGATTGAGAGGCTCTCTGTGTTGGGTTGGTTGAGCACTGAATCTTCAATCAGTGTATCTTAGGGTCCCTCTGAACAGACACACTGCAGCGTTCAGCGAGAAACAAAGTGTAGCTGTGATTGTGATGAGCGTAAGATAGATCTATTGGCAATCTGGGAAGGTATGTTTGTTTGTTCTGATTGACACTTGTGACTTTTTTCTCTATACCGTATTTTCCGGACTATAAGGCGCACTTAAAAGCCTTTAATTTTCTCAAAAAGCGAAAGTGCGCCTTATAATCCGGAGCGCCTTATATATGGATTAATTCTGGTTGTGCTTACTGACCTCGAAGCGATTTCGTGTGGTACACGGCGCTCTGTCAAAATGTTTTAGTACGACTAAGCTACAAAGCCGCACCGCTTGCACCATTACGGCTACCGTAGTCAGGAGCGTCGCGGAGTAATACATACTGTGCTTCACCATAATATGGATTTGTTTCGCTTAATGCGCCTTATAGTCCGGTGCGCTTTATATATGAAAAAAGATCGAAAATAGACCATTCATTGACAGTGCGCCTGACAGTGCGCCTTTATCTTTTCGTGTCCTTGTTCCCTCAGACCTCGTGGACACAACTGTTAGCAGATCTCGCCAGAAGCTTTTTCTTTCAGGTGCCCGGACGTGAAATTCATCCACAAGATATTAGTGGTCACCCACTTACAATAACTTGCTCATGATAAAGATCATCTGATCAATAATGCAGAATGTAAGGCATCATGCATGTGGCGTTATGTTTCAGAGTCGTCTTCCTCCATAGGATGTGTGCCGTCTCCTACAGTAACCACAGATGACAGACACCCCCTGAAGGCGTCGATGTATAAATCCAATGTCTGCACCAGGCTAATTACCGGGAACAAATGACTATGACTTGTTTTGTATAGTTGCTTCTACCAAACAACGCTAGCAAAGACTTTTAGATTGTAAAAGATTGTCATTAACATGCAATAAATAGTTTAGTTTTCTTGAAATCATTTAACCCCCCCTACCTTAGAATCCATTTAAAACCTCCACTGTTATAGGGTCTCCCACTGTGTAAAATTAAATTATTGTAGCCTCTGGGTTACATGAATGTGCTTGGTTTGACACTTTAATTCACCAGAGAATTATTCGACTTTGGTTGTTGCCAAGCAACTCTCACAAAGAACTGGATGAATGCTCTTTTAGCATTGACAGGTTCAATCCCATCCCAATGTCTGTCCCAGATAGAACAAAATCTTAGTCACCACGCCGCGCCCTAATGTCCTCACCGCTTCCCTCCTTTACGTCATCTACACCCCGTACCCCGACGCTCTGCACCTCAGCACACCAAAGGGTTCCTCAGAAACTGACCCGTAGTTGTGTCAAAGAGTCAAGTCCTCCCTTGTGCTCTTTAAGTGTCAGACATGTTTGTGTAACAGGAGGTGACAGCATTGCCCACAGTACTTACAAGGTTCATGGTGCTTGTTCTCTGATGACCAAGACTTGACATGATGGGCCATGAAGATGTCAGATATGACTCAAATGAGCTGGGAAGGGATGGAATATTGATGCCAGCTAGAGAGCTTGGGGCCTTTTAGCAGAATTCCAGCTCTGAGTTTCCCCATATTATGACTTGAAATGCAATTTAATCAAATCTGTCATCAATCTCATTTTTATTTTTTTTTATGTTTCTCTTGTATTCTTTTTTTTATTATTATCCTGCAGCACCAAAACGTTACTCGTAATAGTTGGTGAGCTTCGCTGTATAAAAACACATAAACAGTATTATTTTGTCCATTGGGCATGAAAATAGCTGACATCACTGTGTAACTCACGAGGGATTAACAGCCCCGGTGGGATATTACATCACTTTGAGGGAAAGCCTTTTGTGATTACAGTTTATCAAGAGACAGCATGTTTCGTTTTATTTGTTTGTTTGTTTTTCAGTCCTCCGGTAATTACAGGGCCCCTGTCTAAATAGGTTTAATGCCCACTAGACACTCAAGCGCTCGAGAAGAAGACAGCGAAAGGAAACGAGAGTGAAACACTCGTTCAAACTTTTCACCCCCGACATGCATTCTCACTTAATTGGAAAAAGTGGATCAATGTGTTGTGATTACTGGGCTTCACGCGACGGTTTGTTTCTCGCTTACGACGCTGCTCTCCACCGTGGGCCTGTGTGTTTTTCATTCCAGAACCTCTTCTTTCATGATCATCCCTCCCCTGGTCACCCCTGTCACTAGGGATCACTAATCAGCTTTTAATTCATTAAGACAGCGAGAGACCTGCAGATTCATCAGTGAGGAACCCATCCCCAAACCGCCCTCCCCTCTCCCTCCCTCTCCTCCCACAGACTCCTTACGGGGTAAATAGTGGTAGAATGTGGACAATCAGGACTTCTTTTTTTTCTCTCTGATTCCTTGTTCCTGGTTCCCCAGCGCCCACCACCTTTTGATGGTAAAAAAATAAAAGAATGCCTTTGATATACTTTTGATACTCCCCAACTAGATTGTGGGCTGCCCAACCATGTGATTGAAGGTCTGGAGACCCACAGAGCAGCCTGCTCAGATAGCCTCATCTCTTGATCTGATGGTTTTTGGTGTGTCGTTTTTCTGCCTCGTTGGCCCGTGTTAGGGCCCCGCTGAATCCTTTCGGTTGTCAGGCGGAGATCAATGAAGGGAACCGGTCCCAGGGCTTTCACAGTGGCAGTGCGCTCGTAGGCATAGATGAAATAGGCAGCTCCGAATCTAATTAAGCATGATTTTTTAATGTCATCAGTTTCCCTTGATTTGATAAGATGAAGGGGACATGCAGGATGCCCGGCAAGCTGCGCGGAGAGGATTACTTAGAAATGAGATGCAGATGCGTTTCCTAGATCCTCTAACTCCTGGAGTGACTCTTCACTCAGGGCGTCTTGGACGGAGGCGAACCATTCCAGATGAGTCGGACCGCAAGGAGCTATTTTGGGAGACAACAAGAGGAAGCGCGAGAGAAAGGGACAACGACAGAACACGAGACTCGAGTAGGCCTAGAAAGTCTTAAGCATGCTTGAAGGGCTTTGTCATCTCTCTCTCCAATCCCATTAGATTCCTCCATCTCTCTTCAGAGGAGTGTGCCCGCCTCGCAGCCAGATGCCGCACGAACAGAGATATTAACTCTGAGGAAAGAGAACTTTGAGATGGAATAAGAAAGTGGGATATTGAGGATTAATTTCTCTGGTGTCTGGCTGCTCATTTTCACTGGCTCCTCACAGTGCCACACCTCCCCCATATCCTGTCACTCTCTGGACTGTCTCTCTATCCTTTTTTATCTTTTCCCCCTATCTCTCTCTCTCTCTCTCTTTCAACCTCTACCTGTCTCTCTCTCTCTCTCTCTCTCTCTCTCTCTCTCTCTCTCTCTCTCTCTCTCTCTCTCTCTCTCTCTCTCTCTCTCAACCTCTACCTCTACCTCTACCTCTCTCTCTCTCTCTCTCTCTCTCTCAACCTCTACCTCTCTCTCTCTCTGTCTCTGTCTCTGTCTCTGTCTCTGTCTCTGTCTCTCTCTCTCTCTCTCTCTCTCTCTCTCTCTCTCTCTCTCTCTCTCTCTCTCTCTCTCTCTCTCTCTCTCTCTCTCTCTCTCTCTCTCTCTCTCTCTCTCTCTCTCTCCCTGTCTCTCAGTCTGTCACTCACCTTCCAGCCTGAAATTCAGGCTTTCTAGATCGACAGCCTTGATGATGACGTTGGGGGCCATGTTATGTGATTGGTTCATGTGCCTGTGGTTGACATGCCCCAGTGTACAGTGCTGTAAATTACTGTTAATGTTGATCTTTTAAGGCTGTGTCCATTATGCAGATTTATTTCTATTATACTGCGCTGTAAAAGCCAGCCTGGCTTGTGAACTGAATGTGTTCCAGAGAGGAAGGGGTATGCCTGGAAAAGGGGTCTGTTTATTTCCACTCAGCTCCACAAGCCAAGAACACGGGAAAAAACTAGGTGACTGGAGTAAAAAAAGAAATAAAAAAAGGTCAGAAATGAGACAGTTCTATTGAGTAACGATTACAAGAGACTTCTATAAATGGGTTGTGTAGCCAAACACATACACTGTTTTGTATTGGAATGCCCTCACCTTTTCCCTGTTGCAGGGAACTGTCATTGATCCATTTCATCATTCACAGTCGAGGTATACATGCTCTGGAGCTGGAAGGCAGACTTTTCCCATTGAATCTCAGTTATGGGCTCTTTCCAATGTCATGAAATGGGTTTTTCTACCCATGGTAAAGGGAAACGGCAGATGTCTCCGTGGCCCTGTGATATGAAAAATTCAATTTAAAAGGATGAGAGAAAGAGTGGTGCGTGGCCTATATTCATTCCCCCACACCGAGAGATATGAGAATGATGTTCTATTGTGAGGGGGGAAATGATGCCAATCGCGCTGCCGAGAAATTCCTTCATAATTCAATTCAATTTCCTCTAAATCCCAATGGCAAGCAACTCTGCCAAGAGATGGGAGAGTGACAGAGAGACAGAGAGGGAGGGATAGAAAGCAAGATGGAGGGACACAGAGCAGTGCAGGGAGATTGAGACCAAGCAGACAGGTTTCCCTTTTTTTTCCCCTCAGAGGTACAGTACAGTGAGTGTGTCAAGAAGCATGGGCGAGAGAGAGAGCCAGAGAGCCAGAGAGAGGATGGGCTGGCACCTAGGGGTGAAAACGGGAGTGCTGATCTATATATCATCTGCTGTATCATTCATCGGAACAGCTTCTGAGATCATATACAAGAAGTCTGAGCCCATACTTGTTTGGTATTTCCTTAAGCTCGAGTGGAGCATCATGAAAACATCTTAGAGAGATCCACAAATGTACACACATATATAAATACTAGGCAGAAATACATTAACATTTAGTCATTTAGCAGACACTCTTATCCAGAGCGACTTACAGTAAGTACAGAGACATTCCCCCCGAAGCAAGTAGGGTGAAGTGCCTTGCCCAAGGACACAACGTCATTTGGCACGGCTGGGAATCGAACTGGCAACCTTCAGATTACTAGCCCGACTCCCTCACCGCTCAGCCACCTGACTGAATAGAGGCAGTTGAACACCAGGTTCTTTCACCACACTGTGGGTTACTGTGTGAAGTCATGCCACGCATCCTAGTTTGTTGTCTTAAACTCCTCAGATAGTTTGAGGCTGAGCTTGTCAACTCTTGCCCCGACGTGGTGTCGGCGCGGCGATGCGGTGTGTAAACTCGGGTGTTCCCTCTCGGTTGCTGCCGTGAGGAGAGCCTGGCGCCGGCACGCGGGGCGGGCACGCGGGGATCAATGAGCCGCCGTCTCCGAAGGTGTGGAGAGCAGAGGAAAAATGAGCCGTTGCAACAAACATGACAATGAGGAAGTGCTCCTCTGCGGAGAAGCAGCAAGCATAAAATCATAGAAAGTGAAGCTGAGGCAAAAGAATTGCGTGTGGATCTGTTTTTATTTTTCCGTTTCACTCCCATATCCTCCTTCGCTCCCCTGCCCACAGCCCCCCTTGTCTCCTCCCCCCACCCTCGACCCATTCTCCACCCCCCACAGCCCCCTCTCCATCTCTCTTACTCTCTCCCTTCCTCTCGCTCTCTGTCGCCCTCCCTTTCCCTTTCCCCCATACAGTTGTTTTTTGTAGGTGCAATAGCTTGGAGGCAAAGCAGTGTGGAACGAGAGTCTTCAAAGAGTCTTGGCTTATCAAAGAGACACAGCCACCAGAAAACTGGAGGACAGGAGGGCGGAGGCGGGGGGTGGGGTGTCGAGGGGGAGCGAGGGATGAAGGGAGGGTGGAGGGGGGGGGGAGAGACAGACAGGGTCTTCAGTGTACTGGGGGTCAGCATGGGTTTGGTTCGAGGATGAAGGGAGGAGCGTGAAGGAGAGACGGCAAAAGGAGAAAGAGGAGATGGACTGAAAGCGACAGAGCGAAGGAGAGGAAGTGAGAAATGCCTACATTAGCAACGCAATTATGTCAGGCCTCTCGCACACAACAGTGGCTCCCTGCTTTTATGTTTCTGGACTTTTTTTTGGAAGTGGTGTTTTATTACAGGGGGAACGCTGCACTTAGAACTGGGTGCAGTGGCCTTGAAATGCCATAATGTTGTCACAGCAAAACCATGCATTACTGCGGCGAGGTCCACAAGGTGTGGATGTAGCTGCCACATTTAATGACGAATGTCACTGTTCACAGCATTTCATATGACAGGAAGCGGGAGCGATGGTGTGAATGAATCACTTCCTCCTCTGTCTCTCCAGTCTGAAGTTACACCTCGCTCTGCTCTCCGTCCCAGAGAGAGAGAGAGAGAGGGGGGGGGGGCGTTCTCGGCCCGGACCACACCTCGAGTGAGACAGTCAAGCTGAGCGGCCAGAGATATGAGCCACTGGCTGGAGGATGGAAAAGAACCATGCCTGGCTTCTCCCAAACTTATATCTCCTCCTCCACCTGCTTGTACACTCTGTAGATGATGTGGGGAGAACGGGCAGCCAGGCAGATAGGGCTGGCGTGTCGAGTTGGAGGTTGGCTCTCGCTGCCTCGCCGTCACACTGAGCCAGCTCCCGTTCAGTCCCGGGGTGGTCCATATGTGCGCATGAAAAATCCATGCAGCACATGTTCTCCGGATGAAGACGTCTGTGACTTCTGACATCGATCAGATTCCCTAAGCCAGGAGTTCAGGCTGCTGTACAGGAATGATCTCCTTGTTGTTGTTCTCCCCCCCAACCCCCCTAACTCCTAAACCCCGACCAGTTCATCTCCACCCTCCAGTGCTACAGAATCTATCAACCCCAGCATCATCCTCCCCCTCTGGCCCTCAGCCTTGACCCAGTCTCAGAGCTCCATTCCCATCACTCTCCTTCCCCCTCCCTCATCCAGCCCCTCTCCCCCCCTCCCTCACCCCGCCCCTCTCCCCCCCTCCCTCACCCCCGCCCCTCCATAGCCCAGGGGGCCTGGTTGGGGAGTTGTGTTCAAACTTAAAGGGGAGAATCTCTTCCTCATCTTCTGCTTCTATACTCAGGGAAAATGCTGACTCTCTGGAGCCATGCCTGGAGGAACAGTTTAAGCAAGGATCCATATTTAAGGAGCTAAATGCCCCTTTACATTTAAATAGTAATGTGTCTGCCTGGCGAATGTCCTTTTATCACATCCTTGGAGCTCTGCTGGAGAACATCCTTCCTGTGGACCCGCCTTGACCAGACATATTGTCCCTGATTGAAAAATCACAATAGCAACAAATGGGGCAAATAAAATATATATATATATAAAATAATTCAAATGTTCATCGCAGGTTCCATTGTTTCCAGGACCCTGCAGAGATCAAACGATTGCCGAACATTCTCTTTGTCCATGCAAAACACAGGATTCTCTCTCTCAGAAAATTGAGCAATTGCACTTGGGGTTCTAGACAAAGGCTAGTGAGCACATTTTACAGTAGATAAAACAATGTCACTCCTATTTTACATCTATGTTTCACTAGACACTCGGAGGGTAGGTCTTCATTACAGATCAAAGAGTTTAATGAAGGGAGGGAACACATTAAAGATTTAGCTCTGAGACACATGGATTGTGAGAGAGAGAGGCATGGAGAGAGAGGTGAGAGAGGTGGGAGAGAATGAAGGAGAGGCTGGGAGAGGGGAAGGGACAGTGAGGAAGTGAGATGGAGAGGGAAACAAAGAGGGAACGAGGAGGAAAAGGGAGTCCAAGTGCTTTTAGATGTACCGAGAATCAAAGATGGTTTAAATGTTTTACTTGATGGATAAAGCTCACTCAATTTTCCACCTGAAATGTTATCTATGAGCTATTCATATAGCCGTGACCATTTTCACTGGGGCGTGTGGGTAGACGGAGAGAGGTGGAGAGGGAGAGGGAGAGACAGAGAGAGGGTGAGAGAATGAAAGATGATAGAGAGGGAGATAGAGAGAGGGAGAGAGGGAGAGGAAGAGAGGGAGGGAGAGAGGGAGAGACAGAGAGAGGGTGAGAGAATGAAAGACGATAGAGAGGGAGATAGAGAGAGGGAGGGAGGGAGAGAGGAAGAGAGGGAGGGAGGGAGAAACAGACAGAGGTAGAGAGCGTCGTGTTGATCGCATGCAGTGCAGAACCCTGACGGTTTTGATTGATTGCGAGCAAATAAATGACAGAACGATGAAAACCAGCGAGAGCAAACGGGGTTAAAGAACGATCAGGGCTGGATGATGCACGCATCGCGACGGCATTCGCGCTCCGATAGATCCGATTAATGACACTGTGTTGATAGCACTAATGCACGCTCTAAAAGCTCTCTTTGAATAGCTGGTGGGCACAGTGCTAACATCACTGAGGTAATGGTACCAATCCTGGCTGAAATGGATGTGCATGTCAGAGAGAGAAAGGTGGAGCTCTGGCCCATATTATTGATTGGAGTCCACTCTCCCAGGCAGCGGACAGAGAACCGGGGCCTTTTCTGCTGTATCAGTAGTTTCCTCGGTTTTACGAGGGCTGTGTGGGGGTGTTGGGGTGGAGGGGGGGGGGGAGAGCCGGGGGGAAGCGTTTGATTGCGTTTGCCGGCCACGCGGAGAGATCGCCGGCGGCCGTTGCTAAACTGATCTGTGAACGGGGAGTCTCCTTCTCTCTAAGTTCAAATACCGCCAGCGCAGTCTGCGCTGTAAACGCCAGACGTGTTCTCACAATTCAAACACACAAAAAAGAAAATGTCTGTTGATCTCTCGTCTCCGTGAGCTGTTTCCGCTAGCTCTGCTGACCAGCACTCCTTTCTGCTTCCAGCACCCACATCGGCGAGTGACCTTCTCCACCACCAACCCCGTGCAGGACCCCCAGGACGCCTCCCAGCACAGCTACTACGACAGCGGCCTGGAGGAGTCAGAGACGCCCAGCTCCAAGTCGTCGTCCGGGCCTCGCATCGGGCCGCTCACCCTGCCGGAGGACCACTACGAGAGGACCACGCCCGACGGCAGCATCGGGGAAATGGAGCACCCGGAGAACGGTGAGCTTCCTGTCTCGGCGGTGTGTCCGTGTTCCGCGGCGGCGCCAGCATGTGGGCACGTTGTGACACGAGGGGGAGGCCGTGTTTGTGCTGGGCTGTTTGTTTGGAGGGCACGAGCGGGGGCACGGGCAGGGGCAGGGCTGGTGACAGTGACGTCTGTCGTGTTTACAGATGGCGTGTTGACACGTCTGCTGTGTTTGTTGTGTCTGGCGCAGTATGTTTGGGAGTGTGTGTGTGCGTGTTTGTTTGCCTGTTTGCGTGCGTGTGTGTCTGTGCATGTTTATACGCGTGTTTATACTTGTGTGTGTGTGTGTGTGTATGCATGTGTTTGTGTTTATGCATGTGCTTGTTTCTATGCGTGTGTGCATATGTGTGTGTGTCTGTGTGTAAGTAGGTGTGTGTGTGTCAGCAGTATGTCAGGGTCTTCTTCATCAGCAGACTCTCAGTCAGAACTCTAAGTCATTCTTAATGACCGTCTCTCACAAGTGTGCTAATTAAAAACCCCAACTAATGGAGCATTTGGCCTGTGAATAAATCTGCCCTGTGACATCTGTGCAGACAACACAGAGCGTTTGCCATCCACGTCCTCTGTCTCTCTCTCTCTCTCTCTCTCTCTCTCTCTCTCTCTCTCTCTCTCTCTCTCTCTCTCTCTCTCTCTCTCTCTCTCTCTCTCTCTCTCTGTCTCTGTCTCTGTCTCTGTCTCTGTCTCTGTCTCTGTCTCTTTCTCTCTGTCTCTTTCTCTCTGTCTCTCTCTCTCTCTGTCTCTTTCTCTCTGTCTCTCTCTCTCTCGGTCTCTCTCTCTCTCCAGCCAACTTATACAGGAGCTGGAGAGTAATAGCCTTCCAGTCCATTGTGCAGTCCGCCTTGCACACTTTCACAGCCAAAACTGTGTAAACACGTGTGCAACCTGCCTTTATTTCCATGGAGAGAACATATGCAGCTCTACCCATGCTGAAAGCAGAGGCCATCAACATCATTCATATGCCATGAGGAGAACATGGGGTCCGCTTGCTATTCAACATTATGCATTGACAGTTCAGTTCTGTACCACAGAAATCATCACTTTCAGAGAAATAAAACAACACTCTCAGGACCCATCATGCAACAATGCGTACATCACCTTGACATGACCATGTAACAGTGAATTGTCATTATTTCCCTATCTGTATCTTGTGATTTAATATCTAGTAATAACCTCTAATCCATCTGAATTTGCTTCTTTTTTTTATTTATATTTTTTTTTACAATTTCAAGAGCAGTCAAAAAAGTATCTTTGTGTCTTTTCAACATGAGACGGTTTCCTATTTCTTAAGAACACGGCTTCCTGTCGGTTTCCCAGCCAGGCTCTAGTGTAACGCAGGGAGGGGCTGTAAGGCTCAGCAGCGGGCGGGAGAGGGAACACACTGTTAGGGACTGTGATGTCACCCCCGCCCCTGCCTTGCTACACTGGCTGCTCACTGAGAAAGCGGCCGATTCGCTAACAGGTGCAGCCAGCCTCCTGTTTGAACGCTACTCTCACATGGAGTGTAGTATGATGTATTATGCATGTTCCTTTGCTTGTCTGTTGTTGTGTTGTGTTGTATACCCCCTACACACACACATTCACACACACACACACACAAACACACACACCTCCAACCCCTGGCCTATATGATCATTAATCAGAGAGAAAAAAACTGAAAACATCCTTTGAGAAATCAAGGGGTTTTGGAGCCGGGTTTGGCTGGGTGGAGGAGGCAAGGAGAGCCAGGTTTGGCTGGGTGGAGGAGGCAGGGAGAGCCAGGTTTGGCTGGGTGGAGGAGGCAGGGAGAGCCAGGTTTGGCTGGGTGGAGGAGGCAGGGAGAGCCAGGTTTGGCTGGGTGGAGGAGGCAGGGAGAGCCAGGTTTGGCTGGGTGGAGGAGGCAGGGAGAGCCAGGTTTGGCTGGGTGGAGGAGGCAGGGAGAGCCAGGTTTGGCTGGGTGGAGGAGGCAGGGAGACTGTGTTCTGGTGCTCGTCATGTAAAGGTTAAAAGCAGCGCAGAGAGACAAGGGGGGAGACAAGGGAGACGTGGCCTCCTGGCTGGGAGACTGGGAGGGGGGGGGAGGGGCGGGGGGGAGGGGGGCTCTGACGAGGACGCAAAAGCGCTCAGCGACGGTAACCTGGGCCAGGGAGACCGGATGAACCCAACCGCTAACCCAGGATAGACATAATTAAAATGCAATTCTCACTTTGGAGAGATTGTTGAGAGACACAGAATGATAGATGAGGAAGGAATGGGGAGAGACAGCAGGGGACCCTCCTCTCTCACATCTTTCTCGTGTGGGGGGGGGAGAGTTTTTTTTTCGTTATACCTTTGTTAGAGTGAAGGTGAGTGACAGGGTGACAGGCAGCGCTGTAGCTAGGCTCCACGCCGTGGTTTTGGGGATGACTGGCAGGCGGAAAGCGGGAAGGTGAGCGGCGTGCGTGTCACTCCATTTAAGCTGGATGAAAAGCAATATGTGAACCCCAGACTCCTGGCGTTTTCATCCTGGGCCGGTAGCCGCGACGGAGAGGATGTGATTCCCTGACGCGAGCTGGCCTTTTGTTGCGGGGGGGGGGGGGGGGGGTTCTACATTTTGAAAGTGTGCCTGTGGGCTAACAGCAGACAGAGACATAGTTTCTGATCCACTTTGGCCTTTCCTTGGTTGGACTCCATATTTTCCGGGTGTGTTTGTGGAAATGGCAACCCTGTTGTATTTCCTGTTTCCTGGTACCCTTGGCTAGGTGAACCGATATCCAGCCTGCAGTTGGTGCTGTGAGTCAAAATGACTCAGCACAGAACTAGTGGCAGCATTTTCCTTTTGGATGGTTGGCAGCATGTTTGGTTTGAAGAAAAATGAATAAATAAAAATAAAATTGTAACCATGGCTGTGAGCTCCGATCTATAAGTTGACTTCTAAAATGTCGAAAATCCATCTCTCTCTCCTTAGCAAGAATGAATGACGCATCTTGTGTGATGATGAGAGGTAACATCTTGAAGAGACGTCTGGTTGAAGCCAACCTTACAGAAACAGTCTTCTTCAGAGTGGAAACGGAACAGGAAACAGAATCGTTGGGCGGGTGTGTCCAAGTGATGCGTAAGACTTCCTGTCTCAGCTGTGGGCTGGTTCTGTTCAGGTGTGATAATGGATGTCTCCCGCAGCGAGGAGAGCTGGCTGTGTGGTGTGTGGGTGGACTTGTGGGGTCTTTGACTCCCTCTCTGCCTCTCCTCCATCTTCCATCTCTGCTCTGCTCTACAGACGGAGGATCGTTCACTCTCCCGGTGCTGGACTTTTGTCTTCAGAGACACGGAGTTCAGAGAGCTTTCTTAACAGCTCTGGTATTTGATTTGTATGCTACATGATCTGCAGCTACGCTATCGATTTTTCTGGTTCCTTACTCGGTTGGCCTTGGCTGCTCTATTAGGCCACTACTGGATTGTTATTCTTGACTTCAGGCGGTTTGGTAGCGATCTACATTGAGTTCTACCCATGTGCTTCTTCCTCTGTGATGTGAACACTTGTACGAAGGCAGCTGGTGCTTCTGTTTCGTGGTGAACCTTCTGTACTCATAATTTATTCATACTTTCCATATATCCACTTGTATAATCCATATTTAGTCTACGGAAATTCACCTAAAGAGTCATCTACAATACGTAGTATGAGAGGTGTATGTGTGTGTGTGTGTGTGTGTGTGTGCATGTGTGTGCGAGCGTACAGTATATGCCTGACTGCATGTGTGTGTGCTTGCCTGTTTGTGTGTGTGTCTGTGTGTGGAAGTGCCTGCCTCTGTGTGTGTGTGTGTGTGTGCGTGTGCGTGTGCGTGTGCGTGCGTGCGTGTGTGCGTGCGTGCGTGCGGGTGTTTGGGCCCGTTTCAATGGAGGCCGCCAAGTTATTAAATTTGATCATATTTTGATGGACTGATAATGATTTCTCAGCTTGCTAATTTCCTTTCAAATTAACATTGCATGCTTTATGAACACTGCTCAACTCCCGATTTTAGTAAGATTTAATCTACTGTAGGTCACAACAACCCATAAATTTCATTTCATTTTTTAAAACCTCGATCCTGTGAGAACTAGTTTCTGTCGCTGGAGTCGTAGAAATGTTTTGACTTTGCTCGAAATCCCTCTGTCACAAATCAAAACGTCCCACACTCCACAAACAGAATCAGAGATGATGTGTGGAATAACATTTCTCAGATGACAGCATACATTTCACTTCGGTGCCTAATTGAGTTGTTTTGATTCCATTTAGTCTGATTTCACAAATGTTTCCGGACTCATATTTTCTTCACGCCATGATTAAGTGAAGCGATCCCATCTTTATTTTCTCGTGTTCGTCATGCTGGAGCCACGAGGTACTGGCGCCACGACAGTCTGTGGGCCACATGACAACATGGCCTCGGGCGTTTGACACCGCAGTGGCCCCATCAAAGCCCCTCTGTGCGGGTCGCTGGGGAGCTAGTGTGGGCCTCCTGCCCTAACAGTGTGTGGGTCAGTGGAGATCCACACTAGGCCCCTTTCAGGGCCCATGCTTTCCCCAGGGTGGGCCATCTCCTCTGGGATTGTAGCTCGGCCCTCTTGGTCTCGATTCCGTGGAGGAGAGGAGCTCTGGTGGATTGTAGACAGGTACCGGGGTACACGCACACACACACACACACACATGAATACACACACAACCACACATGAATACACACACACTCACTCACACACACACACACACACACAACCACACATGAATACACACACAACCACACATGAATACACACACACACACTCACACACACACACACACACACACAACCACACATGAATACATACACAACCACACATGAATACACACACACTCACT
This sequence comes from Osmerus eperlanus, assembly GCF_963692335.1. NCBI lineage: Eukaryota > Metazoa > Chordata > Actinopteri > Osmeriformes > Osmeridae > Osmerus > Osmerus eperlanus. The sequence continues at coordinate 12,972,932 of NC_085036.1, forward strand.
CACACACATGAATACACACACACTCACTCACTCACTCACACACACACACAACCACACATGAATACACACACTCACACACACACATGCGCACACACACACACACTGAGGTTGGCCCAGATGGATGTATTTCCATGTGGCTGGGTGCCCAGTATGGGGTCTCAGTGTGTCTCTCTTTGTGTGGACTCACTGCACATATGGGCCAGAGAGAGGGAAAGATGAAATGGAATAAAATGACATTTGCATAATAATAAGGATCTTTAGTAATGCCGTGTGATATTTCTCTCTTAGATGATGTACGGAGCTTTTCTTTTGAACTCATGTCAGGTGGTTTTATTTTTTATTTTTTCTCTCCGGTTGATTTAAATCTCTCCACATCCTGCCCAAAACCCAGACATGAATGCCTCTCATTAATGACACTTCCACTTCCCCAAACTATAAACTCAGTGATGCATACAGTATTATGGATACATTTACATTTAGCAGATGCTCTTATCCAGAGCGACTTACAGTAAGTACAGGGACATTCCCCCCCGAGGCAAGTAGGGTGAAGTGCCTTGCCCAAGGACACAACGTCATTTTGCACAGCCGGGATTCGAACCAACAACCTTCTGATTAATAGCCCGACTCCCTAACCGCTCAGCCATCTGACCGTCTTGGGTCAGGATACAGTATTATGTATATATGTCTGTCTGTCTGTCTGTGTTTGTGTGTGTGTGTGTGTGCACTCGCCTGTGCTTGTGCACTCGCACAAGTTGCAAGTCTGTACAGTACAGTACACGCTTCGTCCGTCCGTGTTCTGAGCGTATCGATGTGTGGAGGGGTGTTTCTAAAAATCCCGCGCGGGCCGCGGAAGAGCGGGTGAGAAACGAGGAGAGGAAGAGACCCAGAGAAAGACGACAGACTGAGAGACAGAGTGGGAGTCTAAGGGGGCTTGTTTGTCTTGCGGGTGCCAGCTTGGGCCTGTGCCCAGGTGCCAGCTTGGGCTTGTGCCCAGGTGCCAGTGTGGCGTGGCGATGCGGGGGCACGCTTTCGCTCAGACAGATGGCACTGGGCCTTGTCAGAGTCCCTGCCTGTTAGTAGAATTGATTGCAGAGGCCTGTGCCAGGATCTCCCAGGACAGCGGCCTGTGCCAGTCTATCCTGGGACCCCACCATCCTACGGGGGACGGGTCATGTGACCGGCAGATTTTTTGGGGCCGGGTGAAAATGAGTGAACAATGAGGGCCGGGGCGATGGCTCCCCCAGGGGGCGTGTCGTCAGGGGTAACCTGGCCTTAATTCAGAGCACATCCTAGCACAGCCATTGTGCCCTGCTAGAATCAGCTGCTGCAGTTTGTTGCTCTGATTTCTCTGTTTGGTCTTCATTGTCGAGCAAGCTGATTGGTGGAAGCTCCTTGCCGTGGCGGAATGATACGGCAGAGACGGGTGGCGGATGACCACGTCCTGTCTGAGGGGCTGTAGTGCGACCGAGCTGAATTTGAGCAGCGTGGCTGTTGATGTATCAGCGTGTCATAGTTATGGATGTGTCAGGATCAACACCACCTTCGCCCATTCCCCTCCCTCCCACACACACACTCACTCCCGCCCCCTCCACCCCCCCACCATGGTCTCCATCCCTCTCCCTCACACACCCCCTCCTCTCCCCCCTTCACACACACACTCCCCCTACACTCCCACCACCCCTCTCCTCAGTGGCCCCTGGCAACATGACCCCCCCCATCCCACACACACTCATCCCAACACATCGACCTGCGCTCTGCAGTGGCTGTAAACCGACCCCCCCCCCCACTGGGCCGGCCGACCATTAGGGTGGAGCGTGTGAGGACAGGGTATCAGAGTGCAAACCATTGACCGTATCGCCATCTATGAAATCGTTCTATTGTCCTTCATGGTGGATTGGCGTAAACCGCCGCGGAACGAAGCCTCGCATGACGCGTAGTTACGCCACATCGTTAACGCTTCCACAAAGCAGTCCATTGACACCAATTTTGTACAATCTTTTCTTAGACGTGAAACAGATTTCCTCAATGTTTCATCATCTTGTGAAGCTACTCCATTCGCTGTGGAAGGCTTTGAAAACAGAACTGAATTTTATACAAAGCGATATAAGAGTTGTTTTTTTTACCAAAAATATAACAAGGAGTTGTTGAAATTCATCTCAGGGAATCAGCTTTGAATTTACAACAGTGGTTCTCGGCCCTATTGTTTTGTTTGTCAAAGTCATTACTGGGATTGTGCCACAACGCTCTCGGTAAATGATGAGCAGAAATCAGATGGGACAAAATCAAGTCAGACGGGGCTTATTAGCATCCCCACATTCTCCTTCTCGAAATTCTACATTTCTATTGACAAAACCCCAATCCTCTTACCATTAATTTAGAATGATATGAATGAATAAGCCTCTTTTAAACGATGCCAGTACTGTAAAACATAGACCATGAATGAGAGGCTAAAAGCACCCAGATATGAGTGCATAATAACTCCTCTAAACACCCTCTCTAAGGACACACATGCGCCGCATTTAATAAGTGCATTTAATGCCATGCTATCAGCATGCGTGTCTGGTCAGCCTAGCTCTAAGCTCTGTACAAGTGCATGGATTACTTTAGCAGGACTGGATCCCTCGGCATCCACAGGAAAGTGAAAGATCTTGGAGTGGGCTTGGGTCTGTTGCTTTCGTATCAGCGTGGACCAGCAAGCTGAAGCTGCAGATTTGAAGGTGATGAGATACAAGTGTATTCTGGGGTACTGGGGGAGAGGGTGACTTTTAAATGGAGAATAATGTCTCCATTAGCCCAGAGGTGCTCCCAGTGTCTGGTGGGACTCCTGGACCCTCCCTCCGTAGCTCCTTGAGATCCTGGGGACAGATCTGCCCAGGCTGGTTAAAGGATCAAAGATGGAGGGAGTGGTGGAGAGGAGAGAGTTAGAGAGGAGAGGTAGAGAGATAGAGAGGATACGTCAGATGGCTGAGCGGTTAGGGAGCGGTTAGGGAGTCGGGCTATTAATCAGAAGGTTGTTGGTTTGATTCCCGGCTGTGCCAAATGACGTTGTGTCCTTGGGCAAGGCACTTCACCCTACTTGCCTCGGGGAGAATGTCCCTGTACTTACTGTAAGTCGCTCTGGATAAGAGCGTCTGCTAAATGAATAAATGTAAATGTAAGTAGAGAGTTACAGAGGAGAGTGGAGGAGTAGTGAGAGAGTGAAATAAAGATGGAGAGAGACTGAATGAGAAAGAGAGAGACAGAGGAAGAGAGAGAGAGAGAGAGAGAGGTAGTTCTGTGGTGTTGGTTTCAGTGTGACTCACCCCAGAGCGCTCCACCCAGAGCAGGTGGAGACCCAGGCCCCAGGGAGGGCCCTGTGACTGGGGGGGGGGGGGGGGGACTGGATCCTCTTCCGCCCCAGTTGGGCTGCTCACCCTCGGTATCAGAGCAGCACCCTGGGGGTCATCTCTCCATCAGCGGGCGACTGGGACCCAGCGCCGCTGAAGCGCTCTCTAACTAGTGCACTGCCCCTCGGATGATGGATGGCACTTGAGGGACTGGAGCAGTGTGGGTCTGACATGTACTTCCTTATTTCCAGCCAATCACAGAGGAGACACGCTGCTGGCTTTTTAAGAGTCTCTCATAGTCAGCGGAGGGTATCCCACAATTCACTCTGGTTCACGGCCCCTGCATACTCAACGAGGAGCACACCCGCATTAAAGTCACTCTGAAAATGTATCCATCGACTCGGCTGAACACAAACCCCCGGACGAGCAGGAAACTCTGGTGTCTGTTGACGACACGACCCAGAAACAGAGCACGTTCTTGTACATCGCCGAGCCTAATCTAGACGTGCTTCAGTTCAAGGAGATTTCATGCCACTGTGCCAACGATGCTATCCAGCAAGGTTGTTAATGTATGCAACCGCACACCTCGTTGATGGCCTGTGCGGAACCAGATGAAATAACCCGCCTTCACGTAGCGCGTGGTGCGACAGCTAGAGAACCCGTCGCTGCGTTCGTTTCTCGTACACAGCCCACCCTCGGGGGGCAGGTGGTGCCTCCGCTACACTCCTGAAAGGTCATTTAACCAAAACATTTGGCCTCCCAGCACCACCTGAGCATCACCGTTTCTCCCCCCCCCCCCCCCCCCCCGCCTGGCCTACTTCTGCCACATGCAAGCACTTCTCCGGGCGCCAGTGTTCCTCGGACTTTATGATTATTTCTGTTAAAGTATTTCAAGGCACTCAGCGAGAGACCCGGCGGGCGGACCCCTCTTCCTTCACACAATCCACACAGAAACACGCGGAACTGAATGAGTATGAACAGTCCACAGAGAGAAAGGAGGCGGAGAGGGAGGCTGACCTTCACAGGAAATCAGCGGAGGTTATCGCCGGAAACTAGGTTGCTCTGTTTCGTGCAAGTCTACAACCATCAATAAGCAAAATAGAGCAGGTTAAGGGGGCAATTATTCACCAGCTGCTGTCTATGATCTGATGTATCTCCCTTCTCCGTGTTCCAATGTTTAGAGATCCCCTCAACAAAAGCCTGCTCTGTGAAGCTGAGGACTAGCCGACGGAGGGAACTGAAAATACATGCTGGTCCGGGTTTCACCTCACAAAAAGCATTTCTAGGACTTCCATTGAAATGTGCTCTGTTATATAACACTGCCAGTATGCAGAATTAATTTCTTGGCCCAAATACAGCCCAACTCCAACTTGTCACAAGGCATCTTTCACACACCAGTGATTGACTCATGTATATTTAATTTCTACGGGGCGGAAAAAATGCTTATGTTCATTGAGGACTCACTATGCTGTGGTTTAGTGTACAGTGTTTTGTGTGTGTGTAAGCCACTCCTCTTTCCCTGGGTTTTCAGTAGGGGAATGTGTCAGGTAGTCTGTGCTCACTAGAGGGAACTGCTGTGAATACTTTAGTAAACAGGCTCAATGTGTCACAGCAAAACAAACAAACAAACCAACAAACAGGACCCAGGAATACTGTTCATTGTTCTTGTTCCCAGTATTCGAGACTGTCACAATATATTCACACTCTGCTTCTGACAGCGAACTGCAGCTCTATTTTTACTCGAGGCTCGAGCTCGAGCTCTGTACACAAACTCTTTCTACTCACAAGCTAGGCGCTGGGTCCCCGAAAATAAACGCATCGCTATTAATTAAGCCTGCACCCCGATTACTGCTCATCAGGAAGTATTCTGCCTTCATCTCCGAACGTGACGTCTCTGTCTGGTTCGTCTCCCGTCTCTGTGAGCTCCTGCTTCCCATCCGTCAGGCCTCGGTGACGCGCAGCGGAGAGCAGCCGCTGGGGGGGGGGGGGGGGGGGGGAGGAGCGTTGTGAAATCTCAGGAAGAGCTGCTTCCCTCCATGCCTGTGGGCAGGGGACCATACAGAGAGGAAGCCTGTCTCTCAGACCCCCTGCACCTCCCACTGGTACTCTGATGCAAGCTGCATGCAAACCCTAACCCCCACATCAGGCTGTCGGCTGGGGGGGTTAAGCTCTACATGAAGCCCCTTCTCGCTGGAGCACTCTGGAGTGTGTGTGTGTTTCTTTACCTTGGGGGGGCTTGGATATTGCATGTGGGAGCGGGTCTCTTGTTCTTGGTTGAACACTGTTGTAAGAAGTGGGTTATATGGCGCGAGTAGCAGCCAGGAAGCAGACTGGAGAGTGATGTGAAGGACGAGAGCAGGGCGTGTCTTCTGGCTTCAAGGATCCAGGTCCCTCGACTGAGCAGGGAGGGAAAACGCAGTCACCTCTCTTCAAAACCCAATCACCTGCTCTCTAAATCCAATCACCTCCCTGTTAAAGCCAGTGGCCTGCCAGTGCTGCTCTCTAGCCATCCTCTCTATCCTCTCTCCCTCCCCTCTCTCTCTCCCTGTATCTCCCTCCTCGCTCTCTCTTTTCACAGATCAGTTCATTTATCTCTCTTACTCTCTCTCTCTCTCTCTCTCTCTCTCTCTCTCTCTCTCTCTCTCTCTCTCTCTCTCTCTCTCTCTCTCTCTCTCTCTCTCTCTCTCTCTCTCTCTCTCTCTCTCTCTCTCTCTCTCTCTCTCTCTCCTGTATATCTCTTCCTCTTCTGTCTCTATCCCTACTCTTTTCATCTCTCTCTTCTCTCTCTCTCCTCTCTACTCTCCCTCTCCTCTCTTTCCTCTCTCTCTTATCTCCTCTCTCTCCTCTCTTCTCTCCTCTCTCTCTTCTCTCCTCTTTCTCCCCACTGTCTCTCCCTTCTCTCTCTCTCCCCTCTCTCCTCTCTCTACTCTCTCCTCTCTCTCTCTTCTCTCCTCTCTCTTCTCTCTCTCCTCTCTCTCTCTTCTCTCCCCTCTCTCCTCTCTTCTCTCTCTCTCTCTCCTCTCTCTCCTGTCTCTCCTGTCTCTCTTCTGTCCTCTCCTGTCTCTCTTCTCCCTCTCCTCTCTCTTCTCTCCTGTCTCTCTGGTCCGTCTGTTTGGAACCTGCTGGAGCCCTGCTCTCCACCCGGGACAGACGAGACGGCGAACTCTCAAGTGTTGGTTCCACAGCTCAAGCACATCCAGGCAGTGCTCCAGGAGGAACAAGGTTTGGGCAGGAGGGAAGAAAAAGAGATATGAAATCTTTCCTCTGGCCCTCACTGTCTTTGGCTTCTTCTGTAACCTGATGTGGACTCCTTTCATGTGTCATCCCTGTGCGCCCCGTGTTCGGGGGCCTGTTTTCCCCCCCGCAGGCGGGAGTGTGGTTTGTGTGATGTGTGTGGTAGGTAGCTAAAAGGGTCAGAGCCATGTCTCTGTGTACGAGGGAAGCTCAGTGTTGTGCAGGTACAAAGGCTCCTGAGGCTCTCCTAATGACTGCGTAGGAGCAGGCAGTGTAGGATCCTGCCCAGGCTGATGTGAAGAGCGCTCCCCTGGGCCTCCCACTGCGCCCACAAGCTGCCCGCTGCACAGTTGAGGCAAACACGGTGCTTTTCTTTCTGGGTGAAAAAAAGGTCTTAAACACAGTCAGTTTGTCTGTGCTTCTTTAACTCGAGGGGCTGAGTCACTGCTGCAGAAAGGGAGTACCCCGAGGCAATAACAAACTCACCTTGTGATTGGGATGATCCGAAAAACAGGCATGAGTCTATATTCAGTTATTGACTTTGGATACAGGCTCACGAGAATGAGGGCAGTGGGTTGCGGACCTATTTAATTAATTAGGAACGGTAGAATGGAAGATCAGGGGCATGGACTAATTTCAGACCTGTCAATCAATAAGCCATACAACAATGGGTTTACCCTGGAGTGATGTGGGTCCCCATGGAGCAAAATGTGCTGTAGTATTGTGTGTGTGTGTTGGAGTGGTCATGCGTGTGTGTCTGTACATTTTACTTTCTTTCTTGTCGTGGTTCCCCCCCTATTTTACTACACACACATTTGTGTTACAGTTCGCACCCAACACAGTGGTACCCTAACCTACTTACTGCACAAAGAAATCGCTAGACTGCGCAGAGCAACAACACACAGATCCACGGTCAAAGGGCTCAGCTTTGACGTGACATGCAGCACCGGGCCGCTGCAATTATTTCAGAGTACTTAGCAATGATTGCGGAATGCAACTGCTGATTGCACAGCACAGCCCTGCGCCTTACACACAAAACCGCTGGGCGACTCACGCCGCGGAGCTCCACACACGGCGCATAGCAACCGGCACATAGCAACGGCTGCGCAGTGCTTAGCAACAGCCGAAAGGGAAGAGGAACTTAGGAGGAAGGGTGTTGCGGATGTGCCACACACGAGCCGGTGGTCTTATCCGCGGCGCTTGAAAGACTCAGGCTGGAAACCCGCTTCGTTTGACGCGCTAAAGTCTTCTCTGTTACCCCCCCACCCCCACCTCTCGTCCACAGACATGCGCTCCATCCCGGACGTGGCGATGACTGGGAACTGCACCCAGGAATGCAGCGAGCTGGGCCACTCGGACGCCTGCTGGATGCCCGGTCAACCCTCCCCGGTCCGTAAGGCCAGGAACCCCCCCAAGCTCTCCACCTTCGTGCCTTATCAGGAGAGAGGGAGCCTGGGTCGCCTGGCCAATGGGAACGCCAGGTTGGGTAGTGAGGAGCACAGGGCCCGCCTACCGCCCTCACGCAGTGCCTACTCCAACGCCGGCCACGCCCCCAGCCAGGACTGCCCAATGGAGGAGGTTCCCCTGAGCGTGGCCTCCGAGTTCCCGCCCACTTCCCCTCCTAGCCACACCCCCAAGCGAGAAATCTACCTGTGAGAAATCTCTCACTTCTGATTGGTGCAAGAGGGTGGGACCAGCCACAGAGACACCCACTTAGGTAAAACATCCTTTAGTGGATCAGAAACTATAAATATATATATATACTGACACAAATGCCCATTTTGTAGAAAATGATTCATCAGTGGTATGTGCAATAGCATTTCTTTTTTTTTCATGTATTTATTTATTTTGTTTATTTATTAACTTATTTATTGAACAGTTAGTCCACTTTTTTAATATTTTCATTATAGTCATACATTCTCTTTGAGAGCATTGGCTGAACAGATCATAGAAAAACAGACACAATTTCTCTTCAGAAACATATTTACTTAAGTCAGTGAAATGTTCTGTGGAACTTCAAAGGTATGGCAAGTACTTTAGTACCATAACCAGATAATGGTCAACATATAAGCACTACGGCCCTGAAGGAAAGCTTTCAGCTTTTCATTCGCAATCAGTGGAATGGCATTTCTAAATGTACAGTGATGTAAATACATTGCAACGGTATAAACTGTATATATTTCTGTCTGGTTCAAGCCGATAAACTAGCCTCAGAATTTTAGCAATCGAGCTTTTCTTTGCTGCTGCTGTTTAAACTTGACTCAACCCGTTTGTAGAAGCCAGTACTTAGAAGGTGTGTGGAACTCAGAATCCCATCCCCTCAGCCTCACACGAACACCTGTGCCCTCCGCTGTGCCGCCAGCGACAGACAGAGGGAGTCGTGGGAGACAACAGCGTTCTAACGGAGCATGCGTGTTCCGGAAGACTCAGCACTGTGACCCAACTCTCCTCGTCATGGAAACAGGCCCCCTTCTAGAGCTCCCGGACCCCTCTAGAACCCTCTAGAAGGGCCTTCTAGAATCCTCTTGGCTTTGAGCCCCCTCCTCTTCCCCCTCCCTCGCTATTGATGTGACTACACCCACTGTTTAACTTGAAAAAACAACCTTCCACCCTACTTACCCCATTCCTCCCCCTCCCTCCCTCCCTCCCCCCCTCTCTCGAGACCGAACAACGCAAAGCGACTCAGTTGCCCTCCTCGACGAGGTCAGCGTCGAGGTGACCCCCCTTCCCCGGCCTCGTTGGGGCTTCTCCTCACGATCTGCGTCTGAGTTCCTCTAGTTGTGATGAATTCATAAGGAGGTATTCACGCCGGCTCCTGCTTGAGACCCTTCAGAGCCGAGTGTTCCTGGAGTGACAGGAAGCGAGGTGACTGAAGCTCTCTCTCGCTCTCTCGCTTGCTCACAGACCTCGTCTGGACGAGTGTTTTCGCATTCACCGGCTGATTCCTCTCAAATCAGGTTCCCAGCTGTTGGTCTTCTCTCCGCTCACAAGGGCATGGCATTCATTCTGTTAGAGAGAGCCAAACGGGCAGATCATCCCGGTCGATGGCGATGCCTTAGGAAACCTATGGTCACTGTTTTGTTTGGGAATTATTGTTTCGCTAGCGTTAAATGCATGGTTAGCATAAACACGTATGTTAATCTGGATCCCTCTGAACACAGTCAGACAATGGAAATGGTAGATAAGCCCTGTACTCCTAGACGCTGTTATTGTCCTTGTGTTGAGGGCGTCATAAGTTTACTTCATTAAGCTGTTGTTGCTCTCTCTTCCCTCGGAACACGCAGAAAAATCAAGGGCATTGTGGGCTTTATCTATCTTGACAACGACAAAGATTTATTTTCAAAGTAATTCTGAAGCAGCTGTCTGAAGGACACTGACTATTAGCCGGTAATTGGATGACGGTGAAGCGACCAGCCTGCCTTGCAGCACTGTAGCATAACTCACGGCCTGTTGATTTGTACACCAATCTGATCCGATTTGTTGCTACCTTCACCCCTTTTCTGGCCTCCTCCTTCTCCTCCTCCTGCTTCACCTCCTCCTGCTTCTCCTCCTTCTCCTCCTCCTGCTTCACCTCCTTCTCCTCCTCCTGCTTCTCCTCCTCCTCTGCGTGTGTCTGTAGAGTGGATCTGTAGTGGGTCAGAGGAAATATGGAAGGCCCTATGATGGATATTTCCCCAATTAGAGGGAGTAATGAGTGGTGAGCTGTGGAGATACTGAACACACCCCAAGGACAGCCGCATGATCCAGACCCATCCGCAAAACTACAATCATTTAAAAAGGGTGTATTTTTATCTGAACGCAGCTCGCAGCCCAGTCGCCAACAGCACGTGTCGAATAATTAAAGTCCAAACATTTGAAAATGACTGGACATGCCGGTGATTAAATAAGGAAGGTTATTATCCAGCCCTGAGGTAGGGGAAAATCAAGTTATTCTGTTTTTAAAGCCATTTAGCAAGTGGAATAAAAATCCAGCGAGTCATGATACACTGTGATTATACCCCCCCCCCCCCCGGACCTCCAGCCCCGCTCTACTCCTGCCCCCTCTGCAACACCCTCCTCCCCATCCCCCCAGACTGGCCGGCCCTACCCTCCGCCCCCTCATGGCCCCCCTCCCCCTGGCCCCCATCTCCATGCTGCTGAAAGCGGCTTTGCAGCGGCATAGTAGCGAGTGGGTTCACTGACCTGGAATTAATGCTAAGTGTGAAAGATAGCAATGAGTGATAAAACCTCGGCCACACAGCTCCCAACCACTGGTTCAGTATCCTCTCTGACTCCACACCCTCACTCTCCGGTACTGACTGCAGTCCCAATCACTGGCTTTGACCACTCAACTGGGTCCGTGTGACAGCTCCTATCCTCAGTGGATCTGGTATGGGTTGCCAAGTTTGCCCGTTTGCTAACCACACTTTAAACGACAAGGTGAAACTCTCATCCAGCGTGCCCAAACCTCTCGTTTTGATACCACTCCAACTGGAACAGCAACGGCCGGACTGAAATCCTCACAGACACCAGCCGCGCTCTTGAATCAACGTTCCTATTCCCAGAGTGAATGACTGTGTCGGACTCTCTATCATACTCCAGCCTGAATCGCTCAGTAAGACTCTCTTTGAATTCCGAATCACAGGGTCTAGCCTCTCTTTTGAACTCATGCTGAATCGTTTGTCGACTTCTCTCCAGGACAGAGAATAACATGAGCCACCTTGATACACACACACAATGTCCAATCATGTTTTGTTTGTGTTTTGGTGTCTGTATCATGTTGAGATCACCTCAGAATCCTGGCCTCTCTGTACCTGTAAGGTGATTGATGCTGTGAACAGATAGACCAGATTGCGATGAATTGGCAAATTATCTTTTTCTTTGGAGACTTCGACTCTCGTTGTGACTAACGTCTCCAGAAGGTATACTGTACATAGACCTCCACAAACCCATGTGTGCTGTCAAGCAGGCTATGAGTTTAGCATGAATTCCAAAGATAATTGGTAGAAATTGTTTACTGTTTTTTGAGATGTTAGTGCTGGTTCCTGTTCAAGAACCCTCTCCTTAATGAACTGATTATTCACTGCACATTTCACCTAAAATCAAGACAGCTGCCTTGAAAGTATATCTTTCAGCAGGAGAGGACCAAGTTGTTATGCTAATTGTTGGTTATATTTATATAGGACAAAATGCTTGTGATGCCATGTCTTTGTACAGTTTTATGTACATGCAAGTGAAGCTTTCTAAAAGTTATGACAAAAGCCGATGGCATATAAAAATTGTAATGTGTTTTATTGAGATGTGCACATCTTGCCTTGGTTGGATTGATCTTTGCTGAGTCAGTGTGAATGTGGCCGCTCTATGCCTGTACCCTAGTCTTTCACCCATTGCCGCCCACCAGGGCTTTATCTGAATTTGTGTTTATTGTGAACAGTGGATTGTCTGATCCTACCGGTTTGTTTAATGCCCATGTGTTTCGTTTCTGTTCTGTTTTCGCATGTTGACAAGTTCCCTTGTAATAAGTCCTTAAAAACTTTGTATTAAAATTACTTCGGGAAAAAAAAAAAGGAAAAAAATGCTTTGGGGTTTTCTTAATTTTGTATTCATTCACATGTTTTCTATTGTCTCATGTATTGGACGAGATCATTTAGATACCCAAATTTGCTGGTATTACATATTCATACGGTACAGCAGCCTCTATTGTATGCTTTGAATATTGTGAAATTTAATTGGCTTCTAGGCTGTTATCTCTGGATGACTTAATGGTCTCTGCATCTCAGCTCGGCGGTGGAATAAAACTCAACCGTCACATCCGGCCCAACCACAATCCAGCTCGTGTGTATCACTCAGCCCGTAGCTTTTCAGACGTACGCTTTAGTGCTGACTGTCTATCAATCAATTATTAATACGTGTGCACTCTACGGATACAAAGGACAGCCCTACACTAGACGTTTGTGCTGGCTCAGTATTGAGGGATACCTCGTTTTTGACTCAGGCAACTGTCTGTATCGATATTCGGAAAAGTCACTTGGCGTTTATTGCAGAAGAGACCTGTAGATAATCGACATTACACAGTACAATAAAGCCAGAACGGCAAAGACGGCTGTTTAGCCAATATGCAATCCATATGACATGTGTAGCCAGTTAGTTTGATGGTTTGCAATTCATGATAGATTTCTGTGTGTAGGCTGGCCTACTGAGCATTCCGATGATAAGATTAAAGAAATATGTGTGTATATCGAATGTGTTTAGAACTAAATACTAAAGACCGTTTATTTTGTACAGGTATGCTATTGACTGTGGCGGAAATGACCAAATGCAAACCCCAAACTTGAGCCGTTGAGGAATACCAAAGTGACCCCTCCTGGAGGCTGCAGGTACTGCACTGAAGGAAGAAAAAAAAGAATAAATAAAAAAACTGTGACGGCATGCATAGAGACTCCGGTTCCAAACTTTGAATTTGATCAAGTCTGAATAAAATAAACCGATAAAACCTTTCAACACATTCAGACGTGTTTGCCCAATGTTGAAAATAACAGGCTGGTTTCACAAGTACTTAACAGCACCTCCCGCCTACACACGCATGACACAGTCAACAAAGGTTCATGTAAAGAAGTCCAGCCACTGTCTCTTTCATACTGCAGCATATTGCATCGATTTGTCCTTTACTTCTTCACACTCGTCTTCCGCACAGGCCATAAACAAATAAAAGTGCAGGGCTATTCAAAGACTATTATTTGTGATGCAACACCGGCCTTTGGCGTCGGAGCATTCATTAGAGTGTGGCGGTATAGCCTGTGCAGGAAGGCTCTTCGCTGCTTTACCCGTTTCCTCAAGATAAAACTACCCATCGGCAACTGCCGCTGTTGATCTGCTGTTGCCTTGGAAACCTGGCCGCTCTCTCTCCCTTCTCTATCACCCACGCTCTCCACCGCTCGCTTCGTTAAGCGCTCTGCTGCTGGCAATTAGAAATGAATCCAGTGGCAAGGGTGGCTGCCTTCAAAAGGCAGCCTCCAATTAAACACTGTCAAATAGCAATGTTTCTTCAAGCCACATAGGCACTCTATATAATAAACCATAGCCTACGCCTAAGAGCCAGTGCGTTTAAAAAGCATGAACTACTCTTGTTTTGCAAGACAAATACCTCTAAAAGCAATGCTTCTTACAAATAACGGTGAATAGGCCTACTAGACACGTGGCTGTACAGATAAGATCAGATTTGATTTCAGGCACGTTAACATCAAAAACCTATACTGAATGCTCTGTTAGACAAGGAAATGTCCCCAAACCCCATGTCGCTGTAGGCCTATCTATATTTAGCCCTACGTAAGAAAACATGTTTATGGGTGATTGATCCGCATGCACATCACCATCCTCACCAGTGAGCTTTCACACAGTAGAGTGAGTGCTTTAAACAGATCTAGCCATTCATAGACGTCACAGCACAGACGACTGGGCATGATGCTTAGCAAACAGTGTCTGAGCAAAGGGAGCATGGGGCTCATAAGCTTAAAGAACCAAAGAAAGTCTCTGGTACATAGTTACCCAGACGTTTGTAGGCTACTACTGCCTTGTGTATTGACTTTCATACACTGAAGACGTAATTGCTGCATTAAAATCAATGGAGCAATTTAAAGAGCATCATCATTACAGGAGTTTTGGTGTAAAGTCGATAGCTACACTTGAGAAGACTCCTCGCTGTATGTCCTACATAAACCACCTTCATTATTTCAAAATGAAACACGCGCACAGGACACACACGCACACACACACACGCATATTAAAGCTCAAAAAGTAAGCGACTGTTCTCAGTTGATTGTGAAAAGTGCTAGCGCTCCACTGTTGTCTTTCAGGACCTCACGTCCTCATTTAACAGTCTATTACTTCCCACCTGATCTCAATCTTCCAATCATCTCTGATTCCAGAGCTATACATGTGAGCCGTCCATAGCAGTGCCAGAGCCCTGCGCAGGCACAGGACACGCTGACAGAACTAGATTTTACCTAAAACCAGGGGTGGAGGTTTTCATTATACAGCGTTGAAAACGGCAAACCTATGCCCCTGCTTAACGATACTAAACCCCACGGTACAGAAACAAACTCACTGAAGCTAGCTCGTTAGGATCAATCAACCAATCATTCCACTTTCTCAGCGGCGTTGTCCACAAATTGACAGTAAAAAGATGCTTAGGCCTTCGCATCAACGAATCCTGCACCCCTCATCTCTCCACATGACAATTTTCAGTGGTGACTGGGTTATGTTTACATACCGTGTACAGCCCTATTGCTTATTGAGTGCGGCTCCAAGTGTTATAGAGGCAATTTCAGTGGATATGGAGAGCATTTCAGCCTCTCCATGTTAATTCAAGGTTCCTACTCAATCCTTCGGCAGGATGACGTCCTCACTCCTCTCTGTTCTGCTTCGTAGTCTCTCATGTTGAAACCCCTGTCTGGACCGCTTAATCGTTTCAGGGTTTGGAAAGTAGTGCAGAGAATATCGATGGAACAGCTGCAGTCCATCATTTATGTAGCCTAAGTTTTAAATGAGTATTTGTCCACCTCCCCTTATCACAATTTTGACAAATCACCTTCCAATAAGCACAATTCAAATGTCTGTGACATTTTTCTCTGTATATTGTATTTCTGTACAGGTATTTGATGGATTTTATTTTCATTTTCCTATCCAAGTTAGATGGATGATGAGTATTTTAATGAAAAGCCTGAGTGTAATTCAGGATTCAGACTGATGGTGGGCTTCAAACCCCCTAACGACTCCTTCTAAGATGTGTTTTCCCTGTCTATGTTTTTTATGATCAACGCTCACACTTGTAAATGTAATGCTCAAGGCCTCCCATGATTCCCTGTATCTATCGCTGCGGATTAAGTCAGCCGTACGTGTTTAACACCACGGGATCTCCGAGTTTCCTGAATAGCTTGCCACTTGTACACTTCCCTACACCTATCCAAGAGGACTGTTCTTAAAGAGCTCCATTTGCGTCGCTCAACCTAAGAAACATGACACCTAAGCAGTAATCTAATTAGCCACAACCACTGTACAAGTCCAAATGGAATTAACACTGTTTGCCTTTTTCTTACATGTCTTCACGCTGTCGTCAAGCTGTATTAGCGTGTCTGTCCAACCATACCCCCTCCCTGCCGTTAGAGGCTTAGACTGCGCACTCACAATGTCTTAATACCGTATGCAACAACACACAAAGGCTGCTGAAATAGTCTTTCGTCTCACAAGCTCCCCCAGGGATTCATCCACACCCTCTTACTTCCTGTTCCTCTGACTTACCTCCCCCTGCAGACGCAGAACAGGAGGAATGGCCTGTCTGTGGGCATTCCTTCTCTCAACCATCTCATATTGAGATGCAGTTTCTCCTCAACAAGTGTGCTCAGCTCCTATAATGGATTTATACATCCAAGGCTGTTTCCTCTTAGAGCAGCTTTTCGTATCACACACACACACAGACACACACACACACACTCTGCTGGGGAGTCTCCACAGTCAGGCAGTGTACCTTGGCCCACAGTGAGCAGCTGCCCTGTCTCGTTCAGAGTGACAGGCTCTAACCTTTAGGAGTGACTGACCCATATCCGCAGGGACTGGCTGCTTGGACAAGGAGTTCAGAGTAATCATGTCCTCACTCAAAGAGAGAGAGAGACAGAACGAGTCAGGGAGGGGGAGGGGGAGGAGAAGGACAGTGAGAAGGAGAGAGGGGGTTGAGAAAGGGAGAGGACAGAGAAAGAGAGGACAGAGAAAGAGAGAGACAGAGAAAGAGAGAGACAGAGAAAGAGAGAGACAGAGAAAGAGAGAGACAGAGAGAGGACAGAGAAAGAGAGAGACAGAGAAAGAGAGAGACAGAGAAAGAGAGAGACAGAGAGAGGACAGAGAAAGAGAGGACAGAGAAAGAGAGAGACAGAGAAAGAGAGAAACAGAGAGAGGACAGAGAAAGAGAGGACAGAGAAAGAGAGAGACAGAGAAAGAGAGAGACAGAGAAAGAGAGAGACAGAGAAAGAGAGAGACAGAGAGAGGACAGAGAAAGAGAGAGACAGAAAGAAGGGGGCAGAAAGGGAGGATAGAGAGAGAGAGTGCGAAGGGGGTTGTGAAAGAGAGAGAGGGGGACAGGGAGAGAGGGAGTGGAGGGGGCTGTAGCAGGATGAAAGAGAGCGTGCAGGGCCCGTGGCAGTCCAGACCTTCAAGCAGGGCCTTCTCTCACTTGATTATCAGTCATCTATCTCCTCTCCTGTGGTCAACGGGTTAGTTCCAGCTCTGTGACCAATCATTTATTTCTGGTCTCATGGCCGCTTGTTGGTTTCCGGTTCTATGGTCAATCGTTTATCTCTGGTCTCATGGTCAGTCATTTATTTCCAGTTCCGCGGTCAGTGATGTGTTATTGTATATTTCTGTTGTTGTAGACCTTGGTGCTGTCTTGAATTGTTACACTGTGTTACCTGTGTTTCCCATAGTCGGTCTTGTCAACCCTTTCCTGCATGCTTTTATTAATCGGCAGGGGACTTATTTAATGCTGTGAAACTGTATCTGTGAGAGGCAGCTCCCCAGAGACACTGAAAAGCATCAGCCATGCAGTACATGTAGGAGAAAACAGGTGCTTGCAGAGAGAGAGAGAGAGAGAGGGAGAGGGAGAGGGAGAGGGAGAGGAGAGGGAGGGGGAGGGGGAGGGGGAGGGGGAGGGGGGGGAGGGGAGGGGAGGGAGAGGGAGAGGGAGAGGGAGAGGGAGAGGGAGAGGAGAGGAGAGGGAGAGGAGAGGGAGAGGAGAGAGAGAGAGAGAGAGAGAGAGAGAGAGAGAGAGAGAGAGAGAGAGAGAGAGAGAGAGAGAGAGAGAGAGAGAGAGAGAGAGAGAGAGAGAGAGAGAGAGAGAGAGAGAGAGGGCCACATCCTGAGAGACAGTGAGTGACCTAGACACACAAGGCAAACACACAAAGCACACATACAAAATATACTGTGTGTGTGACTGACATGTGTATGTCTGTATGTATATATATATTACGTAATCAATCCTTTAATCTTTCAACTGAATTTGCCATGTTTGGTTGTTATAGTAATAGTTGTAATAGTATATACCGATGTCCATAGTAAATATATGAATACTGTTTCTGTGGCTCCATCGTTGCTTTGGCAATATGAACATTTGTTCCTTAATGCTAATAAAGCCAATTGAATTGAATTGAATTGAGAGGGAGAGAGAGAGGAGAGAGAGAGAGAGAGAGAGAGAGAGAGAGAGAGAGAGAGAGAGAGAGAGAGAGAGAGAGAGAGAGAGAGAGAGAGAGAGAGAGAGAGAGAGAGAGAGAGAGAGAGAGAGAGAGAGAGGAGAGAGAGAAAAAAAGAGAGGGAGTTCTATAGAGCAGAGATAAGTTGAGTAGGTATACTGAATATGTATGTTGGGGGGTGGGGGGGTGCCTGGGGGGTCATGTACAACGGAACGTGCACCGCGTGTAACGGCTTTTGCTGTTGAGGTCTGAGTAGTGAGAGGTGGGGAGGCCAATCATTTTGGAGGAGTTGGGTGTGATGCACAGTCTGTTCCCACTGGAGGCAGATAACAGGTTGAAGGAATAGGGGGAAGAGTGTGGGAGAATCAGCAGATTTATAGTTTTGTAAAAGCAGTAACAGGGGGATGGGGGGGGGGAGGTAACAGGAAGTACTTTGAGTTTGCGGATGGCAGAGAGTGTTTGTTGATAGGTGTGAGGATAGACAGGAGCGTGGTAGTAGCTAAGTGGTGTGTGTAGGGCTCGAGAAAATGTATAGGGGAACAGTTAGACAGAAGTGTGGTTTGTTGCCGTGTTTGTAGAGACGAGATGTGATTGGACGTGTGAGCTCCAGGTGTGTGAAGGCAGCTGGGTATCTGACACGGCAAAGCTGTGCCGGGTTGATGGGCTTGTGAAGACGTTTGCTGGTCTATACAGATGGAGAGAGGCGTGTGAGGTTTAAGGATGCTGTAAGTGACTGTAGAAGCAGAATTGGCATCTCCTGTAGCAGGATAGACAGTTTCCATGATGGAAGTGGGGGGAGGGTTCCTCCTTTAGAAGATGAATGCTGACAGGAAGGATCCCACAGGACTCGCTCCCTCTGTCTCA